>NC_071621.1:13917788-14235153 GCF_014839835.1 Dryobates pubescens | reverse complement strand
AGTGCACTTTAAAAAAAAATTATCTTGGGATTTTATTATTATTTTTTTTTTTAAGTATCCAAGATGCCCTTTGTATTGTGATGTCTTAGAGCACTTTGCCTATTAGATTTGTTCATTGGACCCTCGAAGCGTCAGCGTGTTTTAACAAGATGGGATTGCAAAAGCTGCATCTTCAAAACGGTTTCCAAAAAGAGGAAAAAAATAATATGATGGTAGTCACTGAGATTTAGTTAAACCTGTGACAGTGGAATGTACTCCTGGTAAAAAGAAAAGAAAAGCAAATGACAGCAAAATTCTCCAGCTCCTGCTATTGAGAAGCCCTTGCCCGGATAGTGAAACAGCTTTCAGCGCAAAAGAGGAGTGGTATTTTGCTGTGTCTTTTTGTTAGCTGTTGAGCAAAACAACCATCAAAAAGGAAAAAAAAAAACCAACAAAAAAAAAGAAGAATGTTTAATAAATATTTGTATTTTTAAATAGCATGTGAGAGAAAAAGTGTCTCTGACAGTGCTGGAAAAGCCCCAGGAATTTTTGGGATTGTTTGGTTAGGTGCAAGCTTTCTTGCACTTCTGCTCAGTTAGAAGAGTTAAGGTTATATTTTTTTTTTTTTCCCCATAAGCCTAAAAAATGTAGTTTCAGGGTGGGTTTTTTGTTTTGTTTGGTTTTGGTTTTGGTTTTACATTCTTGTTGATGGATGTTTGGAAATGAGCAAAATCACTAACTAGCAGCAAAATGGGTTTGCCAGTGGATATATTTTTGTTGTTGTTTTCATGCTTTACAGAAGGTAGATTAAGGGTCGGATGAGGCATTCCTTTGTGCCCTAAGCCCATGAAATGCTCATCTGCTCTTCTTAATCTTTGGTTATTTATTGAAATAGAAGATTTGACAAGAGAGGCCAAGTTGTTTAAAACGTTCCTGTGAAACAGGCAGGTGTGTGAGTTCTAACACAAACAGGGTGGTGGTGGAGCTGGAAGGGGAGGGGGGGTTATTTTGTTATAAATCTCTTTTTCAGGTTGGGGATAATGTGATTCAGCATCTTCCAAAGCTGAACCTCTTGAGTTTAGAAGTTAAAAGAAAAAAAAAACCAACAAACAACCTGTATTTTACATGCTGGTTTTAAAATGTTCTAGTTTGGGAGTTTCAAAGCTGAACTGGTTGTCCACAAGTGGTAGGTTTCAGAAATCAGCCTTATGTCTTGGCTTGTTGAAGCAATACATTGTGGTAGTTAACAAGCCACCAAGGGAAGCTGGGGTTCAGGTGGGGGGGAAGAACCAGTTTAATGCATTCTGCTAATGAAGGCAACACTTTTTTTTTCTTTTCCTTTTCCCTTTCTTTTTTTTCCAACTGTATATAAAAAAAACCAACGTTTTTGACTGTTTTGTATAGATTTCATTATAAATAACTAAGCAATTTCAGCCTATGACATATCATTTAATTGTATATATGCATCTATCCAGCCTAACTGCCCACTTTTTGGTGCTGAAGTCCTACTGTAAGTAGATTCCATCCAAAGTCTAATACAGCTTTTTGCATCAGACTTTTTATGTTTTTAAGCTGTGATTGTCACTCTCGATGCTGTAGCTAAGGCGAGATACCAATTAGGGTAACCCATCCTGAAAATACAAGAAGCTGTACCCCCATTTTTATCTTCACTGGTCCAGAGTATCCACCTATGTAAGACCATGCAGTAGCCCCTAGATGGTGCTGCTGGTTTTTTATTTAACCTCCAGTTTATAAAGCAAGTCCCTATGACTCCTATGCAGTCCACACACGCCCCCTTCTCTTCTCTTTACCATCAGCATTAGTTCCAAACTGAAGTTGTCCATTATGGTAAAGTGTTCTGATAAATTCAACCTACAAATGCCAGAATACTTGGTTAGGAAACTTAATTATTTTTGTTTTATCTTTATGTTGCAATAGGTTTGTTTTCTGCTGTCTGTAGTGTTAAAGGATGGAAGAGAATAATCTATATGAAATGAAACATAACCCTACCAGGACGCCATTCTAGATGGTTCAAATGGTGATAGCTGCTTGGGAGTTTTCACTCTTGTTCTAGTGAAATAACAGTGGCCAATGAGAGTGATCAAGTTGTAGAATCATAGAATGGTTTGGGTTGAAAGAAATCTCCAAAGGTCATCCAGTCCAAACCCCTCTGCAGTCAGCAGGGACATCCTCAACTAGATTGGGTTGCCCAGAGCCCTGTCAAGCCTGACCTTGAGTATCTCCAGGGATGGGACTTCAAACCCCTCCCCGGGCAACCTGTTCCCATTTTCTGCCACCTTGTGGTAAGGAACTTGTTCCCAACATCCAGTCTAAATTTAATCTGTCATTTCAAATCATTGCCCCTCATCCTGCCCCATCACTGCAGGCCTTTGTAAACAGTCCCTCTGCAGCCTTCTTGTAGCCCCCTTCAGATACTGGAAGGCTGCTGGAGCCTTTTCTTACCCAGGCAGAACAAGCCCAGCTCCCTCAGTCTGTCCTCGTAGCAGAGGTGCTCCAGCCCTCCGATCATCTTTGCGGTCCTCCTCTGAAACCCACTCTGTCAGGTCCATGTCAATCCTGTATTGATGTCTCCAAGTTCTTGAAGTTTCACATTGCCACAGAATGGGGAAAAAAAACGTTTAATACACTGTTGAATTACTGCTGGTGGGATTGGGCAGTCTTGTGCTTTGCAGATGCCAACACAAGGCATAGTCTGTGGTTTTCCACACACAGCTATGAAAAACCCAGAGCAGATGACACATGGGTCTTCTTCCTTACATCAGATGTTCATTGTCACCTGGGGTTTTGCTGTTTTGAGTGTCCCTTGTGTATGTAGGACTGAAGGACCATGGGAACATAAAGCAGAGGAGGATTTTTCTTAAGTGCTTTTGCCCAAGAACTTTACCTGGAGTTATGACTTCAGGTTTGGCTGGGGGGAAAAAAGAGGATATTAAGGGTACTAAGATACAGGTGAATTCAGCTCTCCTAAAGTATTGAGTATGTTGTTGAGTTCTGGTCCTGTTGATTCTTGTGTTTTATCTAAGACTTCTGTTTGCTTCTTTCAGTGATGATTTGACAGCAGCGATATGAACAACTACAGTGATCTCTCCAGGGGTACATTAAGGAGAGTGTGGCCACCAGATTGAAGGAGATTCTCTTCTCATTCTGCTGTGCCATAAGGAATCCACCTTGGGAGTATTGTATCTAGTTCTGGACTCCCCAGTTCAAGAGAGGCAGGGAACTACTAGAGAGAGTCCAGTGGGGGCTACAAACATGCTGAGGGGACTGGACCATCTTTGTGAGGAGGAAAGGCTGAGAGACGTGGGGCTGTTGAACCTGAAGAACAGAAAACAAAAGGGATGTTCTCAGTACTCAGCAAGAGCGATAGGGAGGGGACAAGAGGATAGGACCAGATTCTGTCACTGGTGCCCAGTGACAGGACAAGGGGCGGTGGGCACAAACTGAAACACAGGAGATTCCTTCTACACATGAAGAAAAACTGCTGTGGGGGTGCTGGAGCACTGGACTAAGCTGGCCAGAGAGGTTTTGGAGCCTCCTGTGGAGAATTTCAAAACCCTTCTGGACAAGATCCTAGGTAGCCTGCTCTGGGTGACCGTGCTTCAGCAGGGGATTGGACTGGATGATCCTCAGAGGTTTCTTCCAGCCTCCACCATTCTGTCATTCTGTGACACAGTGATAGGACCAGAAGTAATGGCTTCAAACTGAAAGAACTTAGCTTCAGATTGGGCATCAGGAGAGAATTCTTCACTGTGAGGGTGTTGAGACAGTGGAACAGGTTGCCCAGAGAAGTTACGGATGCCTTCTTTGTAGAATTGTTGAAGGCTAGATTACATGGGGCTTAGAGCAACCTGCTCTGGTGGAAGGCCAGTGGCATCCTGGCCTGCATTTGGGAGTAGTGTGGCCAGCAGGAGCAGGGAAATGATCCTGCCTTGTACACTGCACTGGTTAGGCCACACCTTGAGTCCTGTGTCCAGTTCTGTGCCCCTCAGGTTAAGAAGGACATCGAGACACTTGAACGTGTCCAGAGAAGGACAATGAGGCTGGGGAGAGGCCTTGAGCACAGCCCTGTGAGGAGAGGCTGAGGGAGCTGGGGTTGCTTAGCCTGGAGAAGAGGAGACTCAGGGGTGACCTTATTGCTCTCTACAACTACCTGAAAGGTGGTTGTAGCCAGGAGGGGGTTGGTCTCTTCTCCAAGGCAACCAGCACCAGAACAAGAAGACACAGTCTCCAGCTGCACCAGGGGAAGTTTAGGCTGGAGGGGAGGAGAAAGTTCTTTCCAGAGAGAGTCATTCATCATTGGGATGTGCTGCCCAGGGAGGTGGTGGAGTCACCATCCCTGGAGGTGTTCAGGAGGGGATTGGACGTGGCACTTGGTGCCATGGTCTAGTCCTGAGGTCTGTGGTGACAGGTTGGACTTGATGATCTTTGAGGTCTCTTCCAACCTTGGTGATACTGTGATACTGTGAAGGTGTCCCTGCCCATGATAGGAGGGTTGGAACTAGGTGATCGTTAAGGTGCCTTCCAATCCAAACCATTCTGTGACTGGACAGTTCCTTGAAGACAGCAAATCTCTTTTAAAAACACAAAAACTTGTAGTGTTTGTACAGAAGGTACTTGTTCTCAGACTGCCAAATTAAAGCACATTGGTGGGAGGACTGCAGAGTCATGTAAAAAAAATGTAGGAAAAAGCCTTTTGCAGTCAGTGCTTTCATTTGTGAAACTCTTTTCGTGCTGCTTTAACAAACTGAGCTGAATTTTTTTCAGGTTCTGTTTAATTACTCTGTTCCAGCTCCTCACCATATCAATATCTTTCATAATAAGGAACATACAAGGTGAGCTTAAGGTCAAGTTATGACTCTTAGTTTTTTAACTGCTTACTTGATTTTTTTGATAACAACTCCAAGAGGGCATCCTCAGAGCATTTGCCCTTCTGCCCTTCTTCATGAACTCCAGGCAGTGCTGCCTCTTCCTTCTCCTGCCCTGCAGTTGGACTTGATCTTAAAGATCTCTTCCAACCAAAATGAGTGCATGTGCAAATCTTTCATACCTGCACCTGTGATACTTAATTTCATCCTATTGCAGCCATATAACCACTCCTCAGGGCCTCAGAAACATCACTGAGCTGCTAAAAATAAAGCATCAGTGTGTAAGGTTGCTTTTGCATATCCCTTCTCCCTAATGAGCTGCGTCCTCCTTCCTGATAGGAACTTGATGTCTCTCCTTGGAACAGCAGAAAGGTGAGCTGTAGTGGTGATGATGATGGTCTTTGCTGGTAGGAATTAGTGGTTAAGAGGCTTGTAACTTGGGAGGAAGCTGTGGATGAGTTGGGGGGCAACTGAAGCAGCATCAAAGGGCTGCTTTGAATTCAGCATTGTAACAAATGAGCTCTGGCACTGCAGTGGAACCTAGATGAGCTTTTACAAAAGGATACTAAAAAAGTTGAGTCATAGAAAGGTTTGGGCTGGAAGGGACCTTAAAGATCATCTAGTTCCAACCTGCCTGGTATAGGCAGGGACACCTTCCACCAGACCAGGTTGCTCAAGGCCCTGGCCAAACTGGCCTACAGGGAGGGGACATCCACAGCCTCCCTGGGCAACCTGTTCCAGTGTCTCACCACCCTCACTATAAAGAATTTCTTCCTGATCTCCAGTCTAAATCTCCCCTCTTCCAGCTTCAATCCATTCCCCCTTGTCCTATCACTACAAGCCCTTGTCAAAATTCCCTCCCCAGCTTTCATGTAGGCCCCCTTCAGGTACCAGAAGGCAGCTCTAAGATCTCCCTGGAGCATTCTTCAGACTGAACAACCCCAAATCTCCCAGCCTGTCCCCACGGGGGGAGGTTCTTCAGCCCTCTGCTCATCTTTGTGGTCCTCAATGAAATGAGAAGCACTGAAACAAGGGAGAGGTTCCACGTTCCAAAACTCTGAAATCACAGGGCAATACACATTGTCTGGGAAGATTTCACCATCAGGGTAAAAGTATTTTGAGCCTCAGTCTTTCTCCCACTGACAAAACAAGCTTTTTCAGATAGAAGAACAGAAGCTGCTTGCAGTTGTGTCATCTTCCATGTGGAGGGCCCTTTGAACAGATTGTGTGACTAAGTAGATGGGATTTTAAAACCCCATACCCTAAGAACATTAAAACAATCAGAAGTCAGGAAACTTGAAGACTGTTTGCTTTTGTTTGTAGTGTATAAATAGTTCTTGAAGTTCTTCACAGGTGGAGGTGGTTATGTATCAAGGGGGATCACAGAATATTAGGGGTTGGAAGGGATCTCCAGAGATCATTGAATCCAACCCCCCCTGCCAAAGCAGGATCACCTAGGGCAGGCCACTGGAGCAAGTCCAGAGAAGGACAATGAAACTGGTGAAAGGTCTAGACAATTTGAGTCTGGTGAGGAGCAGTTGAGGGGACCTATGGATCTTCAGCTTGGAGAAAAGGAGGTTCAGATGAGACCTTGGTCTCTGCAGCTCCCTGAAAGGAGGTTGGGGTGAGGTAGCAGTCAGTCTCTTCTCCCTACTAACAAGTGATAGGACAAAAGGAAACAGCCTCAAGTTGCACCAGAGGAGGCTTAGGTTGGATATTAGAAGAAACTCCTTCACTGAAAGGGTTCTCAGACACTGGAACAGGCTGCTCAGGGAAGTGGTTGAATCCCCATCCCTGGAGGTGTTTTAAAATGGCAGAGGTATGCTGAGGGATGTGGCTTAGCATCAGACTTGGTAGAGTTAGAGAATGGTTGGACTCAATGATCTTAAAGGTCTTTTCCAACCAAAAGTATTTGAGTCTTGCCAAGCTGAGTCTTCTCAAATTGAGTCTTCTTAACAAGCACAGAGGATACAGGTTGAAATCCAGTGGCTTCATGCAGTGGCCGTGAAACTTGACAGTTGCACTGATACGTTAGGGTTTTAAATGATGAAGAAAAATAGTACTTGGTGGTACCTTGAGAGCTGTGACTGACAAGTGGCAGTGACTGCTGATCTTGGATGGGTTGTCATGGTGGAGGTTTGGACTTGATAGGGTGCTTGGTTGCATGGTTTAGTTGATCAGGTGGTGTTGGATAATAGGTTGGACACGATGATCTTGAAGGTCTCTTCCGGTCTGGTCTGGTCCATTCTATTCTATGGCTCCAGTACTTTGGGTCTTCCTTCATGTCAGTCTTGATTAGAGGCCATCTGAAGATTCTGGAAATCTCTTTGCACAGGCTTTTAGAACTGTTAAGGTCAATGGTTTTTGTATATATACCTACAGAGTACAGAGGAGCATGGAATCAGCATGGTTTGAGTTGGAAGGGACCTCCAAAGGTGCTCTAGTCCCACCTCTCTGCAGTCAACAGGGTCATCTTCAACTAGAGCAAGTTGCTCAGAGACCCCAAACAACCTGACCTGGAATGTTTCCAGGGATGAGGCATCTACCACCTCTCTGGGCAACCCAGAGCAGTGTCTTCCCACCCTCTGTGTAGAAAATGTCTTTCTTCTATCTATTCTGAATCTCCCTCTTTCACTTTAAAACCATCAGTCTTTGTCCTGTCACAACAGGCCCTGATATAAAGTCTGCCCCCATCTTTCCTGTAGCCCCCCTTTAAAGTACTTAAAGGCTACAATAAGGTCTCCCTGGAGCCTTCTCCAGGCTGAACAAACCCAACTCTCTCAGCCTGTCTGCACAGGAGAGGGTTTCCAGCCCTCCCATCATTGCTCTGGCCTTCTCTGGCCCTGCTCCATCAGGTCCCTGTCTGTGCTGTGCTGAGGACTCCAGAGCTGGCCCCAGCTCTGCAGGTATTTAGAATAGAATAGAATAGAATTAACCAGGTTGGAAGAGACCTGCAAGATCATCGAGTCCAACCTATCACCTATCTCATCTTCTAAACCATGGCACCAAGTGCCATGTGCTTAGTAACCCTGACAATTATTTTATGATTCTATGTATGGAGTCTTACTTGAGAAAGAGAAACACTACAATGAAGTCATGAGGATCTCCAGGAAGCTCAGCTGCTTTACAGGGACACAAAACACACTGTGAATGGCTGCCAGTGGAGATGCTCACCAACCTAAGGAGGCACTGGTCACTGCCCAAAGGCAATATAACGCAGAAAAAGAGTAATTGGCCATTGGGATGTGCTGCCCAGGGAGGTGGTGAGTCACCATCCCTGGAGGTGTTCAAAAAAGGATTGGATGTGGCACTTGGAGCCATGGTTTAGTTGTCAGGAGGTGTTAGGTAATGGGCTGGATTTGATGATGTCTCAGGTCTTTTCCAACCTGCTTGATTCTATGATTCTAAGTACCTCATCCAGTCTCTTTTTAAACACTTCCAGGGATGGTGGCTCCACCACCTCCCTGGGCAACACATCCCAATGGCCAATCTCTCTGGAAGAATTTCATCCTAACGTCCAGCCTAAACCTCCCCTGGTGCAGCTTGAGACTCTGTCCTCTTGTTCTGTTGATGATTGCCTGGGAGAAGAGACCAACCCCCACCTGGCTACAACTTCCCTTCAGGTAGTTGTAGAAAGCAATAAGGTCTCCCTTGAGCCTCTTCTTCTCCAGGCAGGTGGGCTACTGTGTAACAGACTGGTTGTGTCTAGAGATGACAGTGAGCCTGTCAGTGCTGCCCTATAGCCATCACCATCACAGGATCACAGAAAGTTAAGGGTTGGAGAGGACCTAAAAAAACCATTCAGTCCAACCCCCTGCCAGAGCAGGGTCACCTAGAGCAGATCACACAGGAATGCATCCAGGTGGGTTTTGAATATCTCCAGGGAGGGAGACTCCACAACCCCCTGGGCAGCCTATTCAGTGTTGTGTCACCCTCACCATGAAAAAAGTTTTCTTCATGACCACTGTTTCTAGAAGCATGAACCTTCTTTTTTTTCCATCTTTTTTCTTTTTTTCCTTCCTTTTTTCTTTCTTTTTTCTTTTCTTTTTTTATCTTTTTTTTCTTTTTTCTTTTTTTTTCTTTTTTTTCTCTTTTTCCTTTCGCTTTTTTTCTTTTTTTTTCTTTTCTTTTTTCTTTTAATTTTTCTTTTCTTTTTTCTTTTCTCTCTTTTCTCTTTTTTCTTTTCTTTTTCTTTTCTCTTTTTTCTTATTTTTCTCTTTTTTCTTTTCTTTTTTCTTTTATTTTTTATTTTTTCTTTTCTTTTTTCTTTTCTCTTTTTTCTTTTCTCTTTTTTCTTTTCTCTTTTTTCTTTTCTCTTTTTTCTTTTCTCTTTTTTTCTTTTCTCTTTTTTTCTTTCTTTTTTCTTTTCTCTTTTTCTTTTTCTTTTCTCTTTTTTCTTTTCTCTGTCTTTTCTTTTTTTCTTTTCTCTTTTTTTCTTTTCTCTTTTTTCTTTTCTCTTTAATTTCTCTTTTTTTCTTTTCTCTTTTTTTCTTTTATATTTTTTCTTTTATCTTTCTTTTCTCTTTTTTTTACTCTTTTTTTTTCTTTTATCTTTTTCTCTTTTCTCTTTATTTCTTTTATCTTTTTTTTTCTTTTCTCTTTTTTTCTTTATTTTTCTACACCCACCCACCCCCCCCCCCCCCAAGCAAGCCCATGTGCAGGGTCTCTTTTGCCTGGTGTCTGTTTCAGGTTTCTCTTTTCCTCATTCTCATTGTTCTTAGGAAGCTGCTTTCCCCGTAAGTTTAGCTTAGCCCCATCATCTGCTCTGCTATTTCCTGTACTTCTTGCAAGAAGTGGACAAAGGACAATCTATGGATGGGATGTATCTGGACTTCTGCAAGGCCTTTGACACAGTCCCCCAGAACATCCTACTCGCCAAGCTGGCGGGATGTGGATTTGATGGGTGGACTCTTCAGTGGATAAGGAATTGGCTGGATGGTCACATCCAGAGGGTGCTGCTCAATGGCTTGAAGTCCAGGTGGAGAGCAGTGCCAAGAGATGTCCCTCAGGGGTCTGTGCTGGGACCTGTGCTGGTTAATATTTGTATCAGTGCTATAGGCAGCAGGATCCAGGCACCATCAGCAGATGTGCAGGTGATACCGAGCTGAGTGGGGTTGCTGATATGCCAGAGGGACACAACGCCATCCAGAGTGACCTGGACAAACTGGAGTGGTGGGGCCCAGCTGAACCTCATGAGGTTCAACAAGAGCAAGTGCAGGGTTCTGCCTCTGGGGAGAGAGGTTGTGGAGTCTCCTTTGGAGACTTTCAAGATCCATTTGGATGTATTCCTTTGTGACCTGTGCTAGATTCTATGGTCCTGCTCTGGCGGGGGGGGTTGGACTCAAGAGGTCCCATCCAACACCTAACATCCTGTGATCCTCACTGGCAGGAGGAGTTCAGCTGCAAGCAGTGCAAAATCTGCTGTTTTCAGTGCAGCTCTAACCATTATGAAGGCAGCTTGGAGAGATGACAGCCATGGGGCTGTGGGGAGTGTGAAAAGAATACCAGGAAATAGCTTGAAATTAGAGAGGCTGAAAGAAGATTTTCTTGTGTACCACATGGAGATCATCTGCCTCCTCCAGAGTCAGGATCAGGCACTTTCTCTGGGGTGTCTACATGGCCCAAAGAATGGAAAACAGGATTTTGTTCAAGCTGCTGAATTTACCCAGAAATTAATTGCCCCCAGAGATGCAAGAACTCATTATCTTGTGGGTTTGTTGGTTTGTTTTCCTATTTTATTCTTTGTATTTTTTGTTGTTTGTTTCCTGTCAAGATGTATTTTTGTTTTTCCCCCCCTCCTTCTGCTTTGTTTGAACTAAATGTCACAGTGAGATGTCATAGCAAGCCTGGGCTATTTATAGGGGAAAGGAGCAGAGAGGCTTTGAAAGTCTCCAACACAGAATCACAAGAGCAGCTTTTCTGGTCAGGAAATGGGAAAGGTTTGTTTTGCAAGAAGCAGTAAAAGCAGAGCCTGTAGGATAAATGGCTGCTTTGGGGTACTGCCTTTATGGGCACAGGGAGTTACTGATCCTGAGTCAAAAGGGAGATTATTTTTCTTCTGGGATTGCCTTTCTCCTTGTCCTGACAGGTGGTTGGAGAAGTTGCCTTTCCCTCTGTCCCTTTGGGACCTTCTCTCCTTTCATCAATTTTCAGCCCTTCTGTTAGCATCTGCTGAGAAGGGTGGTCACAGGAAGAATAAATAGAAGTTACTTCCCTCTCATCACAGAGAAGACTGGATGTGTCTTACTGCTGCAGCTGGGAATGTGGCTGCTTCATAGACTCACAGGATGTTAAGGGTTGGAAGGGACCTCTGGAGATTGAGTCCACCCCCCCTGCCAGAGCAGGACCATAGAATCTAGCACAGGTCATGCAGGAACACATCCAGATGGGTCTTGAATGTCTCCAGAGAAGGAGACTCCACAACCTCTCTGGGCAGCCTGTTCCAGTGCTCTGTGACCCTCACAATGGCTTGAATTGGAAGGCATCATCTCCTCCAGCCCCTGTTCCCACTCACAGCTTTATACAGAATAATTACAAACCAGAAAGCTCCTCCTCAAAAATAAAGTTATGTGATGAAATCCCACCAGAAAGAGCAGAGAATCACAGAATCATTTAGGCTGGAAAAGATCTTTAAGGTCATGGAGTTCAATCATTAACACTACCAAGCCTAGTCCAAGATCACTGGCTAGCAAGATCGGGCCCAAACCGAACCAAGATCTCATCCCCTTCAACTCTAGCAGCTCTTCATTTGCTGCAAATCATAGTCATAAAATAGTTTGGGTTGGAAAGGACCTTAAAGATCATCCAGTTCCAACCCCTCTGCCGCTGATAGGGACACCTATCCCTGGGGGTTTTTAAGGCCAGGCTGGATGTGGCTCTGAGCAACCTGATGTAGTGTGAGATGTCCCTGCCCATGGCAGGGGGGTTGGAACTGGATGATCCTTGAGGTCCCTTCCAATCCTAACAATTCCATGATTCTATGACACCTCCTACTAAATCAGGTTGTTCAAAGCCTCATCTAGCCTGGTCTTAAACACTTGCAGGGATGAGGCACTCAGAGCTTCTCTGGGCAACACCTTTGCCACCCTTGTAGTAAAGAATTTCTTCCTAAAGTCCAGCCTAAATCTAGCCTTGGCTAGTTTAAAACCATTGCCCCTTGTCCTGTCACCATAGACCTTTACAGAAAGACCCTTCCCTGCATGTTCACTTGATCATGATGGTTTTAGATCACAATGTTGGAAGTTCTTCAATGGTTATTTGAATAACATCACAGAATGGTTTGGGTTGGAAGGTACCTTAACAACCATGTAGTTCCAAGCCCCCTACTATGGGCCAGGACACCTTCCACTAGATCAGGTTGTCCAAAGCCTCATCCAATCTTGCCTTGAATGCTTCTGGGGATGGACCATCCACATCTTCTCTGGTCAACCTGTGCCAGTGTTTCACCACCCTCACAGTGAACAATTTCTTCCTTCTGCCCAACCTACCCTATCCTTTTGCAGTTTGTAACCATTACTCCTTGTCCTATCATAAGGAACAGTAAGAACTTATTTCAGTAGTCTATGATGGTTCAAATCCTGTCCTACATTACCATCTCTCTTCTGATCCTTAGCAAATTCTGCAGTCTCCTGCAAACAGTCTGTATAAAAAATTTAAAGGCATCCTTAAGGGACACTCCAGCTGTGAAAGGACTGAGTATGAAAGGTCTTCTGTGGAGGATCTCACTGTGGTTGAAGTGTAACCCCCTTCTAAAGGGTCAAGGAAAAGAAATGTTGCTTCAGTAGCTCTTAAAAAATACCCTCTTTTACCCCTTGGGTTTGCCTGTTCTCAAAGCAAATGGGGTACAGCCTCTTCTCCACCCATCTGACCATTTTTTATAATATGAGGATGCAGTAATCACAGAAGGGTAAGGGCTGGAAGGGACCTGTGGAGATCATCTAGTCCAACCCCCCTGCTAAAGCAGAATCGCCAAGAACAAGTTGCCCAGGATTACATTCATGGAATCATAGAATGGTCTGGGTTGGAAGGGACCTCCAAAGCTCATCCAGTCCAACCCCCTCTGCACTCAGCAGGGACATCCTCAACTAGATCAGGTTGCCCAGAGCCCTGATTCAGCCTCACCTTGAGTATCTCCAGGGATGGAGCCCCAACCACCTCCCTTAGGCAACCTGTCACAGTGTTCCACCACCCTCATGGTGCAGAACTTGTTCCTAACATGCAATCTAAAGCTAATCTCTAATTTCAAACCATTGCCCCATATCCTATCACCACAGGCCTTTGCAAACAGTCTCTCTCCATCCCTCTTGTAGCCCTCTTCAGGTACTGTCAGGCTCCCTGGAGCCTTCTCCAGGCTGAACACCCCCAGCTCCCTCAGCCTGTCCTCATAGTGCTCCAACCCCCTGATCATTTTCATGGTCCTCCTCTGGGCCTGCTCCATCAGGTCCATGTCCCTGTACTGAGGGCTCCAGACCTGCACATAGTACTCCAGGTGAGTTTTTAATTGCTCCAGAGAAGACAACTCCACAGCCTCTCTGAGCAGTCTGAGACCAGAAAAATCACCTTGAAAGCAGACTGTTTACCCAGCACTTTATCTGATTATTGTGATTATTTCCCCCCCCAAACCCAACCATTTTGTTATCTAACTGGAAAATAAAGCCTTAACCTTTATTTAGAGCCACAATAGTGGTAACAAGTTAAAATAAGACCATGTGAACTCCTTAGGAATAGAAAATAACAAAAGGAATTGACCCAAATTGTGGTTAAAATCCTTTTGGGAACGAAAAGGTTTCTGTTCAATTGTTTTTCACTATGTGCTGTGTTTTCTGTTGTGGTTTCCCCCCCCCCCGCCCCCTTGGTTTGTTTTGGACATGGAATAGAAATCCTATATTGGTTTGAGAGGAGGTTAAAAACAGCATGAGAACAAACCACAAGAAGTAGGAAGTAGCACAAGTTTAGTGAGAACAAAGTTTTGTAGCTGCAGTGTTCCCAGAAATAGGAATATTTGTTTTCCTCTCCAGACTTTTCCTCACCCATTCTCCCTGCAGCCACATTTAGACTGTGGTGACACAGGGCACTAACAAAGCACCGCACTGGGGTCTCACTTTCTAGCAGTTTTTAATGCTGAAAAAGTCTCCAGAGGAGGATTTGGGTGCTCAGAAATGGTTTTACAACTGCAGCTATCTGCAGTTGGATGCAGAAGTGGTGCAGATTGGTGAGGCTGCATTTGGAATGTTGTGTCCAGTTCTGGGCCTCTCAGTTCAAGGAGGACCTCAGGGAACTGTATCAGAGTCCAGTGCAGAGCCACAGAGATGCTGTAGGCAGTGGACCATCTCCCTGCTCAGGACAGGCTGAGGGAGTTGGGGCTGTTTAGCTTGGAGAAGAGGAGCCTGAGGGGTGACCTCATTTGTGTCTATAAATATGTGAAGGGCAGTGTGGGGAGGACAGAGCAAGGCTCTGCTCAGTGATGTCCAATGATAGGACAAGGGACAGTGGGGGCAAGCTGGAGCAGAGGAGGTTCCACATAAATGCAAGGGAAAACTTTTTCACTGTGAGGGTCACAGAGCCCTGGCACAGGCTGCTCAGAGAGGTGGTGGAGTCTCCTTCTCTGGAGACTTTCAGACCCATGTGGATGTGTTCCTGTGTGACCTGTGCTAGATTCTATGGCCCTGCTCTAGCAGGGGGGTTGGACTCGATGATCTCCTGAGGTCCCTTCCAACCCTTAACATCCTGTGATCTTTGAGTCCCACCATCAGCCTAAGACCACCATGGCCATTAAACCATGTCCTGAAGTGCCATGCCCACACATTTCTTGAACACCTCCAGGGATAGTGACTCCACCACCTCCCTGAGAAACCTATTCCAATGTCCTTCACTGCAGAGCATGCATCACTCATTGCCACCAACCCACTGTGAATCAGAGCAGTGTCACTCCTGCAGTTCACACTGTCTGGTGTGACCTGCACAGCAGATGTGTCTTCTCCTTCCCTCGGTCACAGGTGTTGTGTATTGCAGCGTAGTAAATAGCAACTTAGGTTAACATAACACTCACTGTTGTTGCTGTTGAAGTATGGCCAAGAATATTGTTAGGTTTATTTGTCAGATTTTAATACCAAAACATAAATAATCCAACCCAAGAGAGCTTAGTGTAGCTACCTTCTGGCTGGCTTGGCAGGCACCCAGCCTAGCTGTGTGTTGACACAACACACTCCATGCTGAGCACAGTGTCCCTGAGCTCGTGGCACTGAGGTTCTCACTTTGCTTTGTGTCCAGTTTTGGGCTCCCCAGTTCAAGAGAGACAGGAATCTGCTGGAGAGGGTCCAATGGAGAGCTGTGAGGCTGACTGAGGGACTTGAATATCTCTCCTGTGAAGGGGCTGAGAGACCTGGGGCTGTTTAGTCTGGAGAGAAGGCAGCTGAGAGGGAAATCTTGTTAATGTCTAAATATCTGAGGGGTGGGTGTCAAGATGAAGGTGCCAGGCTATTTTCAGTGGTGCCCAGTGATAGGACAAGGAACAATGAGTACAAGGTAGAACAATGGAGGTTCCACCTCAACATGAGGAGAAACTTCTTTATAGTGAGGGTGACAGAGCCCTGGAGCAGGCTGCCCAGAGAGGTTGTGGAATCTCTTTCTCTGGAGACTTTCAAAACCCACCTGGGTGCATTCCTGTGTGATCCTGATTTGGCAGTGGGGTCAGACTAGATGGATGATCTCTGGAGGACCCTTCCAACATTCTGTGATCCTGTTATAGACTGATGTGCTGTCATGGTGTGATCAAATTCATCCTTTTCTTCCACAAACCACCAATTTTTAAAAGTTTGTTCCTAATGTTAGTGCCTTGTGCTGATCCATCTTCTCCTGACCAGAGAGGAATCACCACAGAGCCTTTGTGGTAGAAGAAACTCAGGGACTTGCTCCTGCTGCCTCTCTTTTAGTCTTGTACTAACACAGAGTTTTAGTTTTCCATTATTGTTTAGGTGGCACCACTCAGAACACTGGAACAGGTTGCCCAGGGAGGTGGTTGGGGCCCCATCCCTGGAGATATTCAAGGTGAGGCTGGACAGGGCTCTGGGTAACCTGATCTAGTTGAGGCTGCCCCTGGTGACTGCAGAAGGGGTTGGACTGGATGAGCTTTGGAGGTCCCTTCCAATCCAGCCCATTCTATGATTCTTCTGAACTACATAAGATACTGCTTTCTCTGAGCTTTATAAAGCATGAGGACAATGAGGAGCTCAGAGACACATCCATCCTTTAATTACATAATTATAGAATGGTTTGGGTTGGAAAGGACCTTTAAAGGTCAAGTACTCCAGTGCCTCTGCAGTCAGCATGAATATCTTCAACTGGATCAGGTTGCTCAGAGCCTCATCCAACCTGATCTGGAATGTTTCCAGAGATAGGGGCTGGAACTAGATGATCCTTGTGGTCCCTTCCAACCCTGACTGATATTATGATACCACATCTCAGGGCAACCTGGGCCAGTGTCTCACCACCCTCAGCATAAAAAATTCCTTCTTTCTGTCTGCTCTAACTCTCCCTTTTATAGATTAAATCCATCACCCTTTGTCCTGTCACAACAGGCCCTGCTGAAGAGTCTGACCCCATCTTTCTTCTAGCCCCCCTTTAAATACTAAAATGCTTCAAGGAGGTCTGCTCCAGAGCCTTCTCTTCTCTGGGCTGAATGACCCCAACTCTCTCAGCCTGTTCTTGCGTCATTGTTGTGGCTTCCCCTGGACCATTTCCAATGCGCTCTCTGTGCTGAGGACTCCAGAGCTGGACCCAGCACTGCAGGTGGGGACTCAGCAGAGCAGAGGGTCAGAATCCACATGCTCAACCTGCTGCCCACACTGCTGGGGATGCAGCCAGAATGTGATTGACCACCTGGTCTGCAAGCACACATAGCTGTCTCTTGCCTAGCTTCTCATCCACTAAGTCTTTCCCCACAGGGCTGCTCTCCATTCCATCATCTCCCAGCCTGTATTGATTAGAGCCACAAGGATGATTGGGAGACTTAAGCATCGCCCCTGTGAAGAGAGACTGAGTGCCCTGGGGCTGATTAGTCTGGAAAAGGCTGAGAGGGGATCTGATCAATGTCTGTCAATATCTGAGGGGTGGGTGTCAAGTGGAGGAGGCCAAGCACTTTTCAGCAGTGCACAGTAATAAGCCAAGGAGCAACAGTTCAAGCTTGAACATAGAAGGTTTCACCTCAACATGAGGAGAAACTTCTGTACAGTGAGGATGACAGAGCACTGGAGCAGGCTGCCCAGGGGAGATGTGGAGTCTCCTTCTCTGGAGACTTTCCAACCCCACCTGGATGCATTCCTGTGCAGACTACCCTAGGTGATCCTGCTTTGGCAGGCGGTTAGACTCGATGATCTCTGGAGGTTCCTCCCAACCTCTAATGCACTGTGTACTGTGATACTGGGGATTGCCCCAAAGACAGGTGCAGGACCTGCCCTCATGAAGTTCACACAGGCCCACTTACAGAATACAGAATTGACCAGGTTGGAAAAGACCTTTGAGATCATCAAGTCCAACCTATCACCCAACACCATCTCGTCAACTAATCCATGGCACTAAGTGCCTCATCCAGGCTCTTTTTAAACACTTCCATGGATGGTGACTCCACCACCTCCCTGGGCAGCACATTCCCATGGCCAATCTCTCTAGGAGGAATTTCTTCCTGACATCCAGCCTAAACCTCCCCTGGTGCAGCTTGAGACTGTGTCCTCTTGTTCTTTAACAGGTTGCCTGGGAGAAGAGACCAACCCCCACCTGGCTACAACCTTCTTTCAGGTACTTGTAGATGGCAATAAGGTCTCCCCCGAGCCTCCTCTTCTCCAGGCTAAACTCCCGCTTGTCCAGGTCCCTCTTGATGCATCCTTTTCCTCAGGTGTGCCAACTGCATCCCTGTGCTTGGTGCCACCTGGAAACCTGCTGAGGGTGCACTCCATCCCACTTTCTGTGGAGCTGATGAAGGTATTAAGAAGCGTAGCATGGATGAGTCAAACCAAGAATCTAAAGGCCATTCTTTCTGTGGATTCCTGCAGGTTTCTGTGCCACAGCTTCCATTTCTGTTTGCTTTTAGCTTCAGCTCCCGAGAAGCTCTTGTTTCAGAAGAGAAAAAGAAAACAAAAATAAATGGGAAACAGTTGTGTCAAAATAATGGAACTTGATGATGATGATGGAAAGGGAGGAAGGAAGAAAATTGTTTTGTCAAAATGGAACTTTGATGATGGTGATGGAAAGGGAGGAAGGCTGCTGTTTAGGAAGGACTGACTCGCTTAATTGGATGGTTTCTGTCTGAAACATGAGCCCACCGTGTTGTGTGTTTGTGTTTTTCTGCTGTGGATGCTGAAGGGCAGAGTTGGCAGCCGCTGGCTGTGAGTTTGGAGGCAAACATAATCGTTCCCCACCCTGGAAAACGACCGCTTCTTGACGTAAAAGCCAAATCAAAGGCTCAGGTGCCTTCATGGGACGCCACCTGTGTGAAGCTCCCTAGGAATGAAGCCAGGCTCCCGCAGCTAGGCTCCCGCAGCCGTCCTCCAGGCTCTTGTTTTGCAAGGAGCATAAACAACCCTCTGCAGATGTTTCAAAGCAGTCCCAGGCTGCGACAGCACAAAGTGCATCCCGCTGTAGAAACGGTTTCCTGGGAAAGAACAATAATAGTTAATCACTTCTTCATGCTGCAGTTGGAGCTTGGTGGCAGGCTGGTCTCACTTGACAAAGGAAATAGCTCAAAAGGAAAAAACAAAACCAAGTCATTTAAAATTGCTAGCAGAAAGCCCTGAAATTCTTTCATCTGGTCACAATGTCATAAATGTGAACACTTTGCTTCTTTCTCAGTCTCAATTGGAAGGGCAAAATCGTGCTTCACAGAATCATAGAATGGTTTCAGCCGGAAGGGACCTTAAGATAATTTGATTCCAGCTCACAGGCAGGGACACCTTCCATTACATCAGGTTGCTCAAAGCCTGATCCAGCCTGATCTTAAACACTTACAGGAGTACTTACCTGGAGTACCGGGCCCAGACTGGGAGCCCTCAGCACAGGAAGGACATGGAGCTGATGGAGCAGGTCCAGAGGAGGGCCACAGAAATGATCAGGGGGTCGGAGCAGCTCTGTTCTGAGGACAGGCTGAGGGAGCTGGGGGTGTTCAGCCTGGACAAGAGGAGGCTCTGAGGAGACCTAACAGCAACCTTCCTGTACCTCCCTTCAAGGGGCTACAAGAAGGATGGAGACTGTTTGCAAAAGCCTAGAGTGACAGGACAAGAGACAATGGCTTCAAACTAGAGAAGAGCAGATGTAGATTGGATATTAGGAACAGGTTCTTATGAGGGTGGTGGAACACTGGAACAGGTTGCCCAGGGAGGTGGCTGGGGCCCCATCCCTGGAGATATTCAAGGTGAGGCTGGACAGGGCTCTGGGCAACCTGAGCTAGTTGAGGATGTCGCTGCTGACACAGAGAGGGTTGGACTGGATGACCTTTGGAGGTCCCTTCCAACCCAGCCCATTCTATGATTCTAGATATCCACAACTTCTCTGGGCAGCCCATTCTATTGTCTGACCACTTATACAGTAAATATCTTTTTACCTAGCTGCATGTAGTTTCTTATCCTGCCATTCATGCCTTGAATGCTGCCCAGAGAGGTTGGGAAATCTCCTTCTGTGGACACTTTCAAAGCCTGCCTGGATGTGATCCTGTCCAACCTTCTGTGGGTGCCCCTGCTTTAGCAGTGGTGGTGAACTAAAGAACCTCCAGAGGTCCCTAATCATTATTCTCAGCCAACCTTCTCAAACAAATACCAGGAGGTTTCTCCCCAGCTTCCCTCCTTTGGGGAAAGCATGCCTTTGTGGTGAGGACACTGAGCATCAGCAGGGTTAGATGATCTTCATGACCCCAGGCAGATAAATCTCTTGCTCTGCTCTCTGCCTTGGCTCCCCAGGAGTTTGGCCACCTCCCTGCTGCAGAGGGTAACGTAAGGATAAAATCCATTTGTGATCCTGTGTTGCTTGGATACTGTCAGGGCTCAGGGCTAAAGAAAAATTAAAAAACAGGGGAAAGGCATCTTCTGGAGTCTTCCCTCTGGCCTCCAGCCCTCCTCATGTAATTAATCAACTGCTGTGCCTTTCCTTGGGCCAGTTTGCCATCCTGAGCTGCTGCTCATCTGCTCTCCTCACTCAGCAGCTCCCCAGAGGGCCCTGTACCTTCTCTCCCTAATTGGCAGCTTTTAATTGACAAATCATTGTCCTCTTCCAGCAGGATTCCTCCCTTCACTGCAACATCCCTGGGTGATGCCTGAAGAATAAAGCATGACTGATGTCCTCTTCCAGGGCTTTCCCTGCATCATCTGCTCCTCAGAGGGAGCCTTGTCCTTGGTAATGAATGATGCTCATTTTTAGTCTTATTTTGTTATGTATAAAAAATATTTCTACATATAACTTCTATTACATAATTCCAGGCCAAGATGATGAGTTAGACTGAAGAATCCTTAGAAGCTATCCTCATTATAGAATCACAGAATGGCTTAGATTGGAAGGGACCTTAGAGGTCATCCAGTACAACCTCCTGCTTAGGCAGGGATATCTCTCAATGAGGTCTCATCCTCCCCAGGGAGGAGGCATCCACAGTGTCCCCAGGAAGCCTTTTTTAGAGTCCTACCTCCCTCATACTGAAGAACTTCTTCCTAAGATCCATAGCTACAACAAAAGAGATATCAGGGCTCAGTGTTGGGACCACTTCTGTTTAGCATCTTTAGTGATGACCTTGATGAAGACACAGAGTGTGTCAGCAGTAAGTTTGCAGATGGCACCAAGTTGGGTGGGAGTGTTGATCTGCACCAGGGTAGGGAGGCTCTGCAGAGGGACTTGGATAGATTGGATCCATCGCCAGTGTTAACATGATGACCTTCAACAAGGCCAAATGCCAGGTCCTGCCCTTGGGTCACAACAACCCCAAGCAACACTACAGGCTTGGGGCAGTGTGGCTGGAAAGCTGCTGGCAGAAAGGGACCTGGGGGTGCTAATGGACAAGCAGCTGAATAGGAGCCAGCAGTGTGCCCAGATAGCCAAGAAAGCCAAAGGCCTCCTGGCTGGGATCAGCAATGCTGTGTCCAGCAGGAGCAGGGAGGGGATTGTCCCCTGGGACTCAGCTCTGGTCAGACCACACCTCGAGTGTTGTGGCCAGTTTTGAGCACCTCAATATGAGAGATGTGGAGGTGCTGGAGCCAGTGCAGAGGAGGGCAAGGAAGCTGTGAAGGGCCTGGAGAATAAATCTGATGAAGAGCAGCTGAAGGAGCT
The DNA here is from genome assembly GCF_014839835.1 of Dryobates pubescens. Lineage (NCBI taxonomy): Eukaryota > Metazoa > Chordata > Aves > Piciformes > Picidae > Dryobates > Dryobates pubescens. Next base: position 14,213,992 of record NC_071621.1, on the reverse strand, counting down.
GGGGATGGTTAGTTTGGAGAAGAGGAGGCTGAGAGGAGACTTCATTGCTGTCTACAGCTACCTGAAAGGAGGTTGTGAAGAAGCTGCTGCTGGTCTCAAGCTGCCACTGGGTAGGTTTAGGCTGGACAATAGGAAACATTTTTTCATGGCAAGAGTGGTCAGGCACTGGAATGTGCTGGGCAGGGAGGTGGATGAGTCCCCAGCCCTGGATGTGTTTCACAGTGGTTTGGATGTGGTGCCTGGGGCTATGGTTTAGGGCTGAGCCTTGTAGAGTAGGGCTCTGGGTTGGCCTTGATGATCCTGAGGGTCTTTTCCACCCTGAATGTTTCTGTGATTCTGTGATTCTCATGCAGAGATGTCCCAGCTATTTGTGGTTCTGATATAAGCTCAACATCAGCCACCAACATGTTCTCTCAGCCCAGAAACCAGCTGTATCCTGTGCTGCATCTCCAGCAGCAGGGACTGCAGGTGGAGGGAGAGGAAGTAAAGTAAACCCCAAGTGTTTGCTGAAAACATAGCTGGAAATTATTATTTCTTTAGAGTTCAAAGCCAATTCTTACTTCAAAATGTATCTCTTCATATAATAATTTTAAACTAAAAGAGGGGAAATTTAGACCAGGTGTAAGGAAGTGTGGTGAAACACTGCTCCAGGCTGCCCAGGAAGGTGGGAGATGCTCCATCCCTGAAAACGTTCCAGGTCAGGTTGGATGAGGGTCTGAGCAGCTTGACCTAGTTGCAGTGCCCTAATTGCAGGGCAATTAGACTGGATGAGCTTGAGAGGTCCCTCCCAACCCAAATCACTCTATGATTCTCTGTTACTGAGATGTTCTTTTGAGTTTTTAAATGGTTAACTTCACATCTTAGCTGCTCCTCCTCATACTTTTGTAGCTGATCATAAATACACTGCAGTGAATTCCATTTATTAGATAACAGCTGGGGAGGTGCATGGATGTGAACAGTGTTGTACAGATTACAGATAAGCCCTACTCCCTGTCTAGGAGATGCTGATACCTGAAGCAGTCAAGCTGACCACATGGCAGAAGATGAGAAAATATTTCATCAGAAGGATTTGCTGGGGTTACCAGTGACTGGGCAAGAGGAGTGCTGCTTGGAAAGCTGGATTTTAAGCAGTGCTTTGAAGAAAAGGTGACAGACAGACACAGGGAAAGGGCAAGGACACAAGGCCAGGAATGTGAAGAGTCAAAAAGAGAAATTAGATGAGAAGATAGCATAAGCCACTGTCAAATAATGGTCTAGATTGTGATCCTGGGAGGAAAAATCTCACAGAATCACAGAACATTAGAGGTTGGAAGGGACCTCCAGAGATGATTGAGTCCAACCCCTCTGCCAAAGCAGGATCACCTAGGGTAGTCTGCACAGGAATGCATCCAGGTGGGGTTGGAATGTCTCCAGAGAAGGAGACTCCACAACCTCTCTGGGCAGCCTGCTCCAGGGCTCTGTCACCCTCACTGTAAAGAAGTTTCTCCTCATGTTGAGCTGAAACCTTCTATGTTCAAGTTTGTATCCATTGTTCCTTGTCTTATTACTGTGCAGCATCCAAAAGAGCTTGGCCCCCTCCACTTGGCACCCACCCCTCAGAGATTGATAGACATTGATCAGATCCCCTCTCAGCCTTCTATTTGAGTTATGGGGCTTCAGGGGTAGTGCAGGTAGAAAAGAAGAGGCCTTAAGACAGCTGTGTTTATAACTTCAAGAGTGTGATTACATACTGTGTGAGGTCTTGGTCTCCAAGAGGGAAGTGTGGTCTTGGGAACAAAATCAAAGAGCAAGTATCACAGTATATTAGAGGTTGGAAGGGACCTCCAGAGATCATCCAGTCCAACCCCCCTGCCAAAACAGGATCACTTAGGGTAATCTGCACAGGAAGGCATCCAGGTGGGGTTTGAAAGTCTCCAGAGAAGGAGACTCCACAACCTCTCTGGGCAGCCTGCTCCAGGGCTCTGTCACCCTCACACCAAAGAAGTTTCTCCTCATGTTGAGCTGAAACCTTCTATGTTCAACTTTGAACCTGTTGTTCCCTGTCTTATTAGTGCACACCATCCAAAAGAGCTTGGCCCCCTCCACTTGACACCCACCCCTCAGAGACTGAGAGACCTTGATCAGATCCCCTCTCAGCCTTCTCTTCTCCACACTAAACAGCCCCAGGGCTCTCAGTCTCTCTTCACAGGGCAGATGCTCAAGTCCCCTAAGCATCCTCATGGCTCTCCCTTGGACTCTCTCCAGCAGGTCTCTGTCTCTCTTGAACTGGGGAGCCCAAAACTGGTCACAGGATTGCAGCTGTGGTCTCACTAAGGCAGGGCAGAGTAGAGAGGTAGAAGAACCTCCCTGGCCCTGCTGGCCACACTTTTCTTGCTGCACCCCAGGATCCCATTGGCTCTCTTGGCCACGAAGGCACATTGCTGTCCCAGGCAGAACTTGCTGTCCACCAGCACTCCAAGGTCTTTCTCTATGGAGCTGCTTTCCAGCAGGGCAGCTCCTAACCTGTGCTGGTGCCTGCTGTTATTCCTCCCCAGATGCAGGACCCTGCAATTGTCCTTATTGAACTCCATGAGGTTTGCCTGCACCCAGCTCTCAGCCTGTCCAGATGTCACTGGATGGCTGCACAGCCTGAGAGGTGTCAGCCACCCCCCCAGTTTTGTACTGGGGTACTCTCAAAAGAGTCAAAGGTCTGAGAGTCAATGAATGGTGGAGAAGTGAAATCTGGAAGGAAAGTGGAAAAAAATGGGTTTGAAATGAAGGTTCTGGTACAGGAAATCCCCATGGAAAGTGTCAGGATAGGGAAAGAATATAGTCCAGAGCCCAGTGGTGTTGTTCAGTGTCACAGGATCACAGGATATTAGGGGTTGGAAGGGACCTCTGGAGACCTTCCAGTCCAACCCCCTGCCAGAGCAGGACCATAGAATCTGGTGCAGGTTGTACAGGAACACATCCAGATGGCTCTTGAATGTCTGCAGAGAAGGAGACTCCAGAACCTCTCTGGGCAGCCTGTTCCAGTGCTCCGTGACCCTTACAGCAAAGAAGTTCATCCTCATGTTGAGGTTCTTCCCGTGTTGTAGTTTGCATCCATAGTGTTGTGGCTGCATGGCAAGAGAAGCAGAGATTAAATACTTCAAGGAGCAAGATGGAGAAAAGGAAACACAGAAGATCAAAACCAGCATTCAGTCCCACACCAATACACAGAAGACTGGAGACAGAGGAGCCCTTGTGAATAACCATCTGGAGGAAAATGCTCAGGGACTGCTGCTCCACCCCTGTTCTGTGCAGACATTGTTTCCTCTGCCTTCTTGCACCCAATGTGTAAAGACTGAATGCTGTTGCCTGTTTGTGGCTATCACTGCTTATCTATTAGACTTCCAAAAACATGCATGTGCTTTTCCATTCTGTGCCTTCTCCTTGATAAAATTCCCCTGTAGACAGATCTGCATCATCGGTGCATGCAGAAACCTTGATGACTTGCTTGGGCATGATTCTTGCTGGTTGCTCTCAGTGTGTCCTTGTGCTCCCCTGGCTGCATTCATCTCTTATCCCCTTGCTTTATTCTTTGACCGTGAGTAAAGCTGACCCTCCATAGACCTCTCTCCCTCCCTTTGCTCCTCTGTCTTTCTCCCTTTTTTCTTCCTTTCTCTCTCTGCCTTTATTTGTCTTCCCTTCCCTTCCCTTCCCTTCCCTTCCCTTCCCTTCCCTTCCCTTCCCTTCCCTTCCCTTCCCTTCCCTTCCCTTCCCTTCCCTTCCCTTCCCTTCCCTTCCCTTCCCTTCCCTTCCCTTCCCTTCCCTTCCCTTCCCTTCCCTTCCCTTCCCTTCCCTTCCCTTCCCTTCCCTTCCCTTCCCTTCCCTTCCCTTCCCTTCCCTTCCCTTCCCTTCCCTTCCCTTCCCTTCCCTTCCCTTCCCTTCCCTTCCCTTCCCTTCCCTTCCCTTCCCTTCCCTTCCCTTCCCTTCCCTTCCCTTCCCTTCCCTTCCCTTCCCTTCCCTTCCCTTCCCTTCCCTTCCCTTCCCTTCCCTTCATCTTTTTCTTTTTCTTTTTCTGTTCTTGGTGCAACGATTCCCAGAAAGAAGAATTGAGGGGAGAAAAACATCACCCTTCCACAAGCCAACATTTGATTAGGAGTGGAAAAACAAACTCCTCGAACAGCAGCTGCTGCTTTATGTGTTGGCCATCAAGCAAGGAGGATTATGAAACTTGTAATAATATTTAGCAACTGCAGGAATCTGGTTCATTTTTTTATTTTTCTTTAAATAGATATTCACTTGCATCCTGTTTATAAGATGTCTCAGAGCATCTGCAATCCTCCAACGATGCATTGTCATGGCAAGGTGATTAGAGGAGGTTTGTTTGCTTGGGCTGCTGGTGAGTAGAGGTTGATTTACCGCCTAGAAAAGAAGTGAAACAAGAAAAAGCTTTGGCTGACCCAAAGACAGATCTTCAGCTAGTCCAAGTTGGCCTGGGTCATTTGAAGGCTCAGCTCTGGTCTGCCTTTCTCTTCTTGCTTTGAATCAAGATCATGTCACAGAGTCATAGAATCCTAGAGTCATAGAATCGTGGAATTGTTTGGATTGGGTGACCAGCAGGAGCAGGGAGGTCATTCTGCCCCTGTACTCTGCACTGGTTAGGCCACACCTTGAGTCCTATGTCCAGTTCTGGGCCCCTCAGGTTAAGAAGGACATCGAGACACTTGAACGTGTCCAGAGAAGGGCAACGAGGCTGGGGAGAGGCCTTGAGCACAGCCCTATGAGGAGAGGCTGAGGGAGCTGGGGGTGTTTAGCCTGGAGAAGAGGAGACTCAGGGGTGACCCTATTGCTCTCTACAACTACTTGAAGGGAGGTTGTAGCCAGGTAGGGGTTGGTCTCTTCTCCCAGGCAACCAGCACCAGAACAAGAGGACACAGTCTCAAGCTGCACCAGGGGAAGTTTAGGCTGGAGGTGAAGAGGAAGTTCTTCCCAGAGAGAGTCGTTTGTCATTGGAATGTGCTGCCTAGGGAGGTGGTGGAGTCACCGTCCCTGGAGGTGTTCAAGAGGGGATTGGATGTGGCACTTGGTGCCATGGTCTAGTCATGAGGTCTGTGGTGACAGGCTGGACTTGATGATTGAGGTCTCTTCCAACCTTGGTGATACTGTGACCTTTGAAGATCATCTGGTCTAACCCCTCTGCAATCAACAGGGACATCTTCAACTAGAGCAGGTTGCTCAGAGCCTTGTCCAACCTGACCTGGAATGTTTCCAGGAATGGGTTGCTCTAGGCAACCCATGCCAGTGTTCCCCCACCCTCACTGTAAAATTCCTAATGGGAATAAATTTAGAATAGAACAGAACAGAACAGAATAGAATAGAATAGAATAGAATAGAATAGAATAGAATAGAATAGACCAGGTTGGAAGAGACCTTTGAGATCATCGTGTCCAACCCATCAACCAATCCAACCCTCCTAATCAACTAACCCATGGCACCAAGCACCCCATCAAGTCTCCTCCTGAACACCTTCAATGATGGTGACTCCACCACCTCCCTGGGCAGCCCATTCCAATGGGCAATCACTCTCTCTGTATAGAACTTCTTCCTAACATCCAACTTAAACCTCCCCTGGTGCAGCCTGAGACTGTGTCCTCTTGTTCTGGTACTGGTCTCCCTCTTTTAGTTTAAAACCATCACTCCTTCTCCTGTCACAACAGGCCCTGGTAAAAAGCCTGTCCCCAGCTTTCCTGTAGCTCCCCTTAAGTACTGAAAGGGCACAATAAGGTCTCTCCAGGGCCTTCTCTTCTCCATGCTGAAGAACCCCAACACTCTCAGCTTCTCCTTATAGAAGAGGTCATTCCAAAGTCATTTTACAATACCTTGTAATTTGTTTGCTTATCTGCTTTAAGGTTCTCAGCCTTATTTATAGCCATGGTTTAGTAGTCATGAGGTCTTGGGTGACAGGTTGGACTTGATGATCCTTGAGGTCTCTTCCAACCTTATTTATTCTATGATTCTATGATTCTATGATTATTGTTCTGGTGTTACCCAAACCACATAGATCCAACTGGGAATTGACCTTGAGTGTTTCTGAAAACCAAAACCCTCAGAGGTTTTGTCCCAAGATGTCTCAATAATCAGGAGAGAGCTGCATAAAGATCACAAGTTCACATTTACTATGGTTATAAAGTTCTCAGCTCCATTTCTTACTAACCTGAGCCGCTGGGCAGCTTCACTAACTTCACAGAGGCAGTGAGGTGCAAGTCACCCATGGATGTAGCAGGGTGGAAAAAGCTCATGGCCAGTTTCTGTGCAGGTAGAGCTGATCTTGCCACTTGTTGCAACAAAAGAAGAAAAACACAGAGCAAGAGCAGAGGCTCAGCCCATGTCTCACTTGAACATCTGTGCTCTTGGTGGCTTGATTTCCCAGTGTAGAGCAGGGACATGAATGATCAGAGAGTCATAGAATGGTCTGGGTTGGAAGGGACCTCCAAAGGTCATCCAGTCCAACCCCCTCTGCAGTCAGCAAGGACATCCTCAACTAGATCAGGTTGCCCAGAGCCCTGTCCAGCCTCACCTTGAATATTTCCAGGGATGGGGCCCCAACCACCTCCCTGGGCAACCTGTTCCAGTGTTCCACCACCCTCATGGTAAAGAACTTGTTCCTAACATCCAATCTAAATCTGCTCTAATTTGAAGCCATTGTCTGTCATCATAGTCTCTCCTCCACTCATCCTGCAAACATATAAGAGGCTTCTTTCCCAGGACATAGTATCACAGTATCAGTCAGGGTTGGAAGGGACCACAATGATCATCTAGTTCCACACCCCCTGCCATGGGCAGGGACACCCCACACTAGATCAGGCTGGCCAGAGCCTCATCCAGCCTGGGCTTAAACACCCCCAGGGATGGGGCCCCAACCACCTCCCTGGACAACCCATTCCAGGGCTTCACCACTCTCATGGTGAAGAACTTCCTCCTCACATCCAGCCTGAATCTTCCCACCTCCAGCTTCATTCCATTCCCCCTAGTGGAATGTTTGGCAGCTTCCAACAACTCCAACATCTTTAGCAAAGAACCAAGGAGGGGAAACCCTCACCCTGATCAGTTTCAGAGAATCACAGAACAGTGGGGGTTGGAAGGAAGGGACCTCTGTGGGTCTTGCATTCCAACCTCCCTGCTAATGCAGGGTGACCCAGAGCAGGTTGCTCAGGATCACATCCATGTGGGTTTTGAATCTCTCCAGAGAAGGAGTCTCCACATCTTCCTTGGGCATCCTGCTCCTGTGCTCTTCACCTTCACAAGAAAGGACTCTTTTTTTCCTTTAGGTTTACTGTGTGCTCATTACCCCTTGTCCTGTCACTGGGCTCCACTGAAAAAGATCTGGCCCCATCCTCTTGACCCCCACCCTTTAGATACTGATCAACACAGTCTCAGGCTGCGTCAGGGGAGGTTTAGGCTGGAGGTTAGGAGGAAGTTTTACACAGAGAGAGTGATTGCCCACTGGAATGGGCTGCCTGAGGAGGTGGTGGGGTCGCTGTCGCTCGGGGTGTTCAGGGTGAGGCTTGACAGGATGCTTGGTGCCATGGTTTAGTTGATTAGGTGGTGTTGGATGATAGGTTGGACACGATGATCTTGAAGGTCTCTTCCAACCTGGTTTATTCTATTCTATTCTATTCTATTCTATTCTATTCTATTCTATTCTATTCTATTCTATTCTATTCTAACATTGAGACGATCTTCTCTCAGTCTTCTCTTCCGCAGGCTAAACAGCCCCAGGTCTCTCAGCCTTTCCTCCTCAGAGAGATGCTCCAGTTTTTACAGTAGTAGTAGTAGCAGCAATTGTTTGTGATAGCAGCCAAACAACTGATTCTCCTCTTCTGGTGCGTGGGGGTGTGCAGGAGTGAGTCCAAAATCAATAGTACCCAGAAACACAACAACAATTAGCACACAAACATCATTCAGCCTCCCTGCCTAAAATATCAGCTCAGGGCACGTATTTACCTACTCATGCTTCCCACTAAAAATAAACAGATTGAAGTCACAAACTTACTGTGTGGGGAGGTGTGGGGGAGGAGAAAACCACCACATGTGAAGCACAGCATGTGATTGAAATTCCTCTCTGCAGCATGTTCAGGCTGCCTCCCCATCTCACCCTCCCTTCAGCAGTTTGGGTTGAGTTGCCGGACAGCTGGTGCCAACAAATCCCGGGCCAGGCTGTCTGCTTTGTGTCTGTATCGTTATCAATTACCCACAGCCACTGCAGCCACATTTCCAGGCAGAATTTATCACAAATTCTTCATTTTTTTTGGATTGTATTTCTTTCCTTTTCCTGTTTTTTTTTGTCTCCCCCTTTTCCATTTTTTTTAATTTGCTGGAGTCACCAGAGCACCAGGTTAGGACTCAAACCCTAAGTTTGTTTTCTGGCTTTGCCACTGACTCGCTGCCTTTGTCAGGAACATGTTCACAGGCTCACAGGATGTTAGGGGTTGGAAGGGACCTCCGGAGAACTTCAAGTCCAAACCCCCTGCCAGAGCAGGGCCATAGAATCCAGCACAGGTCACACAGGAACACATCCAGATGGGGCTTGAAAGCCTCCAGAGAAGGAGACTCCACAACCTCTCTGGGCAGCCTGTTCCAGGGCTCTGTGACCCTCACAGTGAAGAAGTTCCTCCTCATGTTGAGGTGGAACCTCCTGTGCTGTAGTTTATATCCAATGCCCCTTGTCCTATCCCAGAGTGCAACTGAGCAGAGCCTGTCCCCTCCCTCCTGAACCCCAGCCCTCAGCTATTGATAAGCATTTATTAAATCCCCTCACAGTCTTCTCTTATCCAGGCTCATGACATGTGGAATAGAATCGATCAGTGCCCATACCCACGGTTGTGGATTATGTTTTGTTTTAATCAAAACCAAAATTGTTCCACATGTGTTGGAAAGCAGTGAAGGGGAAAAGGACCTGGGAGTCCTAGTGGATGGAAAGTTGACCATGAGCCAGCAATGTGCTCTTGTGGCCAAGAAGGCCAATGCCATTCTGGGGTGGATTAGAAGGGCTGTGGTTAGTAGGTCAAGAGAGGTTCTCCTCCCCCTCTGCTCTGCACTGGTGAGGCCACATCTGGAATATTGTGTCCAGTTCTGGGCCCTTCAGTTCAAGAAGGACCTCAGGGAACTGCTTGAAAGAGTCCAGCTCAGAGCCACAAAAATGATGAAGGGAGTGGAACATCTTCCTTATGAGGAGAGACTGAAGGGGCTCAGGCTCTGTAGTTTGGAGAGGAGGAGCCTGAGGGGTGACCTCATTCATGTGCAGGGTGAGTGCCAAGAGGATGGAGCCAGGCTCTGCTGGGTGATGCCCCATGACAGGACAAGGGGCAATGGGTGGAAGTTGAGGCATAGGAAGTTCCATGGAAACATAAGGAGGATTTTTTTCAGTGTGAGGGTGACAAAACTCTGGAAGAGGCTGCCCAGGGGTGTTGTGGAGTCTCCCTCTCTGAAGATACTCAAAACCCACTTGAGTGCCTTCCAGTGTGATCTGCTCTAGGTGATCCTGCTTTGGCAGGGGGATTGGAATGGATGGTCTTTTGATGTCCCTTCCAGCCCCTAACATTCTGTGATTCTGTGATGTGTCAGCACTGCTCCTTCAGCACCTTCTCTATTGACTTTGTGTAGCCAGGGCCAAACTTCTGAGATGGTTGAAAGTGGTGTTTGAACGGCAAAATCAAGGGAGGATTTGATGCTGGTGAAGCTCCTTGTGTTCATTGGGTTTGATCTCAGAAGCTGGAAGGAACAACTCGTTATCCTTTGGTTGTGACCTCCATATTCAAACCAAATAGCTAAATGTGTGGGCATTTCTGCATGTCCCTTCCCTGAGGGCACAAGCATTGTTTCTGTTAGACTCAGGAAATGAGTTTTGACCCTCTCATTCTTTTTGGGTTGAAGTTGCACAAGAGCTGTCCCATCCAAGAGCCCCAGTTATTTTTGTATTCTGAGTGTGCCTTATGTATTTCATTCTCCAAGGCTATGTCCAGACAAGCAAATTGTACTTGCCCATGGACTTGAGGGATTAACCGTGAGCTTAGTGATGTGATGGTGTCTCAGTTCAAGGAGCGAGTCAGGCTCTTTAACTCTTCCCACCGGATCAGAGGATGTTTGGGGTTGGAAAGGACCTCCAGAGATCTTTGAGTCCAACTCCCAGCCAGAGCAGGACCATAGAATCTAGGGCAGGTCACACAAGAACACATCCAGATGGGGCTTGAAAGGCTCCAGAGAAGAAGACTCCACAGCCTCTCTGGGCAGCCTGTTCCAGTGCTCTGTGAACCTCACAGTGAAGAAGTTCCTCCTTATGTTGAGGTAGAATCCCCTGTGCTGTAGTTTATATCCACTGCCCCTTGTCCTATCACAGGGTGCAACTGAGCAGAGCCTGTCCTCTCTTGACCCCCAGCCCTCAGATATTTATAAGCATTGATTAAATCCCCTTTCAGTCTTCAGTTCTCCAGACTAGAAAGCCCCAGGGCTCTCAGCCTCTCCTCATAGGCTGAGACACCTGGGGCTTTACTCAAAGCAGTTAAAGAAAAGCTCCCCACAGGATTGAATAGAAATACAGAATATTATTGGAAATTTGAATGGAAGTGCTATCCATAAACTACATTCTGCAGTGCAAAGCATAGAAAATACACAAAATCCATAGTCCGGGCTTAGCACTGAGCCCATGAAACAAAAACTTTCCCCAACCTCCACCAAGCCAGGCCAAAAATTCATGCCTCAAATGCTCCCCCTCAAATGGTCCCTCCCCATGCCTCTCTACCCCCTCACTCTACCTGAGTGATGCTACTAAAATTCATCTTGCCAGCTTCAGGGCTCTGCCAAGGCCACTCAAGTCCTCACTCTCCTGCACTGTAAAGATATGGGAGCAGCACTGGGATGGAGAGGGAAAGGGGAAAAAGGGGAAGAGGCAGCTTGTGCTGTCCCCTTTTAAAGACTAGATGCAGGCATTCTGGGTATGAAATAACAAAAATCACACTATCTGCTCCACCCCTGGACCTCTCTAGTCCTCCTGGAAGACTTTTCTATGGTTTCTTAAAGGCACCCAGTCTCAAACCATGACAGATGGGTTCCTGGATTGCATCTTCCTTTGGAATGATTGTAGGTTTTCCTAAAGTTCTAAATGCTTTGTCATCAAGTCAGAAGACACAATTATCTATATGAATATATACATAAGCCTACTGCCAGGACTGGGGTGGGGTGGGGTGTGGAATTTATAGGTAAAAATGATGCTTTCAGGTAAATTAAATGTATAGATTGAAATGGTATCACTGACAGAATTCAGCTTTCATTTAAATACTGTTTCTGGACTTTATATTATAGAATTAAAGATAAAAGAAATGACTATTTGAAGCTGGAAGGGACCTCAGAAAGTCTTTTGCCCAACCTCCTACTCAAAGGTCAGCTGTGATGTCACCAGGCTGCTCAGGACTTTATCTCTATGTTCATATACTCATAAATTCCTCTTTCCTCCACAATAGTTATGAGGCCTGATTTCTCAGCAATGCTGAGGCAGGCTGGTATGGGACAGCCCATGCCTGTACTGCTGGTGGCCCATGGCTTATACAGGTGTGCTCTTCCCTGGCTGGATGGCTGGGTCCAAAGACCAGTGGTGGACAGAACTAAATCCAGTTGGCAGCTGGTCACTAGGGGTGTTCCCCAGAGCTCAGTTTTGGGGCCAGACTTGTTTGACATCTTTATCAGTGATCTGGCTAAGGGGATTGAGTGTTCCCTCAGTAGGTTTGAAGACAACACTCAATGATAACAGTGTTGATCTGCTCAAAGGTAGGAAGCCTCTGGACACGCTGGACTGCTGGATTGAGGCCAAAGTTAAGAGGTTCGGCATGGCCAAAGGCCAGGTGCTGTACGTGGGTCACAACAGCCCCATGCAACACTACAGGCTTGAGGAAGAGTGGCTGGGAAGCTGCCCAGCTGAAAAGGACCTGTAGATATGGTCAGCACCCAGCTGAAGATGAGCCAGCAGTGTGCCCAGGTGGCCAAGCAGGCCAACGGCATCCTGGCTTGTGTTAGGAATATTGTGACCAGCAGGACTAGGGAAGTGATTGTCCCTCTGTAGCCCATTTGGCACTGCTGATGACACACCTCAAATCCTGTGTTTAGTTTTGGGCTCCTCACTTCAAGAGGGACATTGGGTTGCTGGAGCACATCCAGAGATGGACAGCAAAGCCAGTGAAGGGTCCAGAGAACAGGCCTGGTGGGGAGAAAAGGAGGCTGAGGGGAGATCTTACTGCTCCTTGTAACTCCCTGAAAGGAAGAGGAAGATCACCTAGTCCTACCCTCTACTAGAGGAGGGTCACCCACAGCAGGTTACACAGATGGGTCTGGAATCTCTCCAGAGAAGGAGACTACACAGCTTCTCTGCACAGCCTGGGATGGGGCTCTGTCACAGTCACAGGAAAGAAGTTTTTCCATATGTTCAGATGGAACTTCCTGTGTTTTAGTTTGTGCCCAGTCCTGTGTTCTGTCACTAGGTACCCATGAAGAGACTCTGGGCCCATCCTCTTGACACCTGCCCTTTAGATACTCATAAGCCCTCTCAGTCTGCTCTTCTCCAGGCTAAACAGCCCCAGCTCTCTCAGCCTTTCCTCAGAAGTGAGATGTTCTATTCCCTTAATCATCCTTGTAACCTCTGTTGGACTCTCTCCAGCAGTTCCTTGTTTCTCTTGAACTGGGGAGCCCAGAACTAGACTCAGTACTGCAGATGTTCCCTCACTAGGGCAGAGTAGAGGAGGAGGAAAACTCTCCTGTTTCACTAACATCATGAAAATAGGTAACAGATCTCTTAAAAACTATAATGTAAAACCCATCATGCAGCAAAAAAAGAGCTTTGCATGATAGCTTCCAGGCTGACTCTGGGAAAGACAAACAGGTCCCTTATTTCTTAGTAATCCACAGCCCTGACCATCTGTCCCAAAATACTCAGGCTCCAGGCTGCCAGCAAAAGAAGGTCTGGAGGTTAAGGGCTTGACCTTCCTGAAGAAACTCTACTTGGCCAATAAAGACTTTGGCTCAAAGGCTTTTACTGAGAGATGGATGAAGAGTCAGCTCAGAGCGGAAAATGATGCCAGGAGTTTACTCAAATGTAACATTTTGACTGGAGATTTGTTGAGTTTGTTGCTTTGGGTTTTCTTTTTCCTTGTTAGTTTTTGTTTGTTTCTTCAGTTTTGTGATTCCCCGCCCCCCCCCCTTTTCATTTTGCTTCTCTTTGCAAAGCTGAAACTTGTCCAGCAAAGGTCTCTCTCAGTCTTTTATATGGAGCATCAGAAACCTGATAGAACCAAACAAACAGTGATGCAATGTGCTGGCCAAATCTGCAGCTTCTTTTAACAAAAACCAAAATAAAAAGAGAAAAATGGAAGAGAAAGAGGAAAAGAAAGAGAAAGAGAAAAAAGATGAAAAGAAAATGAGAGAGGAAGAGAAAGAGAAAGAGGAAAAGAAAGAGAAAAGGAAAGACAAAGAAAATGAGGAAGAGAAAGAGGAAAAGAAAGAGAAAGAGGAAAAGAAAGAAAAACAAAGACAAAGAAAATGAGGAACAGAAAGGAAAAGGGAAAGAAAAGTAAAATAAAAAGGAAAAGAAAGATAAAAAATAAGAGAGAAAAGGAAAAGGAAAAAGGGAAGGAAAAGAAGAAAAAGAAAAGGAAAAGGGAAAGGAAAAGGAAAAGACAAGGAAAAGGAAAAGGAAAAAAGGAAAAAAGAAAAGGAAAAGGAAAAGGAAAAAAAGGAAAAAAGAAAGAATAAAGAACAAAAACAAAAAAGAAAAAAATAGAATAAGAAAACTAAAAAGAAAAACAAAAAAGGAAAAGAAAACAGGAAAGAGAAAAGGGGAAAAGGAAAAATAAAAACTAATAAAGAATTTTAAAAAATCCAAATAAACAAAAGAAAAAAGATAAAGAAAAGATTTAAAATAATAACAATAATAATGAAAAAGCACAACAAAAACAAAGAAGTTGAGAGCCTGCTCATCTGTAATGTAAGGAGGTGAACTGGGAGATCACAAACATTCAGCTGAGATCTTGGCAGCACGAGAACTCAAGAGCTGTTTTCCTTTGTTGCTGCCAACATTTTTAATGTCTCCACCAGCTTGATCTGGCATCAGATGGTCACTAAATTTGGATGCTAGAGTTTCCAGCACACAGCATGATGCAGACTCCTGGGAGAGCGCTGTGTTTGTGGGAAGCGTTGTACCTCGTGGGCTTTAACTAAACACAGGTGAAACACTGAGCTGTTCCTCAAGGCTGGGATTACTTCAGCCCTCTTGGCAGCACAGAAAGATAAACAGGGATAATCCAGCAACAGAGCTTTAAAAAACCCTCTTGAGACTCCAGCCCATCTCTACATTGCTCAGGCAGTTAACAGAAATTGCACATGGAGAGCAAGAGGAATAGGAACTCTAAAGCTAGTTGTTGGGGCGTCGTGACACTTGTGATGGGTGGGCACAACTCTTTCCATATGGCTAAGGTAAAGGCATTCCTGAGTCTGTTCTACAGCAAAAAGGGGAATCACTGAGTTCAGGACCATAAAATCATGGAATGGTTTGGGTTGGAAGGCACCTTAAAGATCATCCAGTTCCATCCCCCCCTGCCAATGGCAGGGACACCTTCCACTAGACCAGGTTGCTAAAAGTCCTGTCCAAACTGGCCTTGAACGTGTTCAGGGATCCACCACTTCCCTGGGCAACCTGTTCCAGTGTCTCACCACCCTCACTGTAGAGAATCTCTTCCTAATATTCAGTCTAGATCTACCTTTCTCCAGCTTAAAGCCATTCTCTCTCATCCTATCACTACAAGCCCTTGTAGAAAGTCCCTCCCCAGCTTTCTTGTAGGAGCCCTTCACCTACTGGAAAACCACTCTAAGGTCTCCTTGGAGCCTTCTCTTCTCCAGGCTGAACAACCCCAATTCTCACAGCCTGTCCCCATAGGGGAGCTTCTCCAGCCCTCTGATTATCTTAATGGCCTCCTCTGGACTCACTCCAGCAGTTTGATGTCTTTGTGTTGTGGACTCCAGAGCTGTACCCAGTGCTGCAGGTGGGTCACATGAGAGGAGAGAAGAGGGGCAGAATCACCTCCCCCATCCTGCTGGTCACATTTCTTTTGATGCAGCCCAGGACATGATTGCCCTCTGGGCTGCCAGAGCACATTGCTGGCTCCTGTTGAATTTTTCATCAACCAACACCCCCAAGTCCTTTTCCTCAAGACTGCTTTCAAGGAATCCTTGAGGAGAAGGGCTTGGGTGTGTCATCAGAACCAATGATGGCAAAGTTGCAATGACTGAGTCTCTGCATAGATTTAAGATTAATTTTGTTTATTTAAACCCAAGCTTTGTTTCCCAGTCCAGTTCAGATGTAACCAAGTGCTGGCTCCATCCTCCTGACTGCCCAGTTATGCCTGTGCATTGATTGGCTGCTTCTCTCCAGCCCTTTAGTCCTATTTCACCATTGGAAAGCCTCACAAGTCTCTTTTTAGCTCTCTTTGAGTGTTAACTTTTGACCTGGACTAGCTGGGGAATTGCCATTGAACAATTATTAATCGGGAAGCCTACAGTGCCTGGTGGCTTGTAAATGTCACAGCCTCTCAATCTGGAACACAAATCTTATCTGCTGTGTAAAAATAATCTGCAGGGGTTGCTGGGCAAGGCATTTAATTTAAAAATCCTTTTTTCAAGGTAAAATTGTACAGATTGGAAAAGGCCTTTTGAGTTAATTGGGTCCAACCATTAACCCAGTACTGCCAAATCCACCATTGAACCATGTCTTTTCAACCTTTTCAGTTCATTGAATCCAGCCATTAAGGTAGAACTACCAGGTCCACCACTAAACCATGTCCCTGGACTTTTTGAGTTCATTGAGCCCAGCTACAGACCCAGCACCACCAAATCCACCACTAAACCATGTCCCTACAACTTCTCAGTTGATTGAGTCCAACCATTAACCCAGCACTGCCAAATCCACTTCTAAACAATGTCCCTAAGCACCATGGCAACCAATCTTTTAATAAGAAATAAATAAAGAAATACAATGTAAATAATTAATAAAGTAACTTCAGGCTCTGCAGCTGTATGGAAATTGTTTGGTTTCACCATGTAAGCTCCTCTTCAATCACCTGTAAGAGCAAGAAGGGTACCCACAGTATCTTTCAGTATCTTCTGAGCCCCTCAGTTCAAGAAGGACCTCAGGGAACTGCTTGAAAGAGTCCAGCACAGAGCCACAAAGATGATCAAAGGAGTGGAACATCTTCCATACAAGGAGAGACTGAGGGAGCTGAGGGCTCTGTAGCTTGGAGAGGAGGAGCCTCAGGGGTGACCTCATTGCTGTTGATAAAGATGTGCAGGGTGAGTGCCAAGAGGATGGAGCCAGGCTCTGCTGGGTGATGCCCAGTGACAGCACAAGAGGCAATGGTGGAAGCTGAGGCATAGGAAGTTCCATGGAAAGAGGAGGAAGAATTTTTTCCCTGTGATGGTGACAGAACACTGGAAGAGGCTGCCGAGGGAGTGTTGTGGAGTCTCCCTCTCTGAAGATACTGAAAACCCACTTGGGTGTCTTCCAGTGTGATCTGGTCTAGGTGATCCTGCTTTGGCAGGGGGGGGTGGACTGGATGATCTTTTGAAGTCAAATACAAAATACATCAAACCAGCATTATTTCTGTTGTGCCTGGTAGGTCCTGTGGAGCAAAGGAAGTCAGCACTATTTCTTAGCAGTACCACAGTACCACAGTACCACAGTATAACTAAGGTTGGAAGAGACCCCAAGGATCATCAAGTCCAACCTGTCCCAACAGACCTCACGACTAGACCATGGCACCAAGTGCCACATCCAATCTCCCCTTGAACACCTCCAGGGACAGCCAGCCAGTGTAATTGTTTCAAGGGGCCCCATGTGCTGCACTGTGGTTGAATTACTGCTTGGGCAGGCTGCTGAGAACCTCCTCAGTAGTTTCACCTCTTGTGGTGGTTTCCTGCTCGTTGATCAGCGTGCACACAAAAACAGCTTCCAAGGCAGCACCTGGGGATGTCCCCATCTTACAGACACTGAGGCCACAGAGTATCTGTTCAGTGGTGTTGAGAGCTACACAGATCAGAGAATGGCTTTAGTTGGAAGGGGTCTTAAAGATTATCTAGTTCCAGACCCCCTCCCATAAGCAGGGACCTAGAATCAGAGAATCATAGAATTGTCAGGGTTGGAAGACAGCTCAAGGATCATCCAGTTCCAACCCCTCTGCCATAGGCAGGGACACCTCACACCAGAGCAGGTTGCTCAGAGCCACATCCAGCCTGGCCTTAAAAACCTCCAGGGATGAGGCTTCCACCACCTCCCTGGGCAACCTCTTCCAGAGTCTCACCACCCTCATGGGGAAGAACTTCTTAACAACCAATCTGAATCTACCCACTTCTAGTTTTGCTAGACCCACTAGACCAGGTTGTTCAGAGCATCATCCAGCCTAGGCTTAAACACTTACAGGAATGAGACATTCATAAGATTCTTGAAGCAACACCAGGAGCCAAACCTGAGGATGGTGCAAGCCTCATCCCATTCCCTTCTTGTTCAGTTCAACAAATCCAAAGAGTGATGGAGGAGTATAACTCAGCCAAGGTCTGTCCCCATGCTGTGACTTAGGTGTCATTCCACCCATCTCTGGAGTGCAGTTGACTGTTTAGTTGTTGGATTGTGTTCTAACAGCACTGTCTTACAGCCTGGGAGGAGAAATGGGGTGGCAGAGTAGGGATTTGGCAAAGACTGGGCTTCTAATGAGCAAAAGGTGATGAACACTGGGTTTTTCACACAGACTCACAGAAACATTCAGGTTGGAAAAAACCCTCAGGATCACCAAGGCCAACCCAGAACCCTACTCTACAAGGGTCATAGTATCATAGAATCAGTCAGGGTTGGAAGGGACCACAAGGATCATCTAGTTCCAACCCCCCTGCCATGGGCAGGGACACCCCACACTAGATCAGGCTGGCCAGAGCCTCATCCAGCCTGGGCTTAAGCACCTCCAGGGACGGGGCCTCAACCACCTCCCTGGACAACCCATTCCAGGGCTTCACGACTCTCATGGTGAAGAACTTCCTCCTCACATCCAGCCTGAATCTCCCCACCTCCAGCTTCATTCCATTCCCCCTAGTCCTATCACTACCTGAGATCCTGAGAAGTCCCACCCCAGCCTTCTTGTAGGCCCCCTTCAGATTCTGGAAGGCCACAATTAGGTCACCTCGGAGCCTTCTCTTCTCTAGAATGAACAGCCCCAACTCCCTCAGTCTGTCCTCATAGGAGAGGTGCTCCAGCCCTCTCATCATCCTCATGGCCCTTCTCTGGACACATGCTTAAACCATATCCCCAAGCATGACATCCAAACCACCTTTAAACACATTCAGGGCTGGCCACTCAACCACCTTCCTGCCCAGCACATTTCAGTGCCTGACCACTCTTGCTGGGAAAAAATATTCCCTACTGTCCAGTCTAAACCTACCCAGTCACAGCTGGAGGCCATTCCCTCTTGCTCTGTCACTAATGACCTGTGAGAAGAGACCAGCACCAGCCTCTCCACAATGTCCTTTCAGCAATGAGGTCTCCTCTCAGCCTTCTCTTTTCCAAGCTAACCATCCCCAGCTCCTTCAGTTGCTCTTTATAAGATTTATTCTCCAGGCCCTTCCCCAGCTTCCCTGCCCTCCTCTGCCCTGGCTCCAGCACCTCCACATCTCTCTTGTATTGAGGTGCCCAAAACTGGACACAATAATCGAGGTGTGGCTGCACCAGAGCTGAGTCCCAGGGGACAATCCCCTCCCTACTCCTGCAGGAGTCTTTACCTAGAAGACAATGAAAGCCAGCTAGCCTGCTTTTCTGGTGGGTTTGTTTGGGGCAACAGTTAAACTCAGTTCTTCACACTATTATTAAAAAAGGTATATTTGTAGCTCAAATTTCCCCTGAGCTCAGTTATCTGAGTCTTGTTCTGGGCCAAATTTTCCAAGGCAAAATGAGCACGTGTCGTGTAACAGACGCGGCTTTCGATAGCCCAGCTGTTTTCAGGGTTCTCTCAGCTATGATTAGTTTTGAGACTAATTCTCTGGGGTCCTCAGCACAAGAAAGAACCTGTTGGAGAAGGTCCAGAGGAGGCCACCACAATGATGGGAGGGCTGGAACCCCTCTGCTGTGAGGATAGGATGAGAGAGTTGGGGGTGTTCAGCCTGGAGAACAGAAGGCTCCAGGGACACCTTGTGGCCTTTCAGTACTTTTAGGGGGGGGCTACAGGAAAGATGGGGAGGATTGAATTTTTATCAGGGCCTGTTGTGGCAGGAGAAGGGGTGATGGTTTTAAACTAAAAGAGGGGGGATTCAGACTGGACAGGAAGAAGGAATTTTTTACACTAAGAGTGGGGAGACACTGACTGAGGGTGCCTAAGAAGGTGAATCTCTCTTTCAGAGGTGATAGATGTCCACCCCTGGAAACACTCCAGGTCAGGTTGTCTGGGACTCTGAGCAACCTGCTCCATTAGAAGATGTCTCTCCTGACTGCAGGGAGGTTGGACTAGATGACTTTTAAAGGTCCTGTCCAACCCAAACCATTCTGTGATTCCACAGACTTGCAGCCTTAGAAGGTTTAGCTGGACTTCCAGCTATCTTCTGATTTCTGATAGTTATTTCTGAGAAGGGCAAGACTTACTACAAATGCCTTGCTGCCTTCACGTGCAGGTAGAGCTCTGTATGAGCCTAAGCCAGTCTCACAGGATCACAGAATGTCAGGGGTTGGAAGGGACTCAAAGAGACCGTCGAGTCCAAACCCCCTGCCAGAGCAGGACCATACAATCTAGCTCAGGAACACATCCAGATGGGCCTTGCAAGTCTCCAGAGGAGACTCCACAACTTCTCTGGGGAGCCTGTCCTAGTGGCCTGTGACCCTTACAGTAAAGAGGTTCCCCCTTGTGTTGAGGCGGAACCTCCTGTGCTGCAGCTTGCATCCATTACTCCTTGTCCTATCACGGGGAGCAGTACTCAAGATGAGGTCTCACCAGGGCAGAGCAGAGGGGGAGGAGAACCTCCCTCGATCTGCTGGACACGCTCTTCTTAATACACCCCAGGATCCCATTTGCTTCAGTTTCCATGACCCCTCTGCTGACAGATCCGGAGGGGAAAAACTCACCCAAAGCTGCTTCTGCCGCTACAGCTCTGCTCCGCGGCGGATGATGCCAGTCGGAAGTCTGATGAGATGTTTCCTCCAGCAGCAAGGTCCCCATTACATAGGCTGCTTCCATTTCTTCATTTCCTCTGCTCTACCCTGACGCTGTCTTCTGCTTTCACTCCTACCTAATGACCTTTGCATCCTCAAAGCAGCTTTCGTTTCGTTTGCTTTCATCAGTGTTCGCTTTCAGACCAACAGCATGAGATTGAACACATCCAAGTGCCAGGTGCTGCACACTGGCCACAGCAACCCCATGCAGAGCTACAGGCTGGGGGCAGAGTGCCTGGAGAGCAGCCAGGCAGAGAGGGACCTGGGGGTAGTGGTTGATAGTAGGTGGAACATGAGCCAGTAGTGTGCCCAGGTAGCCAAGAAGCCCAATGGCATCCTGGCCTGGATCAGGAACAGTGTGGCCAGCAGGAGCAGGGAGGTCATTGTGCCCCTGTACACTGCACTGGTTAGGCCACACCTTGAGTACTGTGTCCAGTTCTGGGCTCCTCAATTTAGGAAAGATGTTGAGTTGCTGGAATGTGTCCAGAGGAAGGCAACAAAGCTGGGGAGGGGTTTGGAGCACAGCCCTGTGAGGAGAGGCTGAGGGAGCTGGGGTTGCTTAGCCTGGAGAAGAGGAGGCTCAGGGGAGACCTTATTGCTCTCTACAACTACCTGAAGGGAGGTTGTAGCCAGGTGGGGGTCAGTCTCTTCTCCCAGGCAACCAGCACCAGAACAAGAGGACACAGTCTCAAGCTGTGCAGGAGGAAGTTTAGGCTGGATGTTAGGAAGAAATTCTTCCCAGAAGGAGAGATTGGCCATTGGAATGTGCTGCCCAGGGAGGTGGTGTGGTCAGCATCCCTGGAGGTGTTTAGGAAAAGCCTGGATGAGGCACTGAGTGCCATGGCTAGGTGATTACTTAGGGTGGGTGATTGGCTGGGCTTGTTTATCTTGGAGGTCTCTTCCAACCTGGTTGATTCTGTGATTCTATGACATTTCATGTGTGTCTGGTGGAGGCTGGATCCTTGTTCAAACAAAAAGGGCTAAAGTGTAATATTGCAGCATCACACCCACTAGACTGCCTTTGAAACTCACTGGGTTATGGATCTGAAGGCAACAAACATATCAATCTTTGCTCCTAAGACCCCTAAGAGGTGCTTGCAGCTTCCAGCATGGGATGGATTCACACCACCACATCACCACAAAGTAACGGAGCTGCTGTCCTGTTGTCTGATGGTACAACAATAAGCAGAGCAGAACAGGTATCAGCCTACAGAGTATTAAGAAATGTTAAATCATAGAATCATAGAATGCCTTGGGTTGGGAGGCACCCTCAAAGGTCATCTTGTCCAACCCCTCTGCAGTGAGCAGGGCCATCTTTAACTAGATCAGGTTGATCTAAGACCCATCAAGTTTGATGGGGCCTCAACCACATCTCTGGGGAACCTGTCCCAGCATGTTACCACTCTCATTGTGAAGAGCTTCCTTCTTATGTCTAACCTAAATTTACCCTGCTCTAGTTTCAAACCATTGCCCCTTGTCCTATCAGCACCAGCCCTTCTAAACAATTCTTCCCCAGCCTTCCTGCAGATCCCCTTCAGATATTGAAATTTTGTTATAAGGTCTCCCCAGAGCTTTCTCTTCTCGAGGTCCAGCTCTCCCAGCCTGTCTTTGTAGGAGAGGTGCTCCAGCCCTTGGAATGACACTGTGATGTTCTGAGCTGTGTGCCTCTTCCCAAGCAAAGGTCTTCAGCTACAACCCTCCAAACTGTGAGGAGCCTGGACATCTGGGAAGTGTCCACAGTGAGCTGTAGTTTCTTCCTAAGGAATTACTTCTGCCAAGAGAAATGATCTTGTGTTCCCTTGAGTAGAAAATCAGGTAGATGTGCTAAGAGACCTGCATGGCTGAGCAAGGAGCTCCTGAAGGAAATCTCAGGGAAGAAAGCAACTTACAATTCATGGAAGAAGGCAATTGTCGCTTGGGAGAGCTATGGAAAAGTTGTCTGGGCATGTAGGAAGGCAATAAGGAAGGCCAAAGCCCTCTTGGAATGGAAAGTGGCAAAGGAAGTAAGAGAACCAGAAGGGCTTCTTCAAATCTATCAGTAGGAAAAGGAAGAATAGGGAAGGTGTGAGGCCACTGCTGAATGACGAGGCAGCCCTGGTAGCTGAGGATGCAGAGAAGGCAGAGCTGCTGAATGCCTTCAGTCTTTACACCTAAGACTGAACTGCCCTATGCACTCCAGACCCTGGATGAAGGAGAGGAAGCCTGAAGGGGGGAATGATCCCCACTGGTCAGTGAAGACTGGATTAAGGATCAATTACACAAGTTGAATATTCACAAGTCCATGGGCCCTGATGAGATGCACGCAAGAGTGCTGAGAGCTGGCTGATAGAACAGAACAGAACAGAACAGAACAGAACAGAACAGAATAGAATAGAATAGAATAGAATAGAATAGAATAGAATAGAATAGAATAGAATAGAATAGAATAAACCAGGTTGGAAGAGACCTTCAAGATCATCATGTCCAACCTATCATCCAACACCACCTAATCAACTAAACCATGCAACCAAGCACCCTATCATGATGTTACTGCTCTGCCACTCTCCATCATTTTTGCCAAATCCTGGCAGGTGCCTGAGGACTGGAGGAGAGCCAATGTCACTCCAGTCTTCAAAAAAGGGCAAGAAAGAGGTTCCTGGGAACTATTGACCAGTCAGCCTCACCTCCATCCCTGGAAAAATGATGGAGCAGCTCCTTCTGGAGGGCATCTCAAGGCACTTGGAAGAGAAGAGGCTTATCAGGAGTAGTCAGCATGGATTCACCAAGG
The DNA here is from genome assembly GCF_014839835.1 of Dryobates pubescens. Classification (NCBI taxonomy): domain Eukaryota; kingdom Metazoa; phylum Chordata; class Aves; order Piciformes; family Picidae; genus Dryobates; species Dryobates pubescens. Next base: position 14,190,986 of record NC_071621.1, on the reverse strand, counting down.
GGAAATACTGCTTGACTAACCTCATAGCATTCTATGATGCCATAACTGAATGGGTAGATTCAGGGAGACCAGTGGTTGTGGTCTACCTTGACCTTGGCAAGACCTTTGACACTGTCTCCTATGACATCCTAGTGAGCAGTCTCAGGAAGTGTGGGATGGAAGAGCAGACAGTGAGGTGGATTAGGAACTGGTTACAAGATAGAGCTCAAAGAGTGGTGACCAGTGGTGTCAAATTCAGCTGGAGAGCTGTAATTAGTGGAGCACCCCAAGGATCAGTGCTGGGACCGGTGCTGTTCAACATCATCATCAATGACATTGATGGGGGAACAGAGTGTCTGCTCAGCAAGTTTGCTGATGACACCAAACTGGGCTGAAGGCTGTGCAGCCATCCAGCGAGACTTGGACAGACCAGAGAGCTGGGCACAGAGGAACCAAATGAGGTTCAACAAGGACAAGTGCAGAGCCCTGAATCTGGGGATGGAGAATAAACTGCACCAGTACAGGCTGGAGAGCAGCCTCTTGGAGGGAGACCTGGAAGTGCTGGTGGGTAACAAGTTGTGCATGGGACAGCGATATGCCCTGGTGGCCAAGAAGGCCAATGGGATCCTGGGGTGTATTAAGAAGAGTGTGTCCAGCAGATGGAGGGAGGTTCTGCTCCCCCTCTGCTCTGCCTTGCTGAGACCTCATCTTGAGTACTGTGTTCTGTTTTGTGCTCCCTAGTTCAAGAGGGACAGGGATCTGCTGGAGAGGGTCCAGTGGAAGGCTGTGAGGATGATTAGGGGACTGGGGCACTGCCTTGTGAGGAGAGGCTGAGGAACCTGGGGCTTTTTAGTCTGGAAAGAGAAGACTTGTAGGGGATTTAATAAATGTTTATAAGTATCTGAGGGCTGGGGGTCAGGAGGGAGGGACAGACTCTGCTCACTTGCTCCCTGTGATAGGACAAGGAGCAATGGATGTAAGCTGCAGCACAGGAGGTTCCAGCTCAACACAAGGGGGAACTTCTTTACTGTGAGGGTCACAGAACACTGGAGCAGGCTGCCCAGAGAGGTTGTGGAGTCTCCTTCTCTGGAGACTTTCAAGGCCCATCTGGATGTGTTCCTGTGTGACCTGTGCTCTGGCAGGGGGCTTGGACTCCAACCCCTGACATCCTGTGATCCTATGATCTTGTGCAAGTCTTTGCTTTCTCAGCATTGTTCCTTCTTTACCACATTTCCCTGGGCTGATCTCCCACCACAAGGCTAGAGGAAAGCAAGTCACCTAAGCAAATTGTTGACTCACATACACTTTCACCTCCAGTTGGCAAAGATTGCTCAAAGCTGGGCCAGACACATTTGTTGCACAAACTTAACTCACTTGCAGCAAGATTTTTGCCTGCTTTCCCTGGGGTTTTCTTTTGGGTTTCTTTGGGAGAGTGTGGGGGGAATTCTTTTCATACTTCAGATGCAGTTACATAGTGCTCATTTGGGTGCTTGATTTCTAATGCTGCTGTAACTCCTTGGAGGTCTGTGTTATTCATATGGCTGTTGGTTCAAAGAGAATTGTGTCTGCATGACTTGATACAACACTTGGAATCAGAGAATGGTCTTGCTTGGAAGTGACCTCCAAAGTTCATCCAGTCCTACCCCCTCTGTAGTTAGCAGGGACATCCTTAACTAGATCAGGTTGCCCAGAGCCCTGTTGAGCCTCACCTTGAATATCTCCAGGGTTAGGGTCCCAACCACCTCCCTGGGCAAACTCTTCCAGTGTTCCACTACCCTCATCGTGCAGAACTTGTTCCTAACATCCAATCTAAATCTGCTCTTCTCTAGTTTGAAGCCATTGCCTCTCATCCTGTCAGTTGCAGGCCTTTGTAAACAGTCTCTCTCTATCCTTGTTGTAGCCTTCTTCAGGTAATGGAAGGCTGCTATTAGGTCCCCCTTGAGCCTTCTCTTTTCCAGGTTGAAACTTGGGCTGATCCCAACACTGTCTCCCTAATGCACGTAAGGAGTGTCTGAGGGAGCTAGAGTTGTTTATCTTGGAGAAAATGAGGCCCAGGGGAGATCATCTTGCTCTTTACAATTCCCTGAAAGCAGGTTGTAGTGAGCCAGGTGTCAGTCTCTTCTCCCACATATGAAGCATTATGACAAGAAGGAATTGCCTCAGGTTGTACCAGGGGAGGTTTAGGTTGGACATGAGGAATAATTTCTTCCCTTAAAGGGTTGTCAAGGCCTGTAACAGGCTGCCCAGGGTAGTGGTGGAGTCACTGTTCCTGGAGATGTTTAAAAGCCACGTAGGTGTGGTGCTGGGGATGTGGTTTAGTGATGTCCTGGCAGTGCTGGGTTAATGGCAGGACTTGATCTTAAAGGTCTTTTCTGGCCAGAATGATTCCTACTGGAGCCACACCACATATTCCCACCTCTTGGTGATGAATAAAGGAACTCAACAGTGTTTAGAGATAAAACCTGGGTGCAGGTTGTTTCAGAGGGAAAGGGATGGAAAGCAGCCTCAGGACAGATTGTCTAGCCCATTGGCTTGTTACATCATCTCAGCAGATCATACTGCAGCTGATATACAACCCCAAAGCTCTGGTTGGCTTGCTCTGAGGAGCAGGGGACTTCCAGATAAACCAGGGATAGGCCACTGAATGCTTTAGAGATGATGACCAGCAATTGTCACTCACATTCACAGAATCAGCTAGGTTGGAAGAGACCTCCAAGATCACCAAGTCCAACTGATCACCCAATCCTAAATAATCAACTAGACCATGGCACTAAGTGTCTCATCCAGGCTTTTCCTAAACACCTCCAGGGATGCTGACCCCACCATCTCCCTGGGCAGAACATTCCAATGGCCAATCTCTCTTTCTGGGAAGAATTTCTTCCTAACACCCAGCCTAAATTTCCTCCTGCACAGCTTGAGACTGTGTCCTCTTGTTCTGCCGCTGGTTGCCTGGCAGAAGAGACCAATCCCCACCTGGCTACAACCTCCCTTCAAGTAGTTGTAGAGAGCAATAAGGTCTCCCCTGAGCCTCCTCTTCTCCAGGCTAAGCAACCCCAGCTCCCTCAGCCTTTCCTCACAGGGCTGAGCTCCAAATCCCTCACCAGCCTTGTTGCCCTTCTCTGGACATGTTCAAGTATCTCAATGTCCTTCTTGAATTGAGGGAGCTCAGAACTGGACACAGGACTCAAGGTGTGGCCTAACCAGTTCTGAGTACAGGAGCAGAATGACTTCCCTACTCCTGCTGGCCACACTGTTCCTGATCCAGGCCAGGATGCCATTGGCCATTCTGCTTGGTATTGCTGAGAAGAGTAGAAATGGCATCTGCAATCTCCTTGGAAGCCCTTTGTGAAAGGTGCTGTGCACCTTGGGATGCCATAGAGGTAAGCACAGTCTTTCCATCACCTCCAGCCTGCTCTGGACCTGGCCCAGGGTGCATCCCTGCAGCCATGTGTGGTGTGATCCTTTTGATACATCACTCTGCTACTATGTAAGGTTACTTTTAAGGATGCAGCAAGCTTGTGGGTTTGCAGGGTGGGGACAAGATGAGCTGGTTAATTGTGTTTTGTTGTGTTTTTTTAGCCACACATTCCTCCACCCCTCTTTTCTTTTGAGGTTAATTTGGGTTGATTGCCAAACACCAGTTCATCACTTCTTTTGTGAAACCTTCCCAGCTGGGGCCTTTCCACAGGATGCTTTGTTTGGAAAACCTGATGCAAGCTGTAAATCCTGTCTTCATTCGGCTTAAAATAGTGAAGCCTGGGGACACATGTTGTCTTAATGGAGATAGTACACATGCTCAGAAGCTCAGCAGGTATCTGCTGAAAGCTCAGGCCACCAGGAAAAGTCATAGAATCATGGAATTGTCAGAACTGGAAGGGATTTCAAGGATCATACAGTTTCAAGACCCCTCCCATGGCCAGGGAAACCTCACACTACATCAGGTTGCTCACAGCCATATCCAGCCTGGCCTTAAAAACCTCCAGGGATGAGGCTTCCACCACCTCCCTGGGCAACCTGCTCCAGTGTCTCACCACCCTCATGAGGAAGAACTTCTTCCTAACATCCAATCTGAACCTATCCACTTCTAGTTTTGCTCCATTCCCCCCAGTCCTATCACTCCCTGACACCCTAAAAAGTCCCTCCCCAGCTTTCCTGTATCCCCCTTCAGATACTGGAAGGTCACAATAAGGTCTCCTTGGAGCCTTTTCTCCAGACTGAACAACCCCAACTCTCTCAGTCTGTCCTCATAGGAGAGGTGCTCCAGCCCACTGCTCATCCTCCTGGCCCTTCTCTGGACTCATTCCAGCACCTCCAGATCCTTCCTGTAACAGAGGCTCCAGATCTGCATGCAGTACTCCATGTGGGGTCCCACCAGAGTCGAGTAGAGAGGGAGAATCACCTCCCTTGACCTGCTGGCTATGCTTCTCTTGATGCAGTCCAGGATACATTTGGCTTTCTGGACTGCAGGTCTACACTGGCAAGCTCATGTTGAGCTTCTCATCCAGCAGCACCCCCAAGTCCTTTTCTTCAGGCTATTTTTAAAAAGGATTATTTAAATGTAGATCTGGTCCCCAAATGAGAGGATTAAATCTATGCATGGCATATATCCTTTTTTCACCCTCCCTAAGTTCCTACTGATAATGAGACTATATAAGAGAAGAATTGAGTAGAAATAGGTGACCTCTGATGAGGTCACACCTCAAGCACTGTGCTCAGTTTTGGGCTCCTCGTTAAAGAAGGACATTGAGGTGCTGGAGCATGTCCAAAGAGCAGCAACTAAGCTGATGAAGGGCCTTCAAGTCAAGTCTTATGACCAATGGCTGAAGAAACTGGGGTTATCTGGTCTGGAGGGCAGGAGGCTGAGAGCAGACCTCATCACCCTCTACAGCTACCTCAAAGGAGGTTGGAGTGAGGTGAGGGCTGGTTTCCCTTCACACACAACAAGTGACTGCAAAAGAGGAAATGGCCTTAATTTGTACCAAAGGAGGTTCAGGTTGGTGTAGGAATAATTTCTTCCTAGAAATGGTTCTCAGACATTGGAACAGGCTGCCCTGGGATGTGGTGGAGGCACCATCCCTGGAGGTATTTAAAAGGTGTGTGGATGTGGTGCTCAGGGACCTGGTTTGGTGGCAGCAGTTTAGCAGTAGTGGTGGGATTGTGAGTTCTAGGTGAGAAGTTGGACTTGATGATCTCAAAGGTCTCTTCCAACCTCAACAGTTTTAGGACTCTATGATTTTTAATGCCTACATCTTGAGCTAAACATTCTCTTGTGGGAAATGTTGGTGTTTAGAGAGGAGCAAAGTTTCTTTCTGCTGGAGAAGACAAAACTGAGAGGGGATCTTCTCACTCTTTATCAATACCTAAAGGGTGACGAACAAGATGATGGGGCCAGACTCTTTTCAGTAGTGTCCAGTGATAGGCCAAGGGGCAGTGGGCACAGACTTGGAACCCAGGAGGTTTCACCTGAACACAGAATCATAGAATCATAGAATCGATAAGGTTGGAAAGGACCTCAGAGATCATCAAATCCAACCTATCACCCAACACCTCATGACTAACTAAGCCTTGGCTTCAAGTGCCACGTCCAATCCCCTCTTGAACACCTCCAGGGATGGTGACTCCACCACCTCCCTGGGCAGCACATCCCAATGGTGAATGACTCTGTCTTTGAAGAACTTTCTCCTCACCTCAAGCCTAAACTTCCCCTGGCACAGCTTGAGACTGTGTCCTCTTGTTCTAGTGCTGGTTGCCTGGGAGAAGAGACCAACCCCCACCTGTCTATGACCTTCTTTCAGGAAGCTGTAGAGAGTAGTAAGGTCTCCCCTGAGCCTCCTCTTCTCCAGGCTAAGCAACCCCAGCTCTCAGTCTCTCCTCATAGGGCTGTGCTCCAAAGCCCTCACCAGCTTTGTTGCCCTTCTCTGGACAGGTTCAAGTGTCTCAATGTCCTTCTTAAATTGAGGGGCCCAGAACTGGACACAGTACTCAAGGTGTGGCTTAACCAGTGCTGAGTACAGGGGCACCATGACATCTCTGCTCCTGCTGGCCACACTAATTCTGGCACAGGCCAGGATGCCATTGGCCTTCTTGGCCACCTGGGCACACTGCTGGCTGATGTTCAGCCAGCTGTCAGTCAGTACCCCCAGGTCCCTTTCTGCCTGCTCTCCAGCCACTCTGTCCCCAGCCTGTAGCACTGCATGGGGTTGTTGTGGCCAAAGTGCAGCACCTGGCACTTGGACTTGTTGAATGCCATCCCATTGGACTCTGCCCATCTGTCCAGCCTGTCAAGGTCGCTCTGCAGAGCTCTCCTACCCTCTAACAGGTCAACACCTGCTCCAAACTTGGTGTCATCTGCAAACTCACTAATGGTGGACTCAATTCCCTCATCCAGATCATCAATAAAGATACTGAACAGGATGGGGCCCAGCACTGATCCCTGGGGGACACCACTAGTGCCTGGCTGCCAGCTGGATGTGGCACCATTCACCACCACTCACTGGGCTCAGCCCTCCAGCCAGTTCCTAACCCAGCACAAAGTGCTGCTGTCCAAGCCATGGGCTGACAGCAAAGATAACTTCTTTGATGTGAGAGTAACAGGGTCCTGCAACAGGTTGCTCAGAGAGGTTCTGGAGTCTCCTTCTCTGGAGAGATTCCCAACCCACCTGGACATTGCAATCCTGTTCATCATGCTCTGGGTGACCCTGCTTCATGAGGGGACTTGGACTAGATGTTTCTCAGAGGTTCCTCCCAACCCCCATCATTCTATGATCCTGAGAAAATTCGAGTGACTATGCTTTGGGTTTTTTTTTTCCCCCCCAGATGATCCCATTGTTCTTCTGAATATTTCCCAGCAAAAACACAAAGGCAGGCTGTTAAGCTAAATTCAGAATGTAATTTCATGTCATTCAGTGAAAGCTCATCAGAAGTCTTGGTTAAATGACACCTTAGCAAAATAATGTTTTCTGCTTTTGAAGACAGGCATAAGGGATGTGTCTATATTTGTACATTGTTTACTCCAGCATTATTGCAGGCACAGAGATGATGGAGCAAGGCCAGAGGAGGGCCACAAGGATGATTCAAGGGCTGGAGCACCTCTGCTGTGAAGACAGGCTGAGGGAGCTGGGGTTGTTCAGCCTGGGGAAGAGAAGGCTGCAGTGGGACTTTATAGCTGCCTTCCAATACCTGAAGGTATCCTACAGAAAGGCTGGAAAAGGACTTTTCATAGGGATGTCTAGCAATAGGACAAGGGGGAATGGTTTTAAGCTGAGGGAGAGTGGGTTTATACTGGATTTTAGGAAGAAGATCTTCTGTACAAGGGTGGTGAGATTGTGGAAAAGGCTGCCCAGGGAGGTTAAGCATGCCTCCTCCCTGGGAGTGTTCAAGGCCAGACTGGATAAGGCCTGAGTCTAGCTGAGGGTGTCCCTGCCCACAGGGGTGGCGGGAGTTGGAATAAATGCTCTCTGACGTCCCTTCCAACCTCTACCAGGCTGAGAGGGACCTGGGGGTGCTGGTCGACAGTAGACTGAACATGAGCCTGCAGTGTGCCCAGGCAGCTAAGAGGGCCAATGGCATCCTGGCCTGCATCAGGAACAGTGTGGCCAGCAGGAGCAGGGAGGTCATTCTGCCCCTGTACACTGCACTGGTTAGGCCGCACCTTGAGTACTGTGTCCAGTTCTGGGCCCCTCAGTTTAGGAAGGAGGTTGACTTGCTGGAGCGAGTCCAGAGAAGAGCAACAAAGTTGGTGAGGGGTTTGGAACATAAGCCCTACGAGGAGAGGCTGAGGGAGCTGGGGTTGCTTAGCCTGGAGAAGAGGAGACTCTTTTACATTCTGCAGACAGACAAAAGGAAGAACTCTTAAACCACCGAATTTTCCAGACTGACTTTTCCAAACCATTCTCTCACTGTAGGCTTTGAAGCCTATATTTAGATGCCTCTTGTCTGATGATATTTCAAAGGTGCTGAGCACCTCTGCTTTCCACTGACACAGGCAACTTCTCAACACTTCTCTGAATGAAATGACGTTTCTCAGAAATCCTGAAAGTGGTTGTAGACATCCAGTTTTGACTCATTTGCCTGAAAATTTCACAGTAAAACTGAGTCTCCAAACTTGAAAACTGTAAATAATTACTGAATAAAACCTCATTGCTTCAGGGGCTTGTGAAAGATGCACGTTGTAGTTGTGATTCCCTAGAAGGGAATGTAGGGTTTACCAGGGAGTTCATAGAATCATAGAACCATAGAATCAACCAGGTTGGAAAAGACCTCAGAGATCATCAAGTCCAACCTATTACCTAATCCCTAACACCTCCTGACAACTAAACCATGGCTTCAAGTGCCACATCCAATCCTTTTTTGAACACCTCCAGGGATGGTGACTCCACAGCCTCCCTGGGCAGCACATCCCAATGGCCAATTACTTTGTCTGGGAAGAACTTTCTCCTCACCTGAAGCCTAAACTTTCCCTGGCGCAGCTTGAGACTGTGTCCTCTTGTTCTTGGTGCTGGTTGCCTGGGAGAAGAGACCAACCCCCACCTGGCTACAACCACCCCCACAGGAAGCTGTAGACAACAATAAAGTCTCCCCTGAGCCTCATCCTCTCCAGGCTAAACAACCCCAGCTCCCTCAGCCTCTCCTCACAGGGCTGTGCTCAAGGTCTCTCCCCAGCCTCGTTGCCCTTCTCTGGACACGTTCAAGTATCTCAATGTCCCTCTTAAACTGAGGAGCCCAGAACTGGACACAGGACTCAAGGTGTGGCCTAACCAGTGCTGAGTACAGGGCACAATGACCTCCCTGCTCCTGCTGGCCACACTGTTCCTGATCTAGACCAGGATACCATTGGGCTTGTTGGCCACCTGGGCACACTGCTGACTCATGTTCAGCTGGATGAATTTGACCACAAAAGCTGTGGAAAAGTCACCTCCAGGAAAGGTAACTGACAGCAAAGAAATTGATGTTAATTAATTGCCTTTTGTGCCCATGTGCCGGGTTGAGGCAGCCCCCTCTCTCCCCACCACGGGCAGGAATCAAACACTCAGACAAACGGATTGCAAAAGTGATGAAAGTTTAAATAGAAAGCAGTGAATGTTACAGAGAACCCAAAGCGCAGTGACAAAGAAAGATCCCAAAGCAAACCCAGAGGCATCCCATTCCCACCTGAGGGTACACCCGAGACCCTCAGGGCTCCTTCTTCCCCCTCCCTCTGCTGGGCTAGTCTCAGCTGGCCAGGCCTGAGACTGCCCATCCCCCCGTGGCCTTGGGCCTAGCCAGGCCCAAAGCCAGCAGACATCTCCCCCAGTTACCGGCTGGCGGAGGAGGAAGAAAAGAGAAAGTGCTAGACCCCGCACTGGATCTTATAGTGGTGCAAAGAATTATGGTAGGAAATACACACAATTGCCTGTGTCCATCCCTCTGGGCTGGACTTCTGGACACAGGAAATGAACACACCAGGGGGGCACCCAGCTCAAACTGCAACAGCCCATAATGTAGAGGTTGGTATAGAGTCCTTAGAATATGTAGCATAAGAAATCAAGCAGCACTTGAGCAGTGTTTCCCATCCGGGTCAGAATCCAGCCAGGGCCACCACAGCAGATAGCAGAGGTCATAACAGGGTGAGGAAAAATCTCCTTGTTGGGTCTTTTCCAGCTTCTTATTTCAATTGAGGGCACATCTGGAGTATTGTGTCCAGTTCTGGTCTCCCCAAGCCAAGAGAGACAGAGAACTACTGGAGAGTGTCTAGCAGAGGTGATGGTGGTACTGGAGGATTTCTCTGACAAGAAAAGCATGATAGACCTGATGCTCTTCAGCCTGGAGAAGAGCAGACTTAGAGGGGATCTTCTCAATACTGATCAATAGCTGAAGTGTGCACAGATAGGGGTCAAGAGAATGGGGCCAGGCTCTTTTCAGTGGTGCCCAGCTATAGGATAAGGGGCAATGGGTACAAGCTGTAACACAGGAGGTTCTGTCTGAACATGAGGAGAAACTTCTTTGCTGTGAGGGTGCAAGATTACTGGACCAGGCTGCCCAGAGTGGTTGTGGAGTCTCCTTCTCTGGAGACATTCAAAACCTGCTGGATGTGATCCTGTGCATCCTGCTCTAAGTGGCCATGCTTTAGAAGGTGGACTAGGTTATCTCCAGAGATCCCTTCCAAACCCCACTATGCTTTGATTCTGTGATTAGATGTCATTTTGAAACAAGCTTCAGATGTTGCTGCAATAAGTAGATGGTTGTCAAGACTTGAGCAAGTCACAGGAGATGTGATTCCACACACATGGCTTCAGGTACAGGTTGTGTCAAAGTCTACAGATGATGGAGTCACCCATGACTCCTTTTGCTGCCAGTAGAGAGAAGTGAGCACCTTTAGCAGCACCAGAGAAAAGGCCCTGGGGGTGCTGGTGGTGAGAAGCTCAACATGAGCCAGCAGTATGCACTTGCAGCCCAGAAAGCCAGCCACATCCTGGGCTGCATCAAGAGAAGCATAGCCAGCAGGTCGAGGGAGGTGATTCTCCACTCCACTCTGGTGAGATCCCACCTGGAGTACTGTGTCCAGTTCTGGAGCCACTATTATAGGAAGGAACTGGAGGTGCTGGAATGTGTCTAGAGAAGGGCCATGAGGATGATCAGAGGGCTGGAGCTCCTCTCCTATGAGGACAGACTGAGGGAGTTGGGGCTGTTCAGTCTGGAGAAGAGAAAGCTCCAAGGAGACCTTATTGTGACCTTCCAGTATCTAAAGGGGGATACAGGAAAGCTGGGGAGGGACTTTTTAGGATATCAGGGAGTGATAGAACTGGGGGAATGGAAATAAAACTAGAAATAGGTAGATTTAGATTGGATGTTAGGAAAAATTTCTTCAGCATGAGGGTGGTGAGACACTGGAACAGGTTGCCCATGGAGGTGGTGGAAGCCTCATTCCTGGAGGTTTTTAAGGCTAGGCTGGATGTGGCTCTGAGCAACCTGATGTAGTGTGAGTTGCTCACACTAGCCCCATGGCAGGGGGCTTGGAACTGGATGTTCCTTGAGGTCCCTTCCCACCCTAACAATTCTATGATTCTATGATTCATATGATTTGTTTTGCACATCTGCCTCCCATGAAGGTGAATCACTCCAGGAGTGTCCTGCCTTTGGTTGCACGGAGAGCCCCAGGGTGACTCAAAACCCAGGATGCTGTAGTGGGGTGAAAATTCCCCCCCAACATTAAATTGCCAGGCCAGCTCAGTTGGAAGCAAATGAAGCTGTGCTTACAAGCAAAACTACAATCTACAACAAAATACAATGAATGTGTACCAAATGCACAGTATTTACATCTTTTCACAAGTATTTACAGTTGATAAAGAGTACAAGGAACCCCTGGACAAACCAGGGGAGATAGTAACAGCTTCCCCCTCCCTGCTCCCTACCCTCCTGTACACGATAGAGGAGAGAAAGAGAAGAGAATTGTTTGGTTAGTACTTAGCCAAACCAAAGCCTTGTCTGTGCCTCTATTTCCTATCTTTGAAATGGGTCTACCTTCCCTCTCAGGTCAATGTGGTCAGCTGGTTGATGTCTGTGGCCTTGGAATGCAAGGAGTGGCTTACAACTGGGAACTGATGGTTTTCACAGTCAAGGCCCGTGGTGTTCAGCAGTGGTGGGTAATGTGCTAGATATAGTTATTAGTTTGTGGTGATGCTTAAGAAATCAGAAACCATAGGAGTGTACATCTAAGAGCTTCCAGTGCTGTTTGCATTGTAATTTCTTGTATTACAGAGACACAGAATGATTTGGGTTGGAAGGGACCTTAAAGATCTTCTTGTTCCAACCCCCATGGGCAGGAACACCTTCCACTAGACTGGGTTGCTCAATGTCCTGTCCAGCCTGGCCTTGAACACTTCCAGAGATGGGGCATCCACAACTTCTCAGGGCAACCTGTTCCAGTGTCTCACTGGTTAATCATTTCAAATGGGGATGGAGAGAGGTTTAAGAAGCCCCATTTACCTTGTTTCCTTCAATAAATATGCCCTCATGTTTCCCCAGAGGTCCTGTTTTGCTGTCCTTGCACTTGTTGAGCTGCAGATACATAAATGAAGATCAGAGATTGAGCCTAGCATTATCTGCAGTTCACTACTTCTCCTGAGGTGTTTCCCAGGACAATTTCCTAGGGTCTATTTAAGCCATTCAAATCCTTTCTTCCTCTGGGGTAAGACTTGTCAAGCCTGAATAGCACTGTTTGTAGTGGCCACATTTCTGTGTCAGGCTACAAGATAGAATCAAAGAATCAAAGAATGGTAGGAAGAGGCTTCTGGAGATCATCTATCCAACTTCCCTGACGGCTTCCCAGGTTACAGAGTGTACAACACTCTGAGTTTAAACTCTCCCAGCTAAAGCCAGATTTCATTGTGGAATACACTGAATTTCACCATTCTCTTGCATTATCCAGTAAGTGTAACCAGGACCTTCCAATTGATGAATCAAGTTGTGAATGGGAACCTGTGGTGGTGAGAGAAAGTTCAGTTCTCCCACACACACAAAGAAGCCATGGCTAAGTCAGTCAGAGAAGCAAAGATATGAATAAGCTATATTTACAAGCAGGATGAGATGCAGTGAATATATACACAATATACAGTATTTACAATATGTACAGAAGTTCTATACAGAGAGAGTGATTGCCCATTGGAATGGGCTGCCTGGGGAGGTGGTGGAGTCACCATCATTGGAGGTGTTCAGGAGGAGACTTGATGGGGTGCCTTGTGCCATGGGTCAGCTGTTTAGGTGGGTTGGATTGCTTGAGGGGTTGGACACGATGATCTTGAAGGTCTCTTCCAAACCTGGTCTATTTCTATTCTATTCTATTTCTATCATTCTATTCTATTCTATTCTATTCTATTCTATTCTATTCTACTCTAGTCTAGTCTAGTCTAGTCTACAGAAATATGCAGCAAAGAACATAATACAGAACAAAGCTTTTCCTCCCTCCAGCCAGGAGGGTCCCCCCCCTCCCTGTACCCCCTCCCTCCCCCTACCTCCCCTTTTTTCCAAAAAGGCTTGAGAGAGAGAGAAATGGTAATTATTAAGGAGGAAATTCTGTTAGCTCAAAAGCCTATGCAGAATTAGTTTCTTATCTGTTAGTTCAGGTCAACTCCCTCCTGCACAGCTGTTGCTCAGAGAGAGAGTAAAACAGGCAGGCTGAAAAAGACAGTCTGAACTGAGATTCAACTGAACTAAAACTTAAAGCTGCATTCTACCAATCTACCAATGAAATGAGTTTAGAATATCTTGTTTTCATTATTTCACCAAAACATTCAGCCAGAGTGTTCCAGCAGCCCCTCAGTTTAGGAAGGACATCGAGGCATGGAGGAGAGGCTGAGGGAGCTGGGGTTGTTTAGCCTGGAGAAGAGGAGGCTCAGGGGTGACCTCATTGCTCTCTACAACTACCTGAAATGTGGTTGTAGCCAGGAAGGGGTTGGTCTCTTCTCCCAGACAGCCAGCACCAGAACAAGAGGACACAGTCTCAAGCTGTGCCAGGGGAGGTTTAGACTCAAGGTGAGGAGAAAGTTCTTCACGGAGAGAGTCATTTGTCATTGGAATGTGCTGCCCAGGGAGGTGGTGGAGTCACCATCCCTGGAGGTGTTGAAGAGGGGATTGGATGTGGCACTTGGTGCCATGGTCTAGTCATGAGGTCTTGGGCGATAGGTTGGACTTGATGATCTTTGAGGTCTCTTCCAACCTTGGTGATACTGTGATATTCAGGGTAAGACTTGATGAGGCCCTGGGTAACCTGATCTAGTTGGGTATGTCTCTGCTGACTGTGGGGAGGTCAGACTGGATGACTTTTGGATGTCCCTTCCAGCCTGGACCATTGTATCATTCTATGATTCTGACACAAGCAATCTCTGTGCAGAGGAGAATCGCAGGGTCTGAAGTGCTGACTTCAGACTGAAACAATGACAAATCGTTAACAAGACATTACAGGACATTCATTTGTGGAGTGCTCAGAAGGGGGGAAAAAAGAGAGAGAGAGAGAGAGAGAGAGAGAGAGAGAGAGAAGATGTTGAGATATTGCTGTGCTCATTCACCCCCCAGGAATTTCCCTTCATGCAGTGTTAAGATTCATGACTGAGATGTCTTTTCCGACTCGTCTGTGTTGTAATGGAGTAAATGAAAACAATCTTGATCATGTGGGGCAATAATTGTTTGCACCAGAGCCTATTTTTTTTTCCCTCAGAACATGAAGATGATCAGATTATGAGTGGAAAAAGAAATATGTAAGTAATCCCCCCCGGCTCAGAATTAGTAAGTGTTCCTGTTGAACGCTTGGGGAGGCTATGAAAAACACTTAGACATCTGCAGCATGTTCAGACTGCTAAGGCAATGCCTGCTTCTGTTGTTCAGGGGGGATTTGATTTCACAGAATCACAGAGTGGTGACATTTAAAGGTCCCTTCCAACACAAAAAGTTCTATGACTCTATATAGGGACGTGGTGAAAGCCTCATCCCTGGTGGTTTTTAAGGTCAGGCTGGATGTGGCTCTGAGCAACCTGATGTAGTGTGAGGGGTCCCTCCCCATGGCAGGGGGGTTGGAACTGGATGATCCTTGAGGTCACATCCAACCCTAACAATTCTATGGTTCTATGACTTTATGACACAGACAGAAAGAGAACTACCTTGTAGAATCACAGAATGTTAGGAGTTGGAAGGGAGCTCCAGAGGTCATTGAGTTCAAACCCCCCTGCTAAAGCAGGATCACCTAGGGGAGGTCACACAGGAACACATCCAGATAGTCTATGTGTAATGATTTACTTAGAAGTCTAGGACATAGCAAAGGCATCTATTTTAGAATCATAGAATCACTTTGGTTGGACCTTGAGGATCATCTATCCAGTCTGGTGCTAAACTGTGTCCCTCAGCACCACATCTCCATGGGCAACACCAGGGAAGGAGATTCAACCACCTCCCTGAGGATTCTGTTCCAGTGTTTGAGAACCCTTTCAGTGAAGAAGTTTCTTCTAATGTCCAACCTAAATCTCCCCTGGTGCAAGATGAGGCCATTTCCTTTTGTCCTATCCCTCGTTACTAGACAGAAGGAACCACACCTCCCTCCAACCTCCTTTCAGGGAGTTGTAAAGAGCAATGAACTCTCCCCTCAGCCCCCTTTTCTCCAGCCTGAACAATCTCATTTCCCTCAGCTGCACCTCACCAACTCTCTTCTCCAGATCCTTTACTGGATTTGTTGCCCATCTCTGGACACACTCCAGCACCTCAATATCCTTCTTATGATGAGGGCCCCAAAACTGAGCACAGTATCCAAGGTGTGACCCCACCAGTGCTGAGTACAGGGGAACAACCACTTCCCTGGTCCTGCAGGCCACACCATTCCTGGTACAGGCCAGGATGTTGTTGGCCTGCTTGGCCACCTGAGCACCTGGCTGTCAGCCAGCTGGGTAGCTTTCCAGTCACTCTTTCCTAGTCCTGTAGTATTGCAGGGGGTTGTTGTGATCCAAGTGACCCAGCACTTAGCTTTGGTGAACCTCATCTCGCTGGCCTCAGCCTGTCTGGCCAGCCTGTCCAGGTCTGAAAAGGATGCTCTGGAAGAAATGGCTCTTTAGGTGGGATGTGAGATGTTAGACCCAAACGAAAAAAGAAAGGGCAAGCATGACTTGAAAAGAGGCCTGAAGTAAGAAACCCAGCTTCTTTAGGACTATAATGTAGTGTGTTGGTAAAGTAGGGAGAGGTGGTTCAAATGATGTAACAACATTTGAGTGGCAACACATCTTTGGTTTGGATTTGTCAGAATGAGAGCAAAGGAAGCTGCAATAGCTGAAGCACCAAGATATTGAGAACATCACGCTTGTGAGGATGGTTAGGAGGGGCTGTAGCATTAACACATGGCATAGAAAATGTCTGCAAAATGACTTACAGCCCAAGTGGGGAAATCTCAGAAAGGTTAAAGACGAAGAAGGCATTGTGGGAAGATGCTGATATCTTCCAAGCTTTCAGGTCATCATGACCTCAATCCTCTTGCAGCCTTAAAAAACTCTTTTCCTTTAATGGAATAGAAGGAGTTTATGCCTTTTGGGCACAGTTTTGGGGCCTTGGGTAGACCATCTTGTCTATTTGCTTGCAAATCCTCATAGCAAGGTGCATCATGCTCACCATTGTGCATGGAGTACCATCCTTTGTGCTGCAAAGGATCCTTCCTTCCTTCCTTCCTCCCTCCCTCCCTTCCTCCCTTCCTCCCTTCCTCCCTTCCTCCCTTCCTTCCTTCCTTCCTTCCTCCCTTCCTCCCTTCCTTCCTTCCTCCCTTCCTTCCTCCCTTCCTTCCTTCCCTTCCTCCCTTCCTCCCTCCCTCTCTCCCTCCCTTCCTCCCTCCCTCCCTTCCTCCCTTCCTCCCTTCCTCCCTCCCTTCCTTCCCTTCCTTCCCTTCCTTCCCATCCTTCCTCTCTTCCTTTCCTTACAGGTTTTTGGGGATTTGCTGATGCAAAATGCAGGTTCCTCATTCATGCATTTTCTTACTCCTCCTGCTCATGTGGTGATGCTACCTCAGGAAGCCACTGCCTGGAGAGCAGGCTGTAGACACCTCCATTCTCAGTGAAGTTGTCCCTGCCCATGACAGGGAGGCTGGAACTAAATGATCTTTAAAGTTCTTTCCAATTCAATCTTTTCTATGATTCTGTGACCCTATAATTCTTTCTTCCAGGTTCTAGCAAGTGGTATCAGACCACACAATGAACAACCTCTTCCATGGGTCTGAGCCATGGAAGCATCCTCATATGTGGAAATTAACAACATGTGTATCCCATGCTAATGCTCACTCAGCCATTCCCAATATGTTTCTCTAATCCAAGTTCACTAAAGGGACAAATATTTCTCAGTTTGTTCTCACAGCCCATACTCTGAATAACCTACCTGCCTGATGACTTAGATCAGCAGTGGCACAAGCTCTAATCAAGTGGAGAAAGGGCAAAGTAAAGATGGAGCTGTGACCTGATCCACAGAAGGTGCAACCAGCTGGAAACATCTCATCTGCTGTGCTTCAATGTATGTGCTGCATATTGTCTGGCTGAGAGGTCCCCAATCTGTTCTTGGCCAGGTTGGATGGAGTTCTGAACAACCTGCTCTAGTTGCAGATGTCCCTGCAGACTGCAGGGTAGGACTAGATGAGCTTTACAGACCCCTTCAGACCTAAAGCATTCCATGATTCCATGATTCTATGATTCTATGATTCTTATAAACACCAGCCCTGAACCAGGGCTACAGTATAAGGTTTTTCTCCAGTAACAGCCTTCCTCCAGTGCTCATACCAACCTCTTAATGGAATTGTTGCAAAGGAAAAGGTTTTGTTATTAGGCAGAAGTTGCCACCTCCTCCTTTTTTGCTGCTGCTTCACTCCTGGCCCTGTAACACCTCACCCATTTAACAACTGCTTTTGTGCCAAAGCCTGGTTAGGTGGTCAGGTTCCTATGTGGTTTGCTAGCATTGATGAGTTTATTTAGTCTGGGGAGTTGGACTCAATGATCTCTGGAGGTCCCTTCCATTCTCTACCATTCTATGATTCTATGACTTTTTAGCAGGGCCTGTTGAAACAGGGCAAGAGGTGATGGTCTTAAACTAAAAGAGGGAGATTTAGGCTAGATAGAAAGAAGAACTTCTTACAGAGGGTGGTGAAACACTGGCCCAGGTTGCCCAGAGAGGTGGTAGATGCCCTATCTGAAAATGATCCAGGTCAGGTTCTTTGGAGCTGTGAGCAACCTGCTCTAGTTGAAGATGTCCCTGCTGACTGCAGGGAGGTTGGACTAGATGACATTTAAACATCCCTTCTAAGTGAAAGCATTCTGTGATTATATAACTCTATGATAAATGATGTGACAAGAGAAATACTGCTGAGAAAAGCAGATCCTGCACTACAGAATACAGAATTAACCAGGTTGGAAAAGACCTTCAAGATCATCAAGTCCAACCTATCACCCAGCACCATCTAATTATCTAAGCCATGGCACTAAGTGCCTCATCCAGGCTCTTTTTAAACACTTCCATAGATGGTGACTCCACCACCTCCCATGGCAGCACATTCCAATGGCCAATCTCTCTTTCTGGGAAGAATTTCTTCCTCACATCCAGTCTAACCCTCTCTTGGCACAGATTGAGACTGCATCCTCTTGTTCTGGTGCTGGTTGCCTGGGAGAAGAGACCAATCCCCACATGGCTACAACCTCCCTTCAGGTAGTTGTAGACAGCAATAAGGTCTCCCCTGAGCCTCCTCTTTTCCAGGCTAAGCAACCCCAGCTCCCTCAGCCTCTCCTCACAGGATTGTGCTCCAAACCCCTCCCCAGCTTTGTTGCCCTTCCCTGGACACATTCCAGCATCTCAACATCTTTCCTAAACTGAGGGGCCCAGAACTGGACACAGGACTCAAATTGTGGCCTAACCAGTGCAGTGTACAGGGGCACAATGACCTCCCTGCTCCTGCTGGCCACACTATTCCTGATGCATTCCAGGATGCCATTGGCCTTCTTGGCCACCTGGGCACACTGCTGGCTCATGTTCAGCTGGTTGTCAACCCATACCCCCAGGACCCTACCTGGAGCTCACAGTTGCTGGAGGAAGGGCTGGAAAGCCAGGTACTTGGTGAGTGTCCTAACAGCTTCTGACTTGTTTTGCATCAGCAAACAAGTTTGTGGAATGATACAAAGTATTAACATTAATGTTAATATTAACATTAATGTTGATATTAATATTAACATGAATATGAATGTTACTTATCACTGTCAATGTTAACATGTAATACAATTTTTTCAGGTATCAGGGTGATAAATCTGTCATGGTGCTATCTTCAGACAATAAGCTTGGAATTCGTAATTCACACTTTGAGTGGAATAGAATGGAATGGACCAGGTTGGAAAAGACCTCAGAGATCAAGTCCAACCTATCACCCAACACCATCTCATCAACTCAACCATGGCACCAAGTGCCTCATCCAGGCTCTTTTAAAACACCTCCAGGGATGGTGACTCCACCACCTCCCTGGGCAGCACATTCCCATGGCCAATCTCTCTTTCTGGGAAGAATTTCTTCCTAACATCCAGCCTAAACCTCCCCTGGCACAGCTTGAGACTGTGTCTTCTTGTGCTTCGTACATCTCAGTTGGTCAATTAATAAACGAACTGTAGAGCCAGCAGCAAGAAATATGACTGTCATATTTGGCTCAAAAGCACAGGAATAAGCATCTGGATTGGTATGTCTGTAATCAGTTAGTCACCACTTGAGCAACCTCCCTGAGAAGTTTTTTCTTATTGGAGTCACTAAAACACCAAGCATGTGCTCAGCATTTCAGATGGAGCAAAGCAAGGAGGCACATGTTTAATTCCCTGCACTTCAAATGGAATTTAAGTCCTTTGCTTACTAAAAATGGACTCTTCAAACAGGATGTGCTTTACAAGCCCCCAAGCAGATGATCAGAAAGCATATGAAATATTCCTTCCTGGCCTGAGCTCCTCCTTGAGAATCCCAGAGCCTTTTTCCTGAAGAGGGCATCACCCACAGCCCAGATTGTGTGGTCACATTTCTAACTGTGCTGAAAAAAACCCCATTTCCTCCAGAGCATCCTCTGGGGACCATCCAGCACATTCAAAACACAGTGGTAAGGCTCTTCCAAGAAGTTCTTTCTCTGGTTATAAGATCTTTTGGAGAAAGGCAGTGCCCTTTCACCTTGAGCAAGACTTCATATCTTTGTGCAGCCACACAGCCACATTCCAGAAGCTGCCCGCAGTGTGAGCCATATATTTATCCAGTGGGCTGAGGTTTGAAATATAGAGGATCATGAAAGCATGATGTTGTGCTGGCCTTCCCAAATTCCCACTAAGCCAACTCCATAGACCACAAAGATGATGTACATTCATTCCATAACACATTCATTCACCAGCCTGAACACAAGGAGAACGTGGTGTGAAAGTGAACAAACAAATAGGGCAATCATCTAGGAAGGAGATACACAACTCTCAGAAGGGTCTGAGGTCCACAGTGGGAGCAGACTTGGACATTAGGAATAAGTCCTTTACTATTAGAGTAGTGGAACACAGGAACAATTTGCTCAGGGAGGCAGTGAAGGCCCCATCCCTGGACATGGGGGTCTGACCAGCCTGATCTTGACACAAGAACTTGGTCTGTAACTAGTTACTTGTGGTTTGCAACAAGAAGTCTTGTAGTATAAAGAAGGAAGATGCTGTGCTTAGAGAGAATTTAATAGCTAGAAGATTCTTAGAGTAAGTTACTACTCAATCACAACACTCCACCAACATATGGGCAGAGGTGGAGGCATAGGAAGTTCCATGTGAACATGAGGAAAAATTTTTTCACAGTAAGGGTGACAGAACACTGGAACAGGCTGCCCAGGGGGCTGGTGGAGTCTCCCTCTCTGGAGATATTCAACACTCACCTGGATGTGTTCCTGTGAGATCTGCTCCAGGTGATCCTGCTCTGGCAGGGGGTTGGACTGGATATTCATTTGAGGTCCCTTCTAGCCCCTAACATTCTGTGATTCTGTGATTTAGTTGGGGATGTCCCTGCTACTGCAGAAGTGTTGAACTAGATGACTTTTAAAGGTCCTTTCTAACCCAATGCATTCTATGATTCAAATGCTGCAGGATGTTGTTCCTTTGTCTAAATGCTCAGATAGATTTGGGATATTCTTAGTTCTTTTGATGAGCAAAGCAGTCAGGTTGTGAACTGCTGAAGCCTGGAAATTTTATCTGTCTTGGGTGTTGGTCATCCAGCCTGGGGCTGGAAATGAGCACTAGTAAGAGATCTGGATGGGCTTTTGTCAGGAAGGCTGAATACAACTGGATGTCAACACACTTCCAAAATTCTAGGCTGCCTTTTCGGCCTAGAAGAGAGAAGGTTCTGGGGAGACCTAATAGCAGCCTTCCAGTTCCTGAAGGAGGCTACAAGAAAGGTGGAGAGAGACTGTTTACAAAGGCCTGCAGTGACAGGACAAGGGGCAATGGCTTCAAACCAGAGAAGAATAGATTTAGATTGGATGTTAGGAAGAAGGTCTTTACCATGAGGGTGGTGGAACACTGGAACAGGTTGCCAAGGGAGATGGTTGAGGCCCTATCTTTGGAGATATTCAAAGCGAGGTTCAACAGGGCTTTGAGCAACCTGATCTAGTTGGGGATGTCCCTGCTGACTGCAGAGAGGGTTGGACTGGATGACCTTTGGAGGTCCCTTCCAACCCAGACCATTCTATGATTCTCTGATTCTCTGATTCTGGATGCAGGACACAGGAAAGTTGTCAATATCATCACATCGTTAATCTCTCTGAATCCTTCCCATTCTTGCACTCTGATCATTCAGACTAGAGAAAAGCTTTCCTGAGGAATGAATCAACCCTGTAGGTTTGTACCCTTCACTACATGTGACTACATGTCCTTCACCCCTGCCTGGGAAAACTTGCACCCATAGTCACCACCATGATACTTTCATGTGGACCCAAAGATGAAGTGTGTGTCCTTGTTGCCAGAGTGTGAAACACCATACTGGGGCTGCAACAAAGAGCTGGTGAATTCAAACACTTTGAGAAGACACAAGCACAAGATACATGTATATATCCCTAGAGCCATGCTTTGGAAATCATAGAATCATAGAATTGTCAGGGTTGGAAGACACCTCAAGGATCATCCAGTTTCAAGCACCCTGCCATGAGCAGGGACACCTCACACTACATCAGGTTGCTCACAGCCATATCCAGCCTGGCCTTAAAAACCTCCAGGCATGAGGCTTCCACCACTCTCCCCGGGCAACCTGTGCCAGTCTCTCACCACCCTCATGGGAAGAAATTTTTCCAAACATCCAATCTGAATCTCCCAATTTCTAGTTGTTTTTTTTCCATTCCCCTTGGTCCTATCACTCCCTGACATCCTAAAAAGTCCCTCCCCAGCTTTCTTGCAGGCCCCCTTAAGATACTGGAAGGCCACAATAAGGTCTCCTTGGAGCCTTCTCCTCTCAAACGGAACAACCCCAACTCTCTCAGTCTGTCCTCATAGGAGAGAAGCTCCAGCCCTCTAATCATCTTCTTGACCCTTCTCTGGACATGCTGGAGCATGTTCAGATCCTTCCTGTAATGGTGGTTTGTCCCCCATCCTCAAGGCCATAGATTTCTCCTTGGGGAAAACACCTTTAGTAAAGTACTTGTGGCTTTTGATGCTTACCAGGGGCTTTAGAGATAGGGCACATGATTATTTTTTTGATCCTAAGACCCACTTTCAACAGCAACCTGTTGACCTGTTGGCATGATAATGTTTGTGTGAGTTTGGTCTTGATACTCAAGTTTCTGTAGAATATGTTAGATAATAGAATATTAGAAAGAATTTTTTTGCAGTGAGGGTGGTGAGACACTGGAACAGGTTGCCCAGGGAGATTGTGGATGACCCCTTCCTGGAGGTGTTCATGGCCAGGTTGGATGAGGCCTTGAACAACCTCATCTAGTGGAAGGTGTCCCTGCCTATGGCAGTGGAGTTTGAACTAGATGCTCTTTAAGGTCCCTTCCAACCCAAACCATTCTATGAATGTATGAGGGGAAACCTTATTTCTCTCTAGGACTACCTGAAAGGAAGTTGGAGTGAGGTGGGTGTTGGTTTCTTCTTCCAAGTAATTAGCAATAGGATGAGAGGAAATAGCTTCAAGTTGTGCCAGGGGAGGTTTAAGTTGGTTATTAGGAAAAAAAAACTTTACTAAAAGAGTGGTTAGGCATTGTAACAGGCTGCCCAGGGCAGTGGTGGAATCACCATCCCTGGGAGTGTTGAAAAACATATAGACATAGTACTGTACTTCAGGGCACAGTGCTGTTGGGTTGATGGTTTGATTTGATGATCTTAGAGGTCTTTTCCAACCTCATTAATTCTGTGTTTCTATGTGGCTGAAAAAAATGTGATTAAAACATGGCTGAAAATCATAGAATCATAAAATCATGGAATCACAGAATGGTCCAGGCTGGAAGGGACCTCCAAAGGTCATCTGGTCCTACCTCCCCACACTTAGCAGGGACATCGCCAACTAGATCAGGTTGCCTAGGGCTTTGTGGAGCCTCACCTTGAATATCTCCAAGGAAGGGGCCTCAACCACCTTCCTATGGCTTTTCCTTCTGCATGCAACAGAAGATGGCTTTAATATGATAGGCCTGTGTGTGAGAGAGAATGAAACTCCATAACATCATTAACCATGGGTTCATCAGGATCAGTGGTGGAAAAGACAACTGGATTGATACCTATGGAGCAGCAACTGCAACAGGCTTCATAAAATGCTGAGGACTTGGTTCCATCTCCATGACCTGGACATGGTTTCTAGCTGGGTAAGGGCAGCAGGGGGAAGATCAGAGTCGAAATGTCTCTCTAGGAACACAAACTATTTTCTTGGCTGCTCCCACATTGAATACTCTTTCGAGATCTGTTTATTATTTGATGCTGCCATGGAATCTTTCTGCACACAAGATGCTTGAGATAAGCTCATCCCAAGACCTCTGTGTCAAGGCAGCTGCAAAGCAGAGAATTTTCTGTCTCAGGAGGGCATGGTGAAAAGAAACCCATCCAAACCTTTGTAATGAATTACGTTTTTCCCTGGAGAGGAAGGAATGCTTGGAATGATTTAGCTGAGCTGTGTATAGCCCAAGGCTCTGTGCCAAGAGACAAGGGAAGATGTCAGATCCCTTTTATAGCTTAGCCCCACCCGTCTAGAAAGACACAGGGCAAAGTGGCTGAAATAGCACAGATGGGAAATGCCAAGTTGGAGAGCAAGAATGGGGAGCAGGGAGAGCATTGGGAACAGCACTTGGGAAGAGGTTTGCACTGAAGAGAAAGGAAAAGGTGCTCTGAGCTCCCAGAGCAAGAATGGGGAGCAGTGAGAGCGTTGGGAACAGCACTTGGGAGGAGGTTTGCACCGAAGAGAAAGGAAAAGGTGCTCTGAGCTCCCAGAGCAAGAATGGGGAGCAGGGAGGACATTGGTAACAGCACTTGGGAGGAGGTTTGCTCCCAAGAGAAGGCAAAGGGTGCTCTGAGTTGCCACAGCTAACAGGCTTGGGCAAGTGAGATTGTAAGCTGGGAGTCTCCAAGACAGGAGCCTGCAAGGGCACGAAGGAACAGTGTGTGCATTTTGTGCTCAGGGTCTCTATTTCTGCAAAGATGTGAAGGGCTCTGGGGATAGGAGGGTTATCAGCTGTCCCCCCACTTTTGGTGGATCTTTGCAGTTAAACTCTTGGAGAAAGGTCCTGGTGGGAAGTCATAAAAAAAGGTTGTCATCATGGTTGTTCCTCAGGAAGGGGTAGCAAATGCAACAGTGAATGTGGTTCCAGTGACAAAAGGTTGTGTTGCTATTTATAGGGCTGGCAAAAGGTGTTTAGATTAAACACCAAGTATCAAAGTCTGTGGCTCTTTATAAGGGCACAAAACCTAAAGGTTTGAGGAAGTGAACAGCACAGAAAGTCCCAAAGTACTCTCTGTGAGAGCTCAGCACATAAAGATTAAATCCTAAGCAAGACTAGAGCGTGTCCAGAGAAGGGCAGCAAAGCTGGTGAAGGGTCCAGAACACAAGGAGAGTCTGAGGGAACTGGGATTGTTTAGGCTGGAGAAAAGGAAGCTGAGGGGAGAACTTCTGGCTCTACAACTACCTGAAAAGAGGTTATAGAGAGGTGGGTGTTGCTATTTTATACCAAGTGGCAGGCAACAGGACAAGAGGAAATGGCCTTAAGTTTTTCCATGGGAGGTTTAGGTTCAACCCACCCACATCACATAAAGCTCGTCTGAAGCCAGCTGGAGAAGCAAATGAAGCTGCATTTTACAAGCAATAATGGAATGCAATGAATATGTACCAAAATATACAGTATTTACAACATTATACAAGTATTTACCAAAGTAAAAGAAACAGCATAGAAATCCACCTTGGGCAGGAGGATTCCACCTCACATTCCCCCAGCCTCTCCCCCCCTTTTCCCCTCTGGTTAATTAGAAGAACAGAGAAAGGGAGAAAATGTTAGAGGGATTCTCAGAAGCATTGTTAGTAAGTCAGTATTGTTTATCTCAAGGCTGAGGATGATAAGCAGTCTCTCTCTGTCCAGGACAGCAGCATGCGTGCCAGCAGAAAGAGACAGAGGGAACGGAATGAGAGCAGAATGTAAGATCGAGAAACTACATCCCACTCATCTGACCAATGAAATTCATTTAGAATTATCTCTCTTGTTTTCCTTTTCACACTCAGCTATTCAGCTAGAGAATTTGCAGCTATCTTTCTTAAAGGCACAGCCTAAACTCTCACAGTTGGACATTAGGAAAAATATCTTACCCAAGAGGGTTGTCAAGACCTGGAACAGGCTGCTCAGGGCAGTGGTGGAGTCACCATCTCTGGAAGGATCTAAAAGACCTTAGTTGTGGTGCTGAGGGACATGATTTAGTGGTGTTCTGGCAGTGTTAGATTTAACACTTGGACCTGAAGATCTTGAAGGTCACTTCCAATCAAAATGATTCTGTGATTCTATGATTTTATGTTCATTTTGGTGACCAGATCTTTCAGGCTTTCCTTGAGCTTCTTTCCCATGGCCAGCCCTGATTAATTTGGGGGATCTGTTGGTCCCTAGCCAGCAACAATTCCCCAGCCATCCCACTGCCCTTTGGTGCCTAGCCTGCAGCATTCTTGGAACACTTATGTCTTCTGCAGACAGTGGAGACACATTGTGTGAGGGACCAATACGTTCACAGCATTATCTCTGAAGCCCCTGATGTATGAAGTTGTTCCTCATGCCTCAGAAAAACTTGTGCTGTAATCTAATGGCATGAAACTCTGCTTGGATGAAATCCCTAGTACCATGGTTTCACTGAACAGATTTATTGCTGTACTTAAAATTCCCATCTCCACAATCTTGGTAATTAATGAACACCCAGAGGTCATATTTTGCAGGGGCTTAGAAAAGGAAAGGCTTTAAGGACCATGAATCTGCTTTTTGTTTGTGTGCATTTGGAGGGGAACATAATTTTTTTCCCATTAAATCAGGAGCAAATTTGGTATGAGAATAAAGCAGAGCTCATGAAAAGGGGGAGCAGATAACACAACAAATGTTCTCCGTGGGACAGCAATGTGCCCTTGTAGCCAAGAGGGCAAATGGGATCCCTGGGTGCACCAAGAAAAGTGTGTCCAGCAGGTCTAGGGAGGTTTTTCTCCCCCTATACTCTGCCCTGGTGAGACCACACCTGGAGTATTGTGTCCAGGTTTAGGCTCCCCGGTTCAAGGGAGACAGGGATCTGCCACAAAGATGATCAGGGGACTTGAGCATCTCCCCTATGAAGAGAGAGACTGAGACACCTGGGGCTGTTTAGTCTGGAGAAGACTGAGAGGGGATGTGGTCAATATCTGTAAATATCTGAGGAGTGGGTTTCAAGTGGAGGGGGCCAAGCTCTTTTGGTGATGCACAGTAATAAGCCAAGGAACAATGGATACAAACTTGGATACAAACTTTCACCTCAACGTGAGGAGAGACTTCTGTACCGTGAGGGTGACAGAGCACTGGAACAGGCTGCCCAGAGAGGTTGTGGAGTCTCCTTTCTCTGGAGACCTTCAAAACCCACCTGGATGCATTCCTGTGCAGACTACTCTAAGTGATGCTGCTTTGGAAGGGGGGTTGGAGTCCATGATCTCTGGAGGTCCCATCCAACCTCTAACATTCTGTGATTCCTGTGGTTGAAGCACAAAGAGTCAAATTTTGTTCCCAGCTCTGACACAGAGTAGTCTGTGATCTTGCCTAAGATGCTGTGCCAGATCCGGGCTAAATACATTAGTAACTGTCTGTCTGTCACTCTTGTGGTGGACATGGCAGACAGAACTGCTACTCAACCACTGTCTAGACCACAGGATGCTACATTTATGCTAGCTGGCACCAATGTGTTAATAACTTCTGCAGCCAACAATTTGCTTAGTCTTTATGCTAAAGCCCTAAGGGGGAACCTTTAGTTGGTCCCTTCTGCTACCTGATCCCAAGGAGAAGTTCTGAGCCTAAGCTAAATATATCCTGCACAAGAGGTGACAATGTGCATGTTTCCATAGGGCCTTCTTCATGCAGGTGACCTCTTATCTCATTCTTGCTCCACTTGAGACTTGACCTCTTGCATGAATCCAAAGCTCCAATTGCTCTTTCCTAGGACACAAGATGACAATCTCCCTACTATGGGAGCTTGAGATGGGAAGTGTTCTCTTGAAGAGAAATATTGAGACATCAAATCTAGAAGCAAAAATACAAAAGTTGGTGCTGAAGCAAAAGGAGGGGCATGTCTTGCCTAGACGTGCTTAAGGCATGTTCCCCTCTTTCATCCTGGCTGTTGGAGGAAGGTTTTAATTCCTCTGCTCTTAAAGATCTCTTCTCTGCATATACACTCTTTAGGGAGAGGCACCTGCACCCTGCACACCTGAGGCTTTCCTCACATAGCAAGGGAGAGAAAAAAAGCCATAATCTAGAACAGTCAACAGAACATTTTGAAAGCAGAGTCTGAAGTCCTCAGAAGTAGACAACTTCACAGATCCTGTGGATTTCCATACGATTTGGGTACCCTTACACCACATTAGACCTGTTCAGCTCTTCCGCTGTACAGGGGAGGAGATGTCTTCCCTCTTTTGGTCAGCATTCATGGAATGTTCTTTGGGAGGGGGAAAACTCTACCAAATGTTTACTCAGTGTGCAGAGAAGGCTACTGTAGTACCACCTTGCACCTCTTGGTAAAGCAACTGGTGATGTTGCCAGCAGTCTGTATGTGAGTGCCACCAGCCCTTAGGGAGCTGTCCGAGTAACCAGACGTGCTTTGTGAAGGACTTGGTTGAATGAGCCCCATCATTGCCACCTCTCCCATTCAGATTCTTAATCATAGAATCACAGAATCATTAAGATTGGAAAAGAACTCTAAGGTCTGCTCCAAGGACAGGCCAAGGGAGCTGGGGTTGTTCAGCCTGGAGAAGAGTAGGTGCTGGGGGGACCTAATAGCAGCCTTCCACTGCCTGAAGGGGGCCTACAGGAAGGATGGAGAGAGGCTGTTTACAAGGGCCTGAGGTGACAGGACAAGGAGCAATAGCTTCAAACTAGAGAAGGGCAGATTTAGGTTGGATATCAGGAAGAAGTTCTTCATCATCAGGGTGGTGAAATACTGGAACAGGTTGCCCAGGGAGGTGGTTGAGGCCCCTTCCTTGGACATATTCAAGGTGAGGCTTGGCAGTGCCCTGGGCAACCTGACCTAGTTGAGGATGTCCCTGCTGAGTGCAGCGAGGTTGGACTGGATGACCTTTGGAGGTCCCTGCTGGCCTGGACCATTCTACGATTCTCTGATTCTATGATCATTGAGTCCAACCTTCTACCCAACACCTCTGACCGCTAAACCATGTCCTGAAGTGCCACATCTACAAGTTGTATGAGCACCTCCAGGGACAGTGACTCCATCACCTTCCTGGGCAGCCTGTTCTAATGCCTGACCAATCATTCAGTAAAGAAATTCTCTCTACTATCTAGTCTAAACTCCCTCTGGTACAGCTTAAAGTCATTTCCTCTTGTCCTGTCATTAGTTACTTGAGCAAAGAGGCCAACACTGTCCTCACTACAACCTCCTTTCAGGTCCTTTTCTGCCAGGCAGTTTGACAGCCACTCAGCCTCAAGCCTGTAGCATTGTATGGGGTTGTTGTGACCCAAGTCCAAGACCCAGTACTTAGCCTTATTAAACCCCATGCAACTACCCACTGGTCCAACCTAATCAGCACAGGAGGTTCCACCTC
This sequence comes from Dryobates pubescens, assembly GCF_014839835.1. Classification (NCBI taxonomy): domain Eukaryota; kingdom Metazoa; phylum Chordata; class Aves; order Piciformes; family Picidae; genus Dryobates; species Dryobates pubescens. Next base: position 14,162,258 of record NC_071621.1, on the reverse strand, counting down.
AACATTAGGAGGAACTTCTTCACTGTGAGGGTTACAGAGCTCTGGAACAGGCTCCCTGGAGAGGTTGTGGAGTCTCCTTCTCTGGAGACTCTCAAGACCCATCTGGATGCATTCCTGTGTGACCTGTGATAGATTCTATAGTCCTGCTCTGGCAGGGAGTTGGACTTGATGATCTCTAGAGGTCCCTTCCAGCCCCTAACATCCTGTGAGCCTCTGAAGAGTCTTCCTACCCCCAAGCAGGTCAAGACTTCCATTTAATTTTGTGTTGTCTGCAGTAAGTAGTATTTTTGCCTTGAGTACGGAGTACTCTTGCCCTAAGAGCTATCTAGGTGTAAACATGGGGGCTTCACTTGCCTTGAAGCTTTTGCTGTGTGTGAGGGTCTGCAGAGTCAGTGGTAGGAGGAGGGTTTTTCCCAAAGGCAACTTTCACACAGCCCATGGTGAGTATTTCTGGGGAGCTGTCACTAACATTCCCGAACCACAGAAAAAATATGATCCTTTGGCAACTCTAGAGATGACTGTAGGATATAAAAGGAGAAAGGGTGGGGCTGGGGGAGATCCCAGAGGACAGACAGTAGCCTGTTCCCACACAAGGACTGGAGGGTGTGATGCCAATCCCAGCCGTTCGCTCAGGGTAAGTTCAGGGCATGCTAACAGAAGTCAGAGGCATGAGTGGTTAGGAGAACCATTTCCAGAGGTGGCATCAGTCACAGATGAACTTCTAATGGGATCAATATGTTGAGAATTTCAAATCCCCCAGCAGTGATCCAAATGCTGGGGTAGAGCATGAAACCCCACCAAAGCCATCATCTGAAGCATTTGACTCATCGTCTATAGAAATGAAAGCTGATGAGGTGGCAGCCGCCTTGGTCAGAGCTGTTTCGTATTTGAAAGGCCCCAGATAGAGAAAGTTTGAATCAGAAATGCAGAGAAGCCAAGAAGGAATGAGACATGAAGCCACCAGAAGGGATAAAAGGGAGGATATTTCAATACATAAACAAGCAGCAGTCTCCCGGGCAGCACAGATGAATATTAACTCCCAGCCAAAGGACAATGACCAGCGATGACACAGAGCAAGAGGGGCTGAAGCAGAATTAGTTGCGCTGTCTGCTCTAGGTTTGACATGCGAGTGGATTGGGAGGTCAATAGATAGGCATTTCCTGGCTGAATCCTCATTGCTCGGCCACTCCTGCTTTTAGTTTAGTGTAGAAGTGGCATTAATTATGCGCAGAGCACCACACATGTGCTGCAGAGCTGCAGGCAGCGAGGCATGGGATCAAAACTTGGGAAATTGGCACCAAACTCCTTCTTGTACTGTCCCACATCTTAGGGCTTCTGGTCACACTGCTTTACTGGGTCTGAGACTTTGCTCCTATGTAACAGAGATGTAAATCTGCCTTAGCTTGTCTGGTGTTCTGTTATACAGAATACAGAACCAACCAGCTTGGAAAAGACTTTCAAGATCAAGTCCAACCTATCACACAGCACCATCTCATCAACTAAACCATGGCACTAAGTGCCTCATCCAGTCTTATTTTAAACACTTCCAGTGATGGTGACTCCACCACCTCCCTGGGCAGCACATTCCCATGGCCAATCTCTCTTTCTATGAAGAATTTCTTCCTAACATCCAGCCTAAACCTCTCCTGGCACAGCTTGAGACTGTGTCCTCTTGTTCTGGTGCTGGTTGCCTGGGAGAAGAGACCAACTGGCTACAACCCATCTGGCTACAACCTCATTTCAGGTAGTTGTAGAGATCAGTAAGGTCTCCCCTGAGCCTCTTCTTCTCCAGGCTAAGCAACCCCAGCCCCCTCAGCCTCTCCTCACAGGGCTGTGCTCCAAACCCCTCACCAGCTTTGTTGCCCTTCTCTGGTCATGTTCAGGCAACTCAGCATCTTAATTATTTTTGCGGCAATTTTAGGCTGTGCCTAGAAAACATTCCACACATCTTGAACAGAAAATGGTAGAATGTAAATAAATTCCCATTGGATGGAAAAGGAAAATAATGATAAGGTCTACATAATTCCACTGTTCTGATTGCTAACATGAGATCTTTGTGCCAACGTTCAGATGAACACAATCTTCAAGTCTTCTTAGGTGCCATGGAAGGCCTTTCCAGGTCTTCTGTTGATGCAGAGGTGTTAGGCCTTTTCAGTGATTGAGTCCTGGAAAAGGCCCCCCTGGGAAGTGGTGGAATCACCATCTCTGGAGGTATTCAAAAGTTGTGTAGACGTGGCGCTTAGAGATATGGTTCAGTGGTGGCTTGACAGTGCTAGGTTGACAGCTGGATTTGGTGATCTTAAATGTTCAGCCTGGAGAAGAGAAGGCTCCAGGGAGACCTAATAATGACCTTCCTGTACCTGAAGGGGGACTACAAGAAGGACGGAGAGAGAATGTTTACAGAGACCTGCAGTGGGACTACAAGGAGGATGGAGAGAACGTTTACAAAGGCCTGCAGTGACAAGACAAGGGCCAATGGCTTCAAAATAGGGAAGAGCAGATTTAGATTGGATGTTAGGAACAAGTTCTGCACCTTGAGGATGGTGGAACACTGGAACAGGTTGTACAGGGAGATGGTTGGGGCCCCATCCCTGGAGCTATTCAAGGTGAGGCTGGACAGGGCTCTGGGCAACCTGATCTAGTTGAGGATGTCCCTGCTTGCTGCAGAGAGGGTTGGACTGGATGACCTTTGGAGATCCCTTCCAATACAGACCATTCTATTATTCTCTGATTCTCTGGTTTTATGAATTTATCTACCTTTGAAATCTTCTGCTGGCTTCAATCTTTCTCTTCTGTGTTGGAGGAAAATGAATTCCTGCCTGTAAAATCATCTTTATTCCTCATGGACAACGAGGACACAATTTCAAGCCCTGCCTTTGTACAGTGATACACAAAACACTGATGAAGAACACACACTGAGCTATATTTTTCTCACTGAACTTACTCTCCCCTTTACTTGTCAGTCTGGGAAGTATCCCCCCAGAGTGTCCATTTCTAGTCATCTTCATGCAGTGTAAGACGAAACATGCATTGGAATTATTCATGCCATAAGGTGACTCATAAAAGTCATCTGCAGGAGACCCTAGCAACAGAAGGGTACAGGAGAATTAAGGAGAATATTGAAGTAGATTATATCAGAACCAAGGGCTGGAAGGCAAGATGCTGAGAAGCCCATAATTGTTTTTAATATATCTATAGCCTTCAAATCTGAAATTAACCCAAGATTGGATTCAGTTATCCAGCTTGGGGGAAAAAACCAACAACAACCACCCTGTGAGTTTTACAGGGAATTTATTTGGCTTCTGAAGGCACTGTAAAAAGTGCATCTCTGTAGTTTTCAATGTTTCTGGGTTTGATATGGGGTACCACAGCACCACAGTACATTAGAGGTTGGATGGGACCTCCAGGGATCATGGAGTTCAACCCCTGCCAAAGCAGGATCACACAGGGTAGTCTGCACAGGAAGGCATCCAGGTGGGTTTGGAAAGTCTCCAGAGAAGGAGACTCCACAACACCTCTGGGCAGCCTGCTCCAGGGCTCTGTCACCCCCGCTGTAAAGAAGTTTCTCTTCATGTTGAGCTGAAACCTTCTATGTTCAAGCTTGAACCTGTTGTTTCTTGTCTTATCTCCTCTTGACACCCACCCCTCAGAGATTGATACACATTGATCAGATCCCCTCTCAGCCTTTTCTTCTCCAGACTAAACAGCCCCTGGGCTCTCAGTCTCTCTTCACAGGGCAGATGCTCAAGTCCCCTGAGCATCCTCCTGGCTTTCCATTGGACTCTTTCCAGCAGGTCTCTGTCTCTCTTGAACTGGGGAGCCCAGAACTGGACACGGTATTGCAGGTGTGGTCTCACTAGGGCAGAGTAGAGGAGTAGTGCAGTATGGAATAAAGGAGGCTGAGGGGAGACCTTGTTGCTCTCTACATCCTGAAAGGAGGTTGTAGCCAGGTGGATGCTGGCCTCTTCTCCCTAGTAACAAGTGATAGAATGAGAGGAAATGATCTCAAATTGTGCCAGGGGAAGCTCAGATTGCATATAAGGAAAAATTTCTTTACTGAAAGGGTGATCAGGCATTGGAATAGGCTGGCCAGGGAGGTGGTGGAGTCACCATCCCTGAAGGGGTTTCAAAGCAGTTGTAGACATGGCACTGTGGCACGTGGTTTAATGGCCATGGTGGTGTGGTGTTGATGGTTGGACCTGATGATCTTAGAAGTCCTTTCCAACCAAAACCATTCTATGATTCTATAAGGAAGAAAACAAGATTAATTCAGTGGGGAACTGGATAGATCCAATCCAGGATTGTGGCAATTTCTTTTAGTTAATAAAAATCCAATTTTAAATGATACCTGACAGCCCCTTTATTGCATTTTCTTGCTTCTGGCAGTGGTCAGCATGGGTCACTTAAAGAAGGGATTTCTTCTCCAGCAAATACTTATCTACTAGCAGCACCAAGCTGTGTGGTGGTGTTGATGCACCAGGGGGATGGGATGTCATCCAGAGGGACCTGGACAAACTGGAGAGCTTGGCCCAGTTGAACCTCATGAGGTAGAACAAGATTGCGTGCAGGATTCTGCACCTCAGCTGGAACAATCCTCACTATCAATACAGACTAGGGGATAAGAAGCTGGAAAGGTATTGGAAAAGGACTTGGGCGTGCTGGTGGATAAGAGCAGGCAGTGTGAGCTTGCAGCACAGAAGGCCAAGGGCAGCCTGGGTTGCATCTGAAGCAGTGCTGCCAGCAGATGGAGAAAAGTGATTCTGCCACTTTGCTCAGCTGAGTCCTCACCTGGAGTACTGTGTACAGGTCTGGAGCCCTCGGTATAAGAGGGAGATGGACCTGATGGAGCAGGTCCAGAAGACGGCCACAAAAATGATCAGGGGGTTGGAGCACCGCTGCTGCGAGGCCAGGCTGAGGGAGCTGGGGGTGTTCAGCCTGGAGAAGAGGAGGCTCCAGGGAGACCTAATAGCAATTTTCCAGTACCTGAAGTGGGCTACAAGAAGGCTGGAGAGAGACTGTTTGCAAAGGCTTGCAAAGGACAGGATGAGGGGCAATGGCTTCAAATTAGAGAAGGTAAGATTTAGATTGGATATTAGGAACAGGTTTTTTACTATGGAGGGTAGTGGAAGCCTGGATGAGGTGGTTGAGACCCAGTCCCTGGACATATTCAAGGTGAAGCTTGAGAGTGCCCTGGGCAACCTGATCTAGCTGAGGATGTCCCTGCTGACTGCAGGGAGGTTGGACTGAATGACCTTTGGAGGTCCCTTCTGGCCTGGACCATTCTATGATTCTATGATTCCATGTGCAGGTAATGGCATCTGGGCAATTCCGCAAGTGCAATGAACTGGAGTCATAGAACTTTTGTCTCATGCTTTTCTCTCCTCCTCAGGACTTGATCTACTGTTTCTTCACGTGCATCAGAAAAAATCTCATCCTCTTATGACTACAATGAACCACAGTCCTGGGGGCAGATCACAAAGAAAGCTCTTATGGGCAGGCTGGCAGCTTGATAATTTCTTAATTGCATCTCTGGGCAAAGTTCAACTATAACCATTTCCAAGGTGTGGAAATAAACACTTTGTGTGGGTTGCTCCAGTGGTTAAGAGCCTCCTACCATGTCCTGACTTACAGGCCAAGAAAAGTGTCTTCCTGCTAGGTAGGATTAAAACAAAATTGGTATCTCCTTTTAGCCCCCCTAAACCTGAAATCTTCTTGAAAGTCTCAGAAAAACAAACAGGCAAAAAAACCCCAAACCACCCAACAACAACAAAACAAAACACCATCCCAAGCCATCCACAGCCATCCTGTCCATACTCTGTGAAACAGCTGGGAGCAGCTTGTTAGAAGGCACCAACTTAGAGGCAGCCCACTCTTTTGCAGAGAGTGAAGAAGAGCTGAAAATAAGAGTGCTTCTGATGATTACCACCCTGTAAACTGACAGCTAACAAGGAGAATATGGGGCAAGAAAGCTGCTTCCCAATCTGTTCCTCATAGAAACCCTCATTACCTAAATGGAGCTGGCAAAGCTCATTCTAGGTCTCTTGACAGGTTAATTTATTACCACCCTTTTTCTAGCAAAAGGACACAAGGGGGAAAAAAATAATGTGGAGGTTTGGCCTGAAGCATATATCAAGGGATCCAAGGCAATTTATCATTCCCATCCCCTCTGCAGTGTGTGTGATATGGATGTCTCCCTTACAGTTGAGCTTTGGAGCAATAAACTTTGATCACCACAGGAACTGCTGCATCAACATAAAGCTTGACTTGGTTCACCTTGAAACACACAACTCAAGTCACATCAAGGGTCTGGTAATGTTTTTCTGCACCAGGGCTACTCTTTGAACTTTGCTCATCCCAGTAAGTTGTGTTAGGACACAGGGAGAAGTCACCCTTCCACCCCCTCAGCAGCACAGGACTTCTCATGATCCCAAGCAGATCACAGGATCACAGGATGTTAAGGGCTGGAAGGGACTTCTGGAGATCATTGAATCCAACCCCCCTGGCAGAACAGGATCATAGAATCTAGTGCAGGTCACACAGGAACACATCCAGACAGGTCTTGAAAGTCTCTAGAGAAGGAGACTCCACAACCAGGGTATGACTGCCCCCCATCCTAATAGAAAGTCCAACAGACAGCTGGATGTGACCCAAGGGAGGCAAAGCTCTGGCTGCAGGAGAGCTGTCTCAAAGTAGCTGGAAGTGATATCAGAGGTGAAGAACATAAACCAGCACCGTATCTGCCTTCTGAATGACTAATTGGACTGAGTCTTGACTTGAACATCAGAGGGTGTCTCATCTACAGCCAGATTCTGCTATCACGCTCCACTGGTGCTAAAAATGACTAGGATGATAATCCCATCTGTGGGGGAGAAATGCTTTGCAGTGTAAAAGGTGCATCTCAACTTTTCCCCCCCCCTTTGAAATCTGAGGAGCTCTGCAAACCCTAGAAATGATAAAGCCCAAGTTCCCTATGAAACTGTGTCTCTCAGCTGCCTTTGGTGCTTGAGAAGCCTGTAAAGTCAAACTTGCATTTTTCTTGCTGCCAGATCATTTCTAGTGTCTCCCTCTCTGATTCTCTCTCTCTACCCTCCTCCCCTCCCCTCCTCATTGTGAGCTCTCAGATGAGCATTTGTAGGATCTCTGGTGGGAACATGATGCAGCTGAGATATAGGATAGACACAGACACCCACTCCCAACCCACAACAGCCTTCTTTGGGGGGATTAGATGTAGACAAAATGGCTTAGTCCCAAGTACAAAGGAACTGGAGAAAGTTAATCATTTCCAAGGCTTTGGGGCTAACTGGGACCTTGGAGATAATCTTATCTGGGTTGTACAACTCAGGCCAAACCACTACACTAAGTGGCTTCTACATAAAGCCCTTACCTTATTTATTATTACTATTTTAACTAACAGGCGTCATCTTATAGATGAAACATTAAACTGGGATTCAAGACATCAGCATTCAGTACCTAATCTCCTGCTTCAATTTGTGGTGCTTAATTAACTCTGTGCTTCAGTTCCCTCGGGGCAAAAACCAAGCAACAACAATGCTTTACTGTTTCCCCAAACGATTGTAGCTGTGAAATGTTTGTGAAGCTGTTCAGATACCACAGTGGTGAGAGCCATGGAAAAATCTATACATAAATCCAAGCTGTTTATATTTCTGCTGATAGCAGAGATATCACAGAGGGTTTTTTGGTTGGTTTTTTTTCCCCCCTCTCTGGTAGGGGTGGTGGTTTGTTGGTTTGCTTTAAATCCCCAAGTGTGGAGAAGAAGCTGACTCTGTCAGGTTACACACTGACAGAAAAATTGAGCTTATCAACAGCATAGTACCAAGAAAAGAAATAATAATTAACAAGAGGGGGAATAAATGCTTCTTAGCAGCAGTGTCACTCTTCACATCTTCAAAGCACTTTAGAAATATCTGCCAGGAAGCTGACTTTCCACTCTGACGTTCACATTCCCAGGGTATTGTTTCTATTTTGGTGGAATGTTTGTTATGACAGCATGACCTTCCTGAAAGAATAGCTTCAGCATTTGAGAACCCATCCCTGGCAGAAGTACATCTCAAACTGCATTTGGAAGTGGCTCTTCTCTAATAGAGCTAAAAGCATCTGTCAATAACCTGTTATTTCTAAGGAACTGACCAGGAGTGGTCCATACAGGGGAAAGAGAACCAAATATTTCTCCTCCAATGTCTAATAAGGAAGTTGGAGAGATGCCTTCATGGGGGAAGTTGGGATTTAACATTCTAAACGTGGTTTGGGGGGGGGGGGGGGAAGATGAAAGTTGAAATGGCATGTGCTAAGGGGCCCATCTTCCTGTCATTCCCCTCTTTGGAGGTGAAAAAGGGCACAGAGAGCTGTGGGGCTTCTCCTGGAACAGTGAATTGCAAGTAGAGAGCTGAGCTGTGGAGGAGATTCTCTGGAGGACTTGGTCCTGACCCTGGGCAACAAAGGTCAGTGTCACAGGAGGGAGTCCTTTGCAAATCATTGCTCCTGCAGAGGTCAGAAATGTAGTAGCCTGAGAAACGGAGACACCAGAATTCTTGCTAAGGACCTCATAGCATGACCTCTCCAAACTCAGGGGTGGGAATGTTCTCTCTTAGCCCTAAGTGAACAGTACAGCATGGTCAGTTTTGGGTTTGGGGCTGTTTCCTAGGGCAGTGTGCCTCTCTGGGTTGTTATCTATGTGCAGTAGGAAGGATATGTTTGCCAGACTCTTCTTCACAAACCAATAGTGGATGACATTCAAAGAGCTTCAGGATGGTGTGATGGAAATGGACTGCTCAGCTCCAGCTGAGGTAAAAGTTGTAGCATAAGTCCAGGCTTTCTTAGACAGCAAGGATCACCTGAATAACCTGGCTCTGGAGGATACCATGGGCTTTGTTTTGAAGCCTATATTCACACACACAGACTCACCAAGGTCGGAAGAGACCTCAAAGATCATCAAGATTCAAGGTGAAAAGTCCTCCTTGGGAAGGAGAGGGGAGTGAAGAAGCCTGTGCTCCAGAGATTTCAACCTTGATGTTTTGCAGTGGTTGTTTTGGATTCCCTCTCCCCATCTAAGCATTAAATTGAGGTGTGTTTCTTTTTCTTGTGAGCAAACACTGCCAAGACAGCTGTAGCATGGGCATTGAAATCACAGAATCATCACAGAATCATAGAATTATAGAATAATCTCATCACAGAATCATAGAATCATTGAATCACAGAATCATTGAATCACAGAATCATTTCAAATGTAACCATAAACCCACCAGATTACAGAACTGCCTTGCTGCAGCCTCTGGCATGAGGCAGAGCAGCAACAAGCAGTGTAAACAGATCAGCCTGGAGAAATAAACATTAGATTAAAGATTATGTAATAACTCCTTTTAATTAAGTAATTTACTGTCCAAGGTCAGAGACATGGAGTCCCACCTCCCATGGGGTCTGTAATCAGGGGAATTTCTTTGATGTGCAGAGGTTGTGCCAGTTTGCACCCAGATAAGGATCTGACCCTGTGAATTTGCCACTTGCTTCCTCGGAGGGAGGGCAGGCCCAGGTTTTGCAAGACTAAAAAAGATCAAAGAGGTGCAGTTTCTTGGAAACAGCGGAGGAGGGCAAGCCAGTAACTAAAGATTTCCTGCTCCTTCTGTAGGAGAGATGAGCAAACAGCCAAACAAACAACAACAACAGCAAAAAAGAAGCAAGCAACAGGGTTCCTGGTATAACCAAGCCTCCTTTTAAACATCTTTCTCCATCTGGGATATGTGTAATTGCTATCTTCCGGTTGGAGCTACGAATAAAAGGCACTGTAAACATTCCAGAAGGGCCTGGATTCATCCTACCTAAATATAGGCAATGAGCTGTGCTTTCCATCTCACAAGCATGTTACTCTGGGCTCCCTCTATAACTAAGATGTTCTTTCTATGTCACCAAGCCAGAGGGACAGTGACTGAGACCTGATCTAAGGCTGATATTTGTTGCTTATGGTTATTACTCTCCAAAGTTAACAGATTGCATTGAATTTACAGAGGTTACATCAAATTATAGAATGGCTTGAGTTGGAAGGAACCTTAAAGATCATTTAGTTTCAACCCCCATGCCATGGGCAGGGACACCTCTGACTAGGCCTGGTTGCTCAAAGCCTCATCCAGCCTGGTCTTAAAACCCTTCCAGGGATGAATCATCCATAGCTTCTCTAGGCAACACATTCAGGGTCTCATCACCCTCACAGTAAAGAACTTCTTCCTAATGTCCATTATAAACCTACCCTTGCCTAGTTTAAAACCATTTTCCCTTGTCCTATCACCACAGTCCCTTACAAAAAGTCTTGACTCTGCTCTGGACTATGTGGTTCCAAGACCTAATGAGCCCAGAGCACCAACCATAGCCTGTGCTGCATCCCCAGCAGCATGAGCAGCGGGTTGAGGAGATTCTTCCCCTCTGCTCCACGCTGCTGAGACCCCATGTTTCTGGGTTTGATATGGGGTATCACAGTACCATATTACATTAGAGGTTGGAAGGGACTGGCAGAGATCATCAAGTCCAACCCCCCTGCCAAAACCAAAGCAGGATCACTTAGGGTAGTCTGCACAGGAATGCATCTAGGTGGGTTTGGAAAGTCTCCAGAGAAGGAGACTCCCCAGCCACCCTGGGCAGCCTGTTCCAGTGCTCTGTCACCATCATTGTAAAGAAGTTTTTCCTCTCCTTATGTTAAGATGAAACCTTCTATGTTCATGTCTGTATCCATTGTTCCTTGGCTTATTGCTGTGCACCACCCAAAAGAGCTTGGCCCCCTCCACTTGACACCCACCCCTCAGATATTGATACACATTGATGAGATCCTCTCCCTCTCAGTCTTCTGTTCTCCAGACTAAACAGCCCCGGGTGTCTCAGTCTCTCTCTTCATCTTCATTGTTGCTCTCCATTGGACTGGATACAGTGTTCCAGGTGTGTTCTCACCAGGGCTGAGTAGAGGGGGGAGAAGAACCTCCGTAGGCCTGCTGGACACACTTTTCTTAACGAACCCCAGACACGTTTCTTGATGCCTCAGATGGACAAGACAGAGCTGAGGAATCACAGAATCACAGAATGATTGAGGCTAGAACAGACCTCTGAGGTCATCAGATCCAGCCTATGACCTAACACCACCACACTGACCAGACCATGACACTAAGTGCCACATCCAATCTTTCCCTAAACACCTCCAGGGATGGCAACCCTGGAGGAAAGAAGACCATCTTTGTCATCCTTTTGTTCAGCCCAATAAGTAGCAAACATTGATTTAGGAATGCATTGCTACAGACATGATCTAGGGCTTGATGTCTGCTGACACCAGTTCATACCCACAGCAATGATGGGACAAAATAAGCAGATGATTTAGGTGTTATTTTTGAACATATCGGCACAGTGTCTGTCATCAAGCTCGTCTTATCCCCATGACTCACAGAATCACAAAATCAACCAGGTTGGAAGAGTCCTCTGAGATCATCAAGTCCAACCAATCACCCAACCCTAACTAATCAACCAGACCATGGCACTAAGTGCCTCATCCAGGCTTTTCTTAAACACCACCAGGGACACTAACCACACCTCTGGGCAGCCCATTCCAAGGGGCAGTCTCTCTTTCTGTGAAGAACTTCTTTCTAAGTCCAAGACTAAACTTTCCCCTGTGCAGCCTGAGACTACATCTTCTTGTTCTGTTGCTGATTGCCTGAAAGACACTCATGGTCACCCTTCCCAACACAAGTGTGGCAGGGAGAAAGGAATAGAATAGAATAGAATAGAATAGAATAGAATAGAATAGACCAGGTTGGAAGAGACCTTCAAGATCATTGCATCCAACCTATCATCCAACACCACCTCATCAACTAACCCATGGCACCAAGCACCCCATCAAGTCTCCTCCTGAACACCTCCAATGATGGTGACTCCACCACCTCCCTGGGCAGCCCATTCCAATGGGCAATCACTCTCTCTGTGTAGAACTTCTTCCTAACATCCTACTTAAACCTCCCCTGGTACAGCTTGAGACTGTGTCCTCTCGTTCTGGTGCTGGCTGCCTGGGAGAAGAGACCAACCCCCACCTAGCTACAACCTCCCTTCAGGTAGTTGTAGAGAGCAATAAGGTCACCCCTGAGTCTCCTCTTCTCCAGGCTAAGCAGCCCCAACTCCCTCAGTCTTTCCTCATAGGGCTGTGTTCCAAGCCCCTCACCAACTTTGTTGCCCTTCTCTGGACTAGTTCCAGCAAGTCAACCTCCTTCCTAAACTGAGAGGCCCAGAACTGGACACAGGACTCAAGGTGCGGCCTAACCAGTGCAGAGTACAGGGGCAGAATGACCTCCCTGCTCCTGCTGGCCACACTGTTCCTGATGCAGGCCAGGAGCCATTGGACCTCTTGGATGCCTGGGTGCACTGCAGGCTCATGTTCACCGTACCATTGACCAGTACCCCCAGGTCCCTTTCAGCCTGACTGCTCTCCAGCCACTCTGACCCCAGCCTGTAGCTCTGCATGGGGTTGTTGTCGCCAATGTGCAGAACCTGGCACTTGGATGTGTTCAATCTCATGCCCTTGGACTCTGCCCATCTGTCCAGCCAGAGGTCCCTCTGCAGAGCCTCTCTGCCCTCCAGCAGATCAACTCCTGCCCCCAGCTTGGTGCTGTCTGCAAATTTACTGATGATGGACTCAATGCCCTCATCCAGATCATCAATAAAGATGTTAAAGAGCATGGGGCCCAGCACTGATCCCTGGGGCACACCACTAGTGCCTGGCTGCCAGCTGGCTGTGGCACCATTCACCACCACTCTCTGGGCTCGGCCCTCCAGCCAGTTCCTAACCCATCGCAGTGTGCTCCCATCCAAGCCATGGGCTGACAGCTTGGCCAGGAGTTTGGTTTGGGGGACAGTGTCAAAGGCCTTGCTGAAGTCCAGGGAGACTACATCCACAGCCTGCCCCACATCCACCAGGCAGTCACCTGATCATAGAAGGAGATCAGGTTGGTCAGGCAGGACCTGCCCTTCCTAAATCCATGCTGGCTGGGCCTGATCCCTTGGCCATCCTGTAAGTGCTGTGTGACTGCACTCAAGATGACCTGTTCCATAACCTTGCCTGGCACTGAGGTCAGGCTGACAGGCCTATAATTCCCTGGCTCATCCAACCAGCCCTTCTTGTGGATGGGCACCACTTTGGCAAGCTTCCAGTCATCTGGAACCTCTCTTATGTCTTATGTCCCATTGAGACACTGTGGCAAAGGAAGGTTGTTGCTGTGCCCCAGGAGAAGAGGAGCACCGCCACGGAAGCCTCATGAGTGCTAAACTCTCGTGTTATCAAATCCTCCTTTCTCACACGCTTGTAACCAAGCTGTGTTCTGAGATACTTCTAATTCTGACATGATTTCTTGCTTTAGGCTTCTAACCACTCATCCTGGTGTGGTTAGACCTGCCCTGTTGGACTTGCCAAGTGTGAGAAAAGGAAATAATTCTTTATGCCTGGCAGGAAAATAGCACACCATGTTTTAATGTCATGTCCACAGAGAGAAATATTGGATGATAGAAATGAAGATGAACTGGAGAAAAAGAATCAGAGAAGATAACGTAGTGGTGGACGTGCGTCTAGTTTTCATGGGCTGGACCTCTTGTCATGTAGCCTGCTGATTCATGATGCGTGCTCCTTGGAGGATACATTTGTGATTGCACCCAGATGTTCATCAATGGCAAGCAACAGTGTCATGTCTGTGATGAAAAGGGAGAAACTGGTGGCTCTGCTGGCCACAGCTGAAAAGTGAAAGGGTTCTTGCAGCATGTACGCACCAGCCTGGGTTCTTGGGGAGAATGAGTAAAAGGTGATGTGGTCTGTCTGGTTTCTTGGTGCCTGTTTCCTAGAGACCTACTCAGTCTTTTGGGGAAATAGTTGGATTAAGAGGAATTTTGCCTGTGGGCCAATGTGCTCTCTGTTACCTCCTCTGTGTGCTGGCATGCATCCCAGTTTTGAGCCATGAGCTGCCCAGGGCAAAAGGACGGAAAGGATATTCTACCCCTTCCCAAGGAGTGAAAAATAGAAATGCTCCACAATGGATTGGAAGTTTAAATGGACATCCTGTTTATATATACCAAAGGTACTCAGCTCAAAGGAATACATTCACAAATTAGGCTCACTTCTTCACCTGGGACTACCATGCCAAAACCTACCAGAGCCTTCCAAAACTCACCACCCCACTCAGCCTCAGCAGAACCAAGAGCAAGTCCAAACCACATCCCCACTTCCCACCTAGACCCAGGCCTACTGCTGACCTCAACAGGCCCAGTGGCATAGCTGGAAATTTGCTGCCAGCCAAGGCCAGCAGAAAGCCTCTGCCCCACAAACCATAAACTAAACCGCATGCAGGTCCTGAGACGTAGAGAAGAGAGAGCGAGCTTTGGCTGTGCACTCCCTTAATAGAGAGATACAGGAAAATGGAATAGAATAACAGGTTACAATATCCTGGGACAAGCTGCCTGACCCCCTGGGACTCTCTAGCCCCTGGAGGACTTTATGGTTATACCAATATGTGTCCAGAGAAGAGCAACAAAGCTGGTGAGGGGTCTGGTTTGCAGCCCTGTGAGGAGAGGCTGAGGGAGTGGAGGGTATTAAGCCTGGAGAAGAGGAGGCTCAGGGGAGACCTTATTGCTGTCTACAAGTACCTGAAGGGAGGTTGTAGCCAGGTGGAGATCGGTCTCTTCTCCCAGACAACCAGCAACAGAACAAGAAGACACATTCTCAAGCTGTACCAGGGGAAGTTTATGCTGGATGTTTGGAAGAAATTCTTCCCAGAAAGAGAGATTGGCCATGGGAATGTGCTGCCCAGGGAGGTGGTGGAGTCACCTTCACTGGAAGTGTTTAAGATAAGACTGGATGAGGCACTTAGTGCCATGGTTTAGCTGATGAGATGGTGTTGGGTGCTAGGTTGGACTTGATCTTGAAGGTCTTTTCCAACCTGGTTAATTCTGTATTCTGTAATTAACTCTTAATTTCCCTTAAATTGCAACAACATGCCAGGAGCTTGTGCCTGCAAACCTCCAGGTGGGCATGAGACATCTTCACCTCATCTTTGTTTACAAATTTGGAGTTTCTTGTGATTTAATCTGATGTTCTTTTACCTGAAACTTCACCATACACACAAGTGGTATTGTCATGGAGGTAATGAAGCAGCAGAGCCTCCTCCTTGAGCTGGAGATGCACTCAGGTTTGGGTTAAGGACAGAATGTTTGCAACAAGTGGAAAGAGATGATTTGATCATTGAATCATTTTGGTTGGAAGAGACCTTTAAGATAATCAAGTCTGACTATTAACCCAACACTGCCAGATCACCACTAAACCATGTCCCTCAACAGCACAGCTACACATCTTTTAAACGCTTCCGGGAATGGTGACTCCACCACTTTCCCAGGCAGCCTGTTTCAGGGTTTGACAACACTTCTGGGGAAGAAATTATTCCTAATATCCAACCAAACCTCCCCTGGCACAAGCTGAGGCTGTTTCCTCATGTACTTTTTGGAGTGAGGAGTCCAAAACTGGACAGAGTATTCAAGGTGCAGCCACACCATTGCTGATTTCAGGGGGGGGACAATCACTGTCCTAGTTCTGTTTGCCACACTATTCCTGATAAAGCTCAGGCTGCTGCTGGTCTTCTTGACCACCTGTGCACACTGCTGGCCTATATTCAGTCAGCTATCAACCAATACCCCCAGGTCCTTTTCTACCAGGCATCTTTCTAGCCCCTGTAATGTGACACACAACACTTTTGTCCCCACACAAATCTTGGTGGCAGTTATTACATTGCTTTGGTTTATGGAAAAGAAAACTGCTGACAATAAGGGTAAGGAATTTGAAGGTAGTCCAAGGCTAGACCAACAGATTCATTTCAGCATCACAGGCTGCTGTGCAAGGGTATGCAGGGAGTGGAATGGATGGGCCACACAGCAGCAGCTCCAGCAAGCCTTCTTAGATAGGCTGAACGTAGGAGAAATATGTGACTTTTCCCCATCACTGTGGTTGTCAAGGGGAGTTTGTGTTGAACCAGACCCTAAATGTCTCACAGTATTCTTTAGGCACCTGGAGTATTAACCCAAAGATTCCTCTCCTCACCCAAACTGCAGGGAGCTGTGCCCTGACAAAACCCACATGCTGAAAACTCAGAAAGCTCTCCCGGATAGTTGTTGTGATGGTGACTGTCAAAATCACATCGCTGTTATTTGAGCAGAGGAGGTAGCTGTGAACCCAAACATAGCTCCATGTTGCCTGGAAAATTGTGGACCTGTAGAGTTTGGTGTAATCTATGATGAGGGATTCCTTATCCAAAAGCCCATAGGGCTGAATGAAACAGCTTCCAAAACCACTTCAAGTGGTTCTGTGAGTCCTCAGGTGCTGCTGTAGCCAGAGGCTGCAAACTGTCCTAACTTGCATAGATAATGTGCTAAATGGGGGACATCAGGATCTGCTTGCTCAGCACTGTCGTGATGCTGAGCTGTGTAGGAGCTTGTGTGGGCCACTGCCACATTCAGCAGTAAGATGGAAAAGCCAAGAACTGAGAGGCAGAGAAGCTGCTCTCTACACCTTAGGAGGATGCTGATGGTTGCAAGAGATCTCCACCCATGTTGTTTGCTGTGGTGGATGCTTTGTTTTGCTTGCTTCTTCCAAAGCCCTCAAGTTTTATATAGTGGACAATATGAAACAGATACTTAGGGATGTTACTGCTGGGACACTGCCCCTGGAGGTGTTCAAGAAGGGATTGGATGTGGCACTTCAAGCCATGGTTTAGTTAGTCAGGAGATATTGGGTGACAGGTTGGACTTGATGATCTCTGAGGTCTTTTCCAACCTTATTGGTTCTATGGTTCTATATGATTCAGCCTCTGCTTGTGTTTCTCTGAGCAAGTTTGACCTCATGTAGGGGCACAGAAAGGAAGAAAAAAAAAAACAAGGAGCAATTCTTAGCTAAAATAGCTCAAGTAGTGAAGTCTTAAGGAATTCCTAGGATTCAAGCTGAGTTAGAGGAGAAATTAATAATGCTCAATTAAAGAAGCCAGGAAGGTCAGGCTGGTCAACAGAAAACCGTTTTAAATCAGTGTAGGTCGTTTACTCCTCCTGCATTTTTGTCTTGAAGAGGCGTCTGGAGTGAGCTGCTGGTTTAACTTCAGCAGCTGCAGATACATGCCATGAGATGATGATGCTCTGGAGACAGGATCAGCTTTATTTCACAAAGCAAACCCAAACAGCAGTGTCAACTACAAAACTGTCAAGAATGAGGCTTCACTCCTGCTGTGGGAAGCCCTGCCACATCCTCAATCCGTCACTTAACGATGGAGGTTTTCCTCCACCCTTTGTTTTGAGGGTCTTTGGGTTGATAGGTGGACTCAATGGTTTTGAAAGTCTTTTCCAACCAAAACTATTCTATCATTCTAAGAAATATATTTTGGCAGGGGGGATCTTGAGTCTAGAGTGGGAGGATGCTAGGGGGGAATGAAATTAGAAGACAGAACTGAATATAAACGTGGGCCAGGGACATCTTGCTGGTGGCACAGCTGGCACTTGGATTTAGCTATGCATGTGTGCCACAGATCTTTAAGCCTTTATGTCCCTCATTCTAAGTTCAGCTGATAGATGCAATGTCAGTTGGACAAACCACAACTGCCCTGCAGGAAAAAACTTCACACTAACCACCACCACTGCAATGACCTTCTTTGGGGTTTGCCTCTGTGGGTGTGATGTTTGTGTTGCATGGACACTGGTGCTGGCTTAACCTTTTCCCAAGCCAGCCCTGGGACCAGACCCTTTTCTCAGGCAGCTGAATTGAAAATGTTGTCTTTACAACAGAGTGCTCAACTCAGCCAAGAGACAGAGCTTCACAAGAAAAGAAGAATGGGCCACAAAATCCAAATGGATCTGCTACAGATCATCTGCTTAATACTGCTACTCTTGTTGGATGTTCAAGTCCCACTTCTTTGCTTATCTCCTTTGATCAGGAGCTGAGGAAGCAGAAACACAGGCTGAGCAGAACAGCAGTGGTGCTTATTCCCAGCGATTAGCAGATAGCTAATTATCTCATAGCTTTTCATCCCTAAACATCCTTGTAGTTGCCATTGTGCAGGTCAGAAGAGAAAGCAAAACAGGGCATTACTTTTGTCACGTTATTTTTTTAGCTATCATGCTCTCCAGGCTGGAAAACGTTCTTACTTTTCCGCACTTCAGTGGAATTCATTTAGGAGAATGATATCCCCTTGCTCAGAAACCACAGGTTTTACTCCTTCACTCTTCTGCTGCATATTCTCATGGGGTTAGCTGATCACCCCATGGGTGTGGTAAGAGAAACAAGACTGATAACTATGCATACCAGGACACATATTCAGAAAAATAGTCTAATATTTGGGGCAGATGAATCAGAAGCACATGCATCTTCTGAGAGCTGAAAGCCAAAGGAGAGCTGTTTATCCGCTGGGTTTTATGCACTGCTACTGGCAGAGAAATCCATGATGAATATACACTGCTGGAAACATGAAGTGCTGCTTCAGGGATGTCTTTAGAAATGCCCTTCCTTATCCAAAATGATAATTGCAATGGCACTGACCTCCAAGAAAGCAATGTACTCTTGTGGGCAAGAAGGCCAATGCCGTTCTGGGATGGATTAGAAGGGGTATGGTTAGGAGGTGGAGAGAGATTCTCCTCCTTCTCTACTCTGCCCTGGTGAGGCCACATCTGGACTATTGTGTCCAATTCTGGACCCCTCAGTTCAAGAAGGACCTCAGGGATCTGCTTAAGAGAGTCCAGTGCAGAGCCACAAAAATGCTGAAGGCAGTGGAACATCTTCCTTACGAGGAGAGACTGAGGGAGCTGGGGCTCTGTAGCTTAGAGCAGAGGAGACTAAGGAGTGACCTCATTTATGTTTATAAATGTGTAAAGGGTGAGAACCAAGAGGATGGAGCCAGGCTCTGCTGGGTGATGCCCAATGACAGGACAAGGGGCAATGGATAGAGGTTGAGGCATAGGAAGTTCCATTTTTCCCTGTGGGGGTGACAGAACTCTGGAAGAGGCTGCCCAGGGGGGTTGTGGAGTCTCCCTCTCTGGAGATATTCGAAACCTGCCTGGATGTGTTCCTGTGTCATCTGGTCTAGGTGATCCTGCTGTGGCAGGGGGTTTGGACTGGATGATCTTTCGAGGTCCCTTCCAGCCCCTAACATTCTGTGTTTCTGTGATTTCTTTATTCAGACAGCCGGGGCATGGTCCTAAAAATGTGTGAAAGTTCAGGTATGAAATGCTAATTTCAGATGCCACAAGTTTTATGTACCTGGATGGAGATATTGTCCACAGAAAGGGCCTAGCTGTCATCTCCAAAGCAAGGATTTATGATACTTGAGACTGGGCATTCCCCATTGGAGGCAGCTGGGTAGCCCATTTGAAATCCTTGGCCCAGAGGGGTGGAAGTTCAGGTCTGGGACAGAAGCGCAATAGGGCCTGCAAGAGAAATTGTGACATGTTCTACATGCATCCAGTCATCAGCCCACACTTGGAGAGCAGCTTTCAGGACTCCCAGTGCTCCAGCCTTGAGCCATAACCTGACCCAATGTAGAGCAGCCAAAGCAAAGTGGAGAGCAGCATGCAGGTGATTATTCATAAATGCTCCCAATTTCTTCGGTTAGCTCCTCAGAGCATAACAAATGGGATTATAAGTGGTGTCAGGACATTTGGATTTTGTGGCCCATTCTTCTTTTCATGTGAAGCTCTGTCTCTTGGCTGAGTTGAGCACTCTGTTGTAAAGACAACATTTTCAATTCAGCTGCCTGAGAAAAGGGTCTGGTCCCAGGGCTGGCTTGGGAAGAGCTTAAGCCATCACCAGTGTCCATGCAACACAAACATCACACCCACAGAGGCAAACCCCAAAGAAGGTCATTGCAGTGGTGGTGGTTGGTGTGAAGTTTTTTCCTGCAGGGCAGTTGTGGTTTGTCCAGCTGACACTGTATCTATCAGCTGAACTCAGAATGAGTGACATAAAGGGATAAAGATCTGTGACACACATGCACAGCTAAATCCAAGTGCCAGCTGTGCCACCAGCAAGATCTCCCTAGCCCACATTTATATTCAGTTCTGTCTTCTGATTTCATTCCCCTTTGCTCATTTTTATTGTCTGGACATTTTTGTCAGTTTCTGAAGACATGAGAGCTTTTCCTTCCAAACACTAAATTCACAGACTCTCCTCCTGAGAAAGCAGATAAACATCTGAAGCAAAGGGACGTCTGCTAGAGAAACAGCCCAGCCAGCCCGGGGACCTCTGAGACCGGCTTAGCTGGATAGAGTTGGACAGCCTGGGAGAAAGGGACAGTCTCAGTTCAGATAAGAGTTTTTAATCCTCTCAACCAAATCTTCAGCTGGAAAATACAAACCAAACTTGACATTTTTTGGGGGATGAAATATGTACAGCTGTGACGAATTTTGTGACTATCTCACTTTTCCTCTTTGATGGTTCTGTTAGGATGTGGTTTGATTTTTTTATTTCAGAGGGAACCTGTGAGAAACTGATGTCCTCTTCCCAGTGAAGTGTTAAGATCACAGGGCATGTGGTTTCCACACCCAACCCCCCTTTCTTTTCCCTTATTTTCTGATCTCAAAGCAGAGGGAGAAGGCAAGCAAAGAAGGGGGAGGTTAGCAATGAAGTTATTTTGCACAGATGCAAACACACACTTCAGATCTCAGTGATGCAAACCAGATGTTGACTGTCTGACTCTTTGAGAGACTCTGATTTAACTCATCCAGAGTCATAGAAAATCCAGAGGCTTCTATCAAAGTGTTGCAAGAAAGAGAATGTAGCTGACAAGCGCTGTGCATTTATATCAAACATAGTTATTACAAATTAATCCTTGGTTGGTTGAACTATTGTTCCTCAGCCGGTTGAAATACATGAGACTCCATCATTTTTTGTAAGAAAAGAGTTTCACCCTGCTAAGACTTCCCAGTTTCTATTCTGGTGTCTCCAGCTCTGACATGTAACTCTATTTGAACCAGCCTGATGTCCACAGTTAAAAAAGAATCAGATTTCCACCAATCTTACAACCCTGTTCATAAAGTTATTGACCACTCAGCTGGGAGCTGCTGCTGGATACTTGGTTCTGTGCTGATCATTTGGGTCTGTACTGGCCTGAGCTTCTGGCTTTCACAGGATCACAGGGAGATAGCTGATGGAAGGTACTCCTGGAGGTCATTGAGTCCACCCCCCCACCAGAGCAGGACCATAGAATCTAGCACAGGTTGCACAGGAACACATCCAGATGGGTCTTGAAAGTCTCCAGAGAAGGAGACTCCACAACCTCTCTGGGGAGCCTGCACCAGTGCTCTGTGACCCTTACAGTAAAGAAGTTCTTCCTCATGTTGAAGTGGAACTTCCTGTGCTGTAGTTTACATCCATTGTGCCTTGTCCTATAACAGGGCACAAGTGAGCAGAGGCTCTCCCTTCTTTCCGAACACTCAGCCCTCAGATATTTATGGACATTTATTAGATCCCCTTTCAGTCTTCTCTCCAGATTAAACAGCCCCAGGGCTTTCAGCCTTTCCTCATAAGGCAGTGCTCCAATTGATCATCCTTGTAGCCCTCCATTGGACTCTCTCAAGTAGATCCAGGTTGTTTCTCCTGGAGAAAAGGAGGCTGAAGGGATACCTCACTCTCTGCAACTACCTGGAAGGACATTGGATTGAGGTGGGAATCAGTCTCTTCTCCCAGGTACCTAGTGATAGGATAAGAGGACATGGCCTCAAGTTGCACCAGGGGAGATTTAGGCTTGAGGTGAGGAGAAAGTTCTTCACCGAGTCGTTCATCATTGGAATGCACTGCCCAGGGAGGTGGTGGAGTCACCGTCCCTGGAGGTGTTCAAGAGGGGATTGGATGTGGCACTTGGTGCCATGGTCTAGTCATGAGGTCTGTGGTGACAGGTTGGACTCAATGATCTTTGAGGTCTCTTCCAACCTTGGCGATACTGCGATACTGTGAACAACTTCTGCCTCATGAGGGTGGTGGGACACTGACACAGGTGGCCCAGGGAGGTTGTTGAGGCCCCGTCCCTGGAGATATTCAAGGTAAGAGTCGACAGGGCTGTGGGCAACCTGATCTAGTTGAGGATGTCCCTGCTGACTGCAGAGGGGGTTGACTGGGTGTCCCTTCAAACCCAGAGCAGTCTGTGATACTATGATTAGAAATATGCAGCTGTGGTAGGTCTCCACATGAGCTAAGTCATTCATATCAGGGAATCATGTTCCTGAATAGCTGGACATGTGTGAGAAAGGATTAAAGAGGTTGATACGTAAAGCTTGGCATGGAGATGACTGAGAAGGATAGTAACACAGGAGTCAGCTGAGATCTGAAGGCTGTGAACATAAAAGGAAATGAGGGATTAGTTACTGAACTTTGCTGAGAGGAAGCAGCACAAATGGGAAGAGACCCAACAGAAAACGTCAGCCTGGCTTTCGGGAAGCTGGATGCATTCTTTGGATGCCCTCAGTGAGGATTAAATTATCAGTGCATTATCAGATTAGATGCTGAATCATGTCAGATAATTGTGATAAAACATGGAAGTGAGCCCCAGCTTGGCAGTTGGGAGCCAGGCTCCTCTCCCTGGCTTTTTCATCTGCTTGCCAGCTTTAGGAACCCTACTTCTTGCCTTTGCTGGTCTCATTAAGCTGTAATCACTTCAGGATAAGACTTTTGGGGCTTGTTTTGAGTTTATTTTGCAGTGCTTGCCCCCAGGGAACAATTTTCTGGCTGCTATTTTGATGCCATCAGTAAGGAGTCGTCACCAGGCTTGTTCCCTGTAGTGGTGTAGGTGCCAAACCTTTCCTGGGCAGCTCATGCTGGATTTGGAGTTACCATGAGATGCTCTGCACCAAGGACAAGGTTCATGCTGCTGAGAAGAGAGCTACATGAGATAGCAAATAGAAAATATAATAGGAGGACAAGACTTCAGGCTCCAAGTAGGACCAATCCACCCAGTGCTGACCTGGTGGAAGGCACTTTCTCAGGGTTCATCAGTTTTCTTCTTGTGCTGCCTCAATCCTTTTTCATACAGTGTGGTGAAGGAGTAAAGCTTCTCCCTTTTAACTCAAGGTAGTTTGAAATTGTTCATAGAAGACACAACATGCTGGATCCAAGTTCCTCCTCTCCCTCAGGTGACTTGAAGATAAAACTCCTTCCTCAAAACAAGAGTGCACTTGCAAGATGCTAAGGGACTTCCCAGTATGACATTCTCCTGCTGTTGTTTTGTGGGGCAGGGCAACATCTAGTTGACTTTACCAGGCACCAGGAGCACAGAGACCCACTCTCCAAGCATGAACAGCTATGACCATGGATGAAGGTACAGCATGTCACAATTTATTTTGCAAACCCTATGATCCTTCCTTTTATCCCAGACCTCTCTGGGCCAAGGACCTCCTTTTTCACCTCTCTGGGCCAAGGATTTCAAATGGGCACCCAAGCTTACTCTGATGGGGAACACCTGGTCTAAACCATAATAAATCTTTGCTTTGGAGGTTTGCTTTGCTAGGCTCTTCCTGTGGACAGCACCTGCATCCAAGTGCTTAATGCTTGTGGCATCTGAGATTAGCATTTCTCAGTGGGACTTTCAGACTCTTGGGACCAGACTCTGAAGAGGAGATAGAGAAGTATCTGAATTTTAGGCATATTGTGGTGCCAAAACCTTGGCAGTCCTCTTCATACCACCAAAACACTACCATAGGCTGCTGTGGAACTCTACTACTGGGAACACAGACTAATGGGATTTTAAGGATCTTAAGCAGGCAGCTAATGGAAGCAGTTTGGTATTACCCTCATGCTAGAAGCAACCACTGGATGCTTAATCTTTTGGTGGGATTTAGCATTTTAAACTTTGAAAGCTTCCTACCTTCATTACCCTAACAGAGTAAGGACCTTCCAGCATGTTAAAATAATGACCTGAGGAGTTTTAGAAACAAATGAAAGCTGAAACAACAGCAGGATGTGATAGTAGCAATAAATGCAACAGTGCTTGCTTTTCCTCAGGGATAGTCCTCTGCTGGGAATTTTGCCTTCAAATTTTGTGCTGGGAGGTTCCCTGGCAGACACTGAGCAGGTGAAGTGCTTTCAAGGTGACAAGCTCCAAGAGATAAGAGTGGGAACTCATCTGGCAAAACCCCAACTCCTTCCTTTCATTCTTCCAAAGGAGCTTTCAGAGCTGCATTGTTGGATAACCACAATTCACACAAAATATTTGCTCTTTGGGAAACAAAGCTGAGGCAGTCTCGAGTCTGGCAGCAAATCCCAATAATCCCCAGAGAACAAGGAACATGAAGGGGAAATACTGTTGGCTCCACAGTTCAAAGCAGAGATAAAAATTCCCTAAACTACAGGGTTTTGCTTGCTTGCTTTCTTCTTCTTCTTTTTTTTTTTTTTCCTTTTTAACATTATTTGTAGGTTTTAATGTAAACTCTTAGCATGCAGTCTCCTCGCTCTGAATTTCTCCCCTGCACACACTGTTCCTGGGGTTTTTTGCAGTCCTTAAATGGCAGAGGGGACAGGAGGTCACATTCCAGCTGACGTGTGCATGCCTGGGTGTGTGTAGCTTGCTGGCAGAGCTGCAAGGCCTTTGGTCACCACACTGCGTAGAGAGATGCTGAAATAGGATCCTGCCACACCAGGTGCTGTAGGAAGGTGTAAGCAATGACAATCATTCTCCCGGGGAGATTTCGTGGAGGAGAAGCTCAACGTGAGCCAGCAGTGTGCACTTGCAGCCCAGAAAGCCAGTCGCATCCTAGGCTGCATCAAGCCCTACGAGGAGAGGCTGAGGGAGCTGGGGTTGCTTAGCCTGGAGAAGAGGAGACTCAGGGGTGACCTTATTACTCTCTATAACTACCTGAAGGGAGGTTGTAGACAGATGGATGTTGGTCTCTTCTCCCAGGCGGCCAGTACCAGAACAAGAGGACACAGTCTCAGGCTGCGCTAGGGGAGGTTCAGGCTAGATGTTAGGAAAAAGTTCTATACAGAAAGAGTGATTGCCCATTGGAATGGGCTGCCTGGGGAGGTGGTGGAGTCACCATCACTGGAGGTTTTCAGGAGAAGACTTGATGGGGTGCTTGGTGCCGTGGGTTAGTTGTTTGGGTGGTGTTGGATTGGTTGATGGGTTGGACGCAATGATCTTGAAGGTCTCTTCCAACCTGGTTTATTCTATGTATTCTATGTATTCTAAGAGAAGCACAGCCAGCAGGTTGAGGGAGGTGATTCTTCCCCTCTACTCCACTCTGGTGAGACCCCACCTGGAGTACTGTGTCCAGTTCTGGAGCTTCTATTATAAGAAAGATCTGGAGGTGCTGAAACGTGTCCAGAGAAGGGCCACGAGGATGATCCTCTGATCTGGAGCTCCTCTCCTATGAGGACAGACTGAGAGAGTTGTTGCTGTTCAGTCTGGAGATGAGAAGGCTCCAAGAAGACCTTCCAGTATCTGAAGGGGGCTACAAGAAAGCTGGGGAGGGACTCTTTAGGGTGTCAGGGAGTGATAGGACTAGGGGGAATGGAACAAAACTAGAAGTGGGTAGCTTCAGATTGGATGTTAGGAAGAAGTTCTTCCCCATGAGGGTGGTGAGAGACTGGCACAGGTTGCCCAGGGAGATGGTGGAAGCCTTATTCCTGTAAGTTTTTAAGGCCAGGCTGGATGTGGCTCTAAGCAATGTGATCTAATGTGAGGTGTGCCTGCCCATGGCAGGGGGGTTGGAAGTGGATGTTCCTTCCAACCCTAACAATTCTGTGATTACAAGTGATCCAACAGACCAATGAAACATATAGAAGTGTATTATGCAGTGAGAGGAAACAAGATGATCAGGAAATGTAGTAGAATATGTTTTATCATCTGCATAAATGCCATTCAAGGCTAAATGTGGGGTTTGGTGTCCTGTAGCAAAGCTCTTCCTGAAACTAATACTGAAAACCAGACTGCAGGTCCTGAGCTCAGGTCATAGAATGTGATCACAGACTTCTTTTGTCTGGAAGAAACTGAGATTCATGAGTTCAGAGAATGCTTTGGGTTGTAAGGGAACTTGAAGATCATCTAGTTTCAAATCCATGCCCTCCCTGCCATGCCATGGGCAAGGAACACCTCCAGCCAGTTCCTAACCCAGCACGGAGTGCTACTGTGCAAGCCACAAGCTGACAGCTTGGCCAAGAGTTTGCTGTGGGGGATGGTGTCAAAGGCCTTGCTGAAGTCCAGGCAGCCCACATCCACAGCCTGCCCCACATTCACCAGGCAGTCACCTGATCACAGAAGGAGATCAGGTTGATAGCTGTATGTGGAGTGCTTCTGCTGTGGAGGAAGATAATCAGGAAACCAACATTAATCATTTTTAGCACAAAGGTTATTTTGTTCAACTCTGAATTTACTCTAAAATTTGGAAGAATTTGCCAAGTGGTTTCAGTGGGAAGCTTTGGGGCAAGGGATGAAGGTAATGATGAGAAAACAGTACCACAACAACCCTGCCCTTGCCTGCCCAGTGGTTTTGTCTGGATGCAAAAACAAAGACAATCTTTACTTTGACCAAGGATGTCAGACCCAACCTCAGGCTCTTCTGACACAGCAACACAGCATTTTTGGGTTTTTTTGCCAGTGCTGTCACTGGGTGCTCCAAGCTGTCAAGAGGACATCCTGCCCCTGCTTTGTGAACTTCATTCTGGCAGATTTATTCACATCTTTAGCCTTTCATGGCAGTTAGAGTTACGGCGCCTTTGCCTCCAGATGAGATACATGATATAGAGCACTAAGGAAATGTTTGAAGCTAATACAAACAGCACAAAACCCTCCCAATTCCTCTATCCTGCTGATTTCAAAATATGCTGCTTGGCTTACATTGACCTAAGAATGACTGCTAAGGCAATCTAATGTATAGGAAATGTCATATTTCCAGGAATAGCTTCTGAAATGCAACCTAAGCATCTTGTGTTGGGAATCACATTCATAAATCAGGAAAAAGGGAACTGTGAACACATTCTGATCCTTGCTCCCAGTCCTGGAGGAAGGTCACCACAAACTCAAGGATGATATGGACCAGTGTGGCTTTGCTTCTGAAATTCTTGAATTCTCTAGTGTTTCAAACAGGATGAACACTTTGGCTCAGATCATGAGCTCACTGCATGTTGTTTTGGTGTTTTTTTTTACCCCCAGAAGGAACAAACTGTAAGTTGTAATCTTAGATCTGAACATTCCTTATTAAACCCCCTCCCCCTTTGTGTTGTTTGTTTTTTCATTAGTGATAGCACTAATTAAAGTGCATATTATTGACAGCATGCAGGAGAAAACAGCAATAAACATATCTATTGTAACATGTTTAAGCAGGGGCACAGGAACTGAAGGTTTTCTTACAAATCACAGGATCACACAGGATCACAGGATGTCAGGGGTTGGAAGGGACCCAAAGAAATCATCAAGTCCAACCCCCCCTGCCAGAGCAGGACCATAGAATCGAGCTCAGGTCACAGAGGAATGTATCCAGACAGGCCTTGAAAGTCTCCAGAGAAGGAGACTCCACAACCTCTCTACAACAGTACTCTTGTGCAAACAGAAACTTACCCAAGAGGTCCCATTCCCTACATTATCACAGAATCATATAATAATTTAAGTTGGAAAAGACCTTCAAGATCATCAAATTATACAGATGATCAGGCTGACCTACTCTGGTCTTACAACCAATGAAGCAAACCGATTTTTAGTAGTGTGACTGAGAAAGTCCTATCTGGATAGCAAACATCATCAATCTAATACCCGAGATGATCATAAAGAAAGGCTGGAGAGGGACTTTTCAGAAAGGTGTCCAGCAATAGGAGAAGGAAGAATGGTTTCAAGCTGAGGGAGAGTAGGGCTGGATCTTAGGAAGAATTTCTTCAGTATGAGGGTGGTGAGACTCTGGAACAGGTTGCCCAGGGAGGTTGTGGATGCCTTCTCCCTGGAGGTATTCAGTGCCAAGTTGGAAAAGGCCTTGAGCAGCTGAGTCTAGTTGAAAGGCACGCCTGCCCATGGTGGGGAGGATGGAGGAGATGATCTCTAAGGTCCCTTCCAGCCTAAGCCACTCTATGATTCTGTGATAAGAAGATATCTCTCCTTTTCTGCAGCCTGTTAGATTAGTTATCTTGGAAGAGCAGGCTGAGAGATGCTCCCAAGCAAAGTGCAGGTGGCCCAGATGCTTTCAATCATTGATTAACTTAATTAATAAGGTATCCACTAAAAAATAAGGCAGTGGTTCAAAGGTGAAGTTCTGTAGAAACCTCATTTCCTGGTATTGCCATGTCTAACAGTGAGCATTTTCCAATTATAACTTTCACAGGAACCCTCCATCCTATAAGGAGCAGAGGTGAATAAGCTGTGATAGCAAAGACAAGTGGATGTGAGGAAAAGCACTACACAATGGGCTTCCTCTTCTGCTGGAGGGTAGAGAAGCTTTGCAGAGGGACCTCGACAGGCTGGGCAGATGGGCAGAGTCCAAGGGCATGAGATTGAATACATCCAAGTGCCAGGTTCTGCACATTGGACACAACAACCCCATGCAGTGCTACAGGCTGGGGTCAGAGTGGCTGAAGAGTGGCCAGGCAGAGAGGGACCTGGGAGTACTGGTCAATGGTAGGGTGAACATGAGCCTGCAGTGCGCCCAGGCAGCCAAGAGGTCCAATGGCATCCTGGCCTGCATCAGGAACAGTGTAGCCAGCAGGAGCAGGGAGGTCATTGTGCCCCTGTACACTGCACTGGTTAGGCCACACCTTGAGTCCTGTGTCCGGTTCTGGGCCTCTCAGTTTAGGAAGGAGGTTGACTTGCTGGAACGAGTCCAGAGAAGGGCAACAAAGCTGGGGAGGGGCTTGGAACACAGCCCTATGAGGAAAGACTGAGGGAGTTGGGGCTGCTTAGCCTGGAGAAGAGGAGACTCAGGGGTGACCTTATTGCTTTCTACAACTACCTGAAGGGAGGTTGTAGCCAGGTGGGGGTTGGTCTCTTCTCCCAGGCAGCCAGCACCAGAACAAGAGGACACAGTCTCAAGCTGTACCAGGGGAGATTTAGGTAGGATGTTAGGAAGAAGTTCTACACAGAGAGAGTGATTGCCCATTGGAATGAGCTGCCTGAGGAGGTGGTGGAGTCACCATCATTGGAGGTGTTTAGAAGGAGACTTGCTAGGGTGCTTGGTTGTATGGTTTAGTTGATTAGGTGGTGTTGGATTGGAT
This sequence comes from Dryobates pubescens, assembly GCF_014839835.1. Lineage (NCBI taxonomy): Eukaryota > Metazoa > Chordata > Aves > Piciformes > Picidae > Dryobates > Dryobates pubescens. Next base: position 14,133,034 of record NC_071621.1, on the reverse strand, counting down.
GATAGGCTGGACACGATGATCTTGAAGATCTCTTCCAACCTGATCTCTTCTCTTCTCTTCTCTTCTCTTCTCTTCTCTTCTCTTCTCTTCTCTTCTCTTCTCTTCTCTTCCCTTCTCTTCTCTTCCCTTCCCTTCCCTTCCCTTCCCTTCCCTTCCCTTCCCTTCCCTTCCCTTCCCTTCCCTTCCCTTCCCTTCCCTTCCCTTCCCTTCCCTTCCCTTCCCTTCCCTTCCCTTCCCTTCCCTTCCCTTCCCTTCCCTTCCCTTCCCTTCCCTTCCCTTCCCTTCCCTTCCCTTCCCTTCCCTTCCCTTCCCTTCCCTTCCCTTCCCTTCCCTTCCCTTCCCTTCCCTTCCCTTCCCTTCCCCACAGTGTCTGGGATTTCAAGGAACTGAAGAGGCAGATGAATCAGATGGGTCTGGGCTGTAGGAATCAGTTATGCTCAACAACTTTCTTGCTGGCAAACCCTTGGAGGAGCTTCTGGAGGTTCATGCTTGCTTCTTGGAGTTGAACTGATATAAATGAGAGTAAGATTTGACCTGTGTGTTTCTTAGATATCTCTCCTTGTAGTGAGAAAAATCACACACAATCACAGAACTGTCAGGGTTGGAAGGGATGTCAAAGATCACCCAATTCCAACCCCACTGTCATGGGCAGGGACACCTCACACTAGATCAGAGCCACATTCAGCCTAGCCTTCAAAACATCCAGGGATGAGGCTTCCACCACCTCCTTGGGCAACCTGTGCCAGTGTCTCACCACCCTCATGGGGAAGAATTTCTTCCTAACATCCAATCTGAATCTATCCATTTCTAGTTTTGTTCCATTCCCCCCAGTCCTATCACTCCCTGACACCCTCAAAAGTCCCTCCCCAGCTTTCCTGTAGGCCCCCTTCAGATACTGGTAGGCTACAGTAAGGTCTCCTTGGAGCCTTTTCTTCTCCAGACTGAATAACCCAACTCTCTCAGTCTGTCTCCATAGGAGAGGTGTTCCAGCTCTCTTTAATCAGGAATTAAAGTCTAGAATAATTCAGTAGTCTCAATGAAGTTTCACAGCGTCTGGTTTCTGAATGAAAAAACACTGTCTCTGCTTTGGCTCACTGAAACCACTCACATCCTAGACCCTTGGGGGCCACCATTCAAGCTCTCTGTGAGTTTTTGCAATTTTTTTCCCCAGATGGGAATTGCATTTTTATTTATTTATTATTTTCTTAAATCAGAACCCAACTATCTGCCTGCATTATTTATATGCACACACATGTGTACCACATCCTCAGTTAACTAGTGTATAGCTGCTGAGGGATGCAAAGAGCAACATGCCACTAGCTGCACTTGGAGCTGGTTTGTTTTCACAGAATCACAGAATTGTTGAGCCTGGAATAGACCTCTAAGATCATCAAGTCCAGCCTATGACCTAATACCACCTCATGGACCAGACCATGTCACTAAGTGCCACATCCAATCTTTCCTTAAACACCTCCAGGGTGTAATGACTCCACCACCTCCCTGGGCAGCACATCCCAATGGCCAGTTACTCTTTCTGGGAATAACTTACTCTTCACCTCGAGCCTAAACTTCCCCTTACACAGCTGGAGACTGTGTCTTCTTGTTCTGTCACAGGTTGCCTGGGAGAAGAGACCAACCCCCACCTGGCTACAACCTCCTTTCAGGCAGTTGTAGAGGGCAAGAAGGTCTCCCCTGAGCCTCCTCTTCTCCAGACCAAACAACCCCAGCTCCCTCAGCGTCTCCTCACAGGGCTGTGCTCCAGACCCCTCCCCAGCTTTGTTGCCCTTCTCTGGACACGTTCAAGTGTCTCAATGCCTTTCTTAAATTGAGGAGCCCAGAACTGGACACAGTACTAAAGGTGTGGCCTAACCAGTGCTGAATAGAGGGGCAGAACGACTTCCCTGCTCCCTCTGGCCACACTATTTGTGATGCAAGCCAGGATACCATTGGCCCTCTTGGCCACCTGGGCACACTGTACACACACAAGTTGCCTGCCCCCCACCTAACTACACGTTCTCTTCAGGTAGTTGTAGAGTGATAAGATCCCCCCCATGTCTCCTCCAGACTCAACACCCCCAGCTCCCCCATCCTCTCCTTATCAGACTTTCCCTCCACTCCCTTCCCCAGTCTTGTCTCTCTCCCTGAGACCCTCTCTAGCACCTCAATACCTTTCTCGCAGTGAGGGACCTAGAGCTGCACACATTTCTGGAGGTGAGTCCTCACCAGTGCTGAGTACAGAGGCAGAATTCCATCCCTTGTGCTGCTGGCCACACTATTCCTGATACTAGCCAAGATGTCATTTGCCGTCTGTGCCACCTGGGCACATTGCTGGCTCATGCTCAGCCAGTTGTCAAGCAGTTTTTAACCAAGTCTGTCCTTTTTTGAGAGATGTGGCATCATTCTCAAATGAAGCTTTGGATTTGTTTTAGTGTATTTCAGTGAGCCTGGAAATTTGGGCTCAGGTCTGCTTCACTGCTGGGTCAGTGAACCCCACACTCACAGTATGAAAGCCTTTGTGTTGGGACATTCTCACGTAATTGCCTACTTGAAGGGGTTGTTATCTCCTCGATGACCAAGCCAGGGGGTTGGTTTTGAGGTCAAAGCTATGTGTGTGCAAGAGGGCTTTGTGGTAAGCCAACTCATATCAGCGTCTCTGGTGGTTTGGGATCAAAGCAAGTGGGGTTGTTTGTAATAACTTGGAGAAAGATCTATGGACAATATTTCCTGGAAATGAGCTTGTGAGGGATATGAAGCTCCTGTATTTGACAGGCTCATTTGGTTTTTGCTTGCTTTTAATCAATGTTGTAAGTGTTAATGACTTCCTTTGTGCCTGCCTAACTTGAGAAATCCATGAAAGAAGGCTGCTGGATGATAAAGCCATGGGTCTGGAATAGCTGAGTCAGGTCACACAGCAGAAGGAGATGTCCCTGTTTTGTTTTGGGTGGATCTAACAGCTCTGGTACGGTTGATGGTTAAAAAGGGTGTGAGGTGGATCTGGAACCTTAGTAATCACCTCAATGCTTTGAGGACACAGGGAAGACCTGGTTACTGCTATCAAGTGGCCAAAATGCCAGAGGATGGGTTATGTACCAAAATGTCTACCTTCTCCCACACTGATGGGGTGCTAAGGTTGTGACCCTGATTGGAGCAGTGTTAACAAAGGTTATCTGTGGGATAGCCCTATGAGGAGAGGCTGAGGGAGCTGGGATTGTTTAGCCTGGAGAAGAGAAGGATCAGAGGTGACCTCATTGCCCTCTACAACTACCTGAAAGGTGGTTGTAGACAGGAAGGGGTTGGTCCCTTCTCCCAGGCAACCAGCACCAGAACAAGGGGACACAGTCTCAAGCTGTGCCAGGGGAGGTTTAGACTCGAGGTGAGGAAAAAGTTCTTCACTGAGCGAATCATTCGTTATTGGAATGTGCTGCCCAGGGAGGTGGTGGAGTCACCGTCCCTGGAGGTGTTCAAGGGGAGATTGGACGTGGCACTTGGTGCCACGGTCTAGGCGTGAGGTCTGTTGGGACAGGTTGGACCTGATGATCCTTGGGGTCTCTTCCAACCTTAGTTATACTGTGATACTGTGATACAAGGTTATCAGTAGATCTGTGGGGTTGAGCACTTTATCTGGGAGCCTGTAGTAGCTTGATCATAGAATCATAGAATGGTCTGGGTTGGAAAGGACCTCCAAAGGTAATGTAGTCCAACCACCCTCTGCAGTCAGCAGGGACATCCTCAACTAGATCAGGTTGCCCAGAGCCCTGGCCAGCCTCACCTTGAATATCTCCAGGAATGCAGTCCCAACCACCTTTCTGGGCAACCTGTTCCAGTGTTCCACCACCCTCATGGTAAAGAACTTGTAGGTCCCCTTCAGGTACTGGAAGGCTGCTATTAGGTCATTATTACATCTTCCCAGAGCCTTCTCTTCTCCAGGCTGAACCACCCCACCTCCCTCAGCCTGTCCTCATAGCAGAGGTGTTCCAACCCCCTGGTCATTTTCATGGCCCTCCTCTGGACCTGTTCCATCAGGTTCATGTCCTTCCTAATAATTAAGGTGTTGAAAATTTTTCCTTGTAGCAAAAGTTACAAGGAGCTCAGGCCATGTAGCTGTGAAAGCTAGAGGAAAAACATTTCTCAATCAGATCCCTACAGTACTTGCTCAGAAGATGATTTAGGAGAATTTTCAACCTTGGGGACAGAAGCAAAACAAAGCCTAAAAGCTGGAGAATAGGCCTAAACAAACTGGGGTTTAAAACTGAGACAAGTAACAAGTCATTTGCACAGCTTGGAATAGGGAATGCGGTTGAGTTTCCATTGCTAGCAATTCTCCAGATCACCACAGTGCATTCTTCTCCATCTGAAGCATGATTTAACTGCCAGAGCCTAACAGCCTCTTACGCAAGAAGTCAGACAAGACGATCACCGTGGTCTTCTCTGATCTTGCAGCCTATGACTAATGTATCATGTGCTTGTTCTCTCATTCTCTCTGGGGGAGAAGAAGATGAAGTGGGCTGCTTTGTTTTGGAAGGATTATTGGGAGATTCCAGTGAATTGTACTTAATTTAGAGGAGGGAGGTCAGGAATGGGTGTTGCAGCTGGAATCGAGAGCCGCAGTGCTTGCGGGGGTGCTTTGGAGAAAGCTTGTCCCTGAGAACACTCTGTATTTCATCCCACCTCTATAAGAAAGGGTTGCTGTGCCAGAAGGTTGAGATTTTCCCAGTCCTGGAACTGTGGATGATCTTTTGTCATTGCCACTGAACCCTGAAAGAGCAGAGTTATGACACTGAGCTGCAGGAAACTACTGTGCACAGTGGAAGCGTTGCATGCTTCCATGCCTCATAAAGCTTACTGTGGTGCCTTGGACCCCTTGGGAATACAACCTGTTGCTGATTGGGAAGAACTGTGTTGGTCTTGTGCCTTTGCACAGCCTTTCTTTCATTTAAATTGGGTAATGCACAGCCAAGTGGGACAGTGCTGACCTTCTGAACTGTGTCAAAGGTTTGAAGACGAATGTCAGGGCTTCTGAGTCACTTCTCAAATATTAAGAGAGCTCATAAAAATCACTTGCAATCAGCCAAAGATAACTATCTCATTCTCATAGATCCAAGTTGTGACTAACCAAAACTATTATTAAGGGAAGAAAATATTTACTGGGGACAACAGCTTTAATTCTGGTTAAAAAAAGGAATGTAATTGCTTGATAGTGTTTAATGAAGTGTGTAATAGCCTTGTCAGTGGTTTCTTCTGCAAGAAGAAGCTAATATATATTATAGAGATAGAAAGATAGATAGATAAATATATACATATAGATAGATAGATAGATAGATAGATAGATATACACTATATACTATACTGAAGATCATAGAATAATGGAAAGGTTTGGGTTGGGAGGGATGTTTAAAGGTCACCCAGTTCAACCCCCATGCAGTAAGCAGGGACATCTTCAGTAAGATCAGGTTGCATAGAGCTCTCTCCAGTCTGAGCTGGAATATTTTGAGGGGTGGGGCATTTACTACCTCTCTGGGCAACCTGGGACAGTGTTTCACCACCCTCACCACCACCACCACCAAAAAAAATAAATAGAGGGTCTTCCTTCTATCTACTCTACATCTCTTCTGCTTTTTATTAAAACTCTCACAACAGGCCCTGATAAGGTTTATCACAATCTTTCTTATGGGAGAGGTGTGAGAGTTCCCATCCCTGGAAATACCCTGGCTCAAGTTGGACAAGGCTCTGAACAAACTAATGTAGTTAAAGACATCCCTGCTTGCCGGAGGGGCATTAGTCTACATCATCTTAAAAGGTTTCTTCCAACCCAAAATATTCATAGAATCATAGAATCAACCAAGATAAGAGATACCACAGAGATCCTCAAGTCCATCCTATTACCTAACACCTAACACCTCCTGACAACTAAACCATGGCTTCAAATGCCACGTCCAATCCTTTTTTGAACACCTCCAGGGAGGGTGACTCCACCACCTCCCAGGGCAGCACATCCCAATGGCCAGTTACTCTCTCAGTGAAGAACTTTCTCCTCACCTCGAGCCTAAACCTCCCCTGGCACAGCTTGAGACTGTGTCTTCCTGTTCTGTCACAGGTTGCCTGGGAGAAGAGACCAATCCCCACCTGGCCACAACCTCCTTTCAGGCAGTTGTGGATGGCAATAAGGTCTCCCCTGAGCCTCTTTTTCTCCAGGCTGAACAACCCCAGCTCCCTCAGGCTCTCCTCGTAGGGCTTGTGCTGGAGACCTCTCCCCAGCCTTGTTGCCCTTCTCTGGACACATTCAACTATCTCAATGACCTTCTTAAAATGAGGAGCCCAGAACTGGACATTCCATGATTCTAACTGATCTTGCCAGGTATGAGTTGATTTCAATGAGGCTTGTGAAAGGCCTGGTGCACATGGACCGTGAGGAGCGTCTGAGGGATCTGGGGTTGTTCATTCTAAGACAAGAGGAGTCTCAGGGGAGACCTTATTGCTCTCTACAACTACCTGAAGGGAGGTTGGAGTGAGGACAGGGTCAGCCTCTTCTCTTTGGTGTCAAGCAACAGTAAATGGTTTCAAGCTGTGCCAGGAGAGGTTCTGGATGGGTATTAGGAAATATTTCTTCACTTAAGGGTTTCTCAAACATAGGAATGGTCTGCCCAGGGCAGTGGTGGATTCAACATCCCAGCATGTGTTTAAGCATCCTGTGGGTCTGATGTTTAGGGACATGGTTTAGTGTTGACTGTTCAGTGCTGGTTTGAGGGTTGGATTGGATGATGTATTCTGTGAAATCTTAACCAAGAGACCAGGTCAAAGCCCAGAACATCACCTCCCCTCATTCAGTCAGCCCTGATGTGCAGTTGAGACCAACAGAAGACCTTCCCCAGATCCATTATGAATGTCTTGGAGCAGTATTTCTTTTTAAATCTCTTGTCTTTTGCAAGGCTTTTTGCAGACATGCTACGAGATTGCTCCTGACACAGACTGCTGTGTGCTGCCTGACAGTGCCAAGAACTGCAAGTGCTTCTTGTTTCCTTTCTCTGTGCTTGTGACGAATGAGCTCTTGCAGTTCACATGACTCAGGTTTATTCAGCAAGCTGTCAGACCTGGAGTGCTGTCAGGCTTGTTTATTGGTTTTATATCCTTCCAGGCCTTTTATAGGAAAACACAGAAAGCTGCTATTTCGCCACGTACACCTCTACACACCAACAAAGCCCTGAGTAATGCAGTTCCCCTTGCTCTGCATGATAGCTTCTCATGTAATAAAAATCCACATGGCTTACACATTCCTGAAGCTAGCTGGTTTTACCCACACAGATGAAGTAGATGCAGGCAGGCTGATACATCCTACACTCAGATATCACAGAACTATAGAATTATAGAATTGTCAGGGTTGGAAGGGACCACAAAGATCATCCAGTTCCACCCCCCCCCGACATGGGCAGGGACACCTCACACTAGATCACATTGCCTGGAGCCACATCCAGCCTGGCCTTAAAAACCTCCAGGGATGAGGCTTCCACCACCTCCCTGGGCAACCTGTTCCAGTGTCTCACCACCCTCATGGGGAAGAACTTCTTCCTAACAGCCAATCTGAAGCTACCCACTTCTGGTTTTGCTTCATCCATCCAGGCCTATCACTCCCTGACACCCTCAAAAGTCCCTCCCCAGCTTTCTTGTAGACCCCCTTAAGATACTGGAGGCCACAACAGTGTCTCTTCAAAGCCTTCTCTTCTCCAGACTGAATAGCCCCAACTCTCTCAGCCTGTCTCTGTTGGAGAAGTGCTCCAGCCCTCTGCTCATCCTCGTGGCTCTTCACTGGACACTAATATGATATGATATGATATGATGTGATTTATAAAGAAAAAAGCTCTTAAAATGTCTTTGGGTTGGTTTGTTTGTTTGTTTGTTTAGTTTTTTTCCCCCTAGATTTTCCTGAGTTTAGGGTAAATGCTTCTGTTGTAGGTTAAGGGAAATTACAAGTTAATTGGTATATCCATGAAGTCCTTCAGGGGCTAGAGAGTCCCAGGGGTCAGGCAGCTTGTCCCAGGATATTCTAATCTGTTATTCTATTCCATTTTCCTGTATCTCTTTATTAACGGAGGGCACAGCCAAAGCTCGCTCTCTCTTCTCTCCATCTCAGGACCTGCATGCAGCTTAGCTTTATGGTTTGTGGGGCAGAGGCTTTCTGCTGGCCTTGGCTGGCAGCAAATTTCCTGCTTAGCCACTGGGCCTGTTGAAGCCAGCAGTAGGCCTGGGTCTAGGTGGGAAGAGGGGGGTGTAGTTTGGACTTTTGGGCCAGCTGAGGCTGAGTGGGGTGAAGGTTTTTGGAAGGCTCTGGAAGGCTTTGTCCCAGGTGGAGAACTGAGCCTAATTTGTGAATGCATTTCTTTGACCTGAGTGCCTTTTGTATATATATTTGTATATAGGATTTCCATTTAAACTTCCAATCCAGTGTGGAGCACTTTTATTTTTCACTCCTTGGGAAGGGGTAAAATATCTTTTCTGTCTTTTTGCCCTGGACAGCTCATGACTCAAAACTAGGACTGCTTCTGAGCAATATTACTAACCACTTTGGCTGTGCAAGTCTTCTAAGTCTTGCTCCTTCTCAAAAGAGACACTGTTGAGAAAAAGATTTAATTTCTTTTAAGGGGGTTACAGGAACTTTCCCCATGATTCCAGCAGCTCAGAATCATGGAATGGTGGGGGCTGATAGGGACCTCTGGAGACTATCTAATCCATCACACACACATCCAGCTAAAGTACAATCACCTGGAGCAGGCTGCACAGGATCACATTCATAGAATCATGGAATGGTTTGGGTTGGAAGGGGCCTTAAAGATGTTATGAGATTAATACTAGTTCAGTATCACTAAGGTTGGATGAGACCTCAAAGATCATCGAGTCCAACCTGTCATCATCTAGTTCAAACTCCCCTGCCTTGGGCAGGGACATATCACAGTATCACAGTATAACTAAGGTTGGAAGAGACCCCAGGGATCATTGAGTCCAACCTGTCCCAACAGACCTCACAACTAGACCATGGCACCAAGTGCCACGTCCAATCTCCCCTTGAACACCTCCAGGGACAGTGACTCCACCACCTCCCTGGGCAGCACATTCCAATGGCGAACGACTCTCTCAGTGAAGAACTTTCTCCTCACTTCGAGTCTAAACCTCCCCTGGTGCAGCTTGAGACTGTGTCCCCTTGTTCTGGTGCTGATTGCCTGGGAGAAGAGACCAACCCCCTCCTGGCTACAACCACCTTTCAGGTAGTTGTAGAGGGCAATGAGGTCACCCCTGAGCCTCCTCTTCTCCAGGCTAAACAACCCCAGCTCCCTCAGCCTCTCCTCACAGGGCTGTGCTCAAGGCCTCTCCCCAGCCTCGTTGCCCTTCTCTAGACACATTCAAGTGTCTCAATGTCCTTCTTAAACTGAGGGGCCCAGAACTGGACACAGTACTCAAGGTGAGGCCTAACCAATGCAGAGTACATGAGCACAACGACCTCCCTGCTCCTGCTGGCCACACTATTCCTAATGCAGGCCAGGATGCCGTTGGCCCTCTTGGCCACCTAGGCACACTGCTGGCTCATGTTTAGGTGGGTGTCAATCAGCACCCCCAGGTCCCTCTCTGTTTGGCAGCTCTCCAGCCACTCTGACCCCAGCCTGTAGCTCTGCATGGGGTTGCTGTGGCCAAAGTCCAGCACCCAGCATTTGGACTTGTTAAATGCCATGCCATTAGACTCTGCCCATCTTCCACTAGACCAGGTTGCTTACAGCTTCATCCATCCTGGCCTTGAACACCTCCTGGGAAGGGATACCCACAACCTCCCTGGGTCTTCCAGTGTGTCAACACCATTCAAGTGGAATTTAAAATGCTCCAGATAAGGACACTCTACAACCTCTCTGGGCAGCCTGCACCAGGGCTTCATCACCCTCAGAAGAAAGAAGTTTTTCCTTATGTTTGGGTGGACATATAGAAACGCTCCTCATCCCCTGCACAACTCCTCCCATCACTTTCAGCAATGACCTTTGAAAACCAAACTTGAAGAAGGATGGCTCAGAAGTTTGGCAGCACGTCTGCTGACCTTTATCAAAGTGCTGCCTTCTGTTGAGCTGCTGTCACTGGGCATGTTCCTGCCCTCAGTCTACTTCAGCTAAATGCTCATTCTTAAACCTTTCCTTCACTCCTCATGTCAAAGTGGAGTTGTGCTCCTGCAGATCAAGAATGTGCATAAGTACCAGAACTGAGAAGCCATAGCTTCTTAACCACCTACTTAATTATATATAACTGTTTGCCTAAGGGCTTGCTTTTACTTTTCAACTCCATTTCCCCCCCAAGCTGGTAGTATCTATCCGCATGTTTGTGTGTCTGATGTCAGTTAGCTCACTCTGGTGAATGAAGAGCAGCACATTTGTAAACTTTTGGAGAAGGAAGCTTTCATCCTGTTTATATCTTTCATATCTCCAAGGAAAAGAATCTGTGGTCTGTAAACACAATCTCTATGAAAAACTCATCTTGTCACATCATTTTGCTATTGGCCAACAGTATTCCTGCCTGCAATGGGGCATCAGCACTGTTGGAGGGCACCATCTGAGGGCTTGAGCCACCAGTCATAGAATCATAAAATGGTTTGGGTTGGAAGTGACCTTAAAGAGCATCCAGTTCAAACTCCCCTGCCATGGACAGGGACACCTTCCACAGGAACAGGACCCTGGAGATCATGGAGTCCAACCCTTCTGCCAAGACAGGGTCACCTAGTCAAAGTCACACAGAAACACATCTAGGTGGATTTGGAATGCCTCCGGAGATAGAGACTCCACCACCTCTCTGGGGAGCCTGCTCCAGTGTTCCATTACCCTTAAATTAAAGAATTTCCTCCTCATGTTTAGATGGAGCTTCTTATGTTCAAGTTTGTGCCTGTTACCCCTTGTCCTGTCACTGAGCACCACTGAAAAAAGCCTGGTGCCATCTTCCTGACACCCACCCCTGAAGCAGCCCTTCCTGACACCCACCTCTGTCATCTGCATTGATTAGATCTACCCTCAGTTTGCTCTTTTCCAGACTAAAGCCCCAATTCTATCAGTCTTTCCTCACCAGAGAGATGTTCCAGTCCCCTCAGCATCTTCGTGGCCCTTTGTTGTACCCTTTCCAGCAAGTTCCCATCCCTCTTGAACTGGGGAGCCCAGAACTGGACATGATTCTCCAGATCTGGCCTCACAAGTGTGGAGTAGAGGGGGAAGACAACCTCCCTTGGCCTTCTGGCCACACTCAGGAGGAAAACTTTGTCTTCTCCAAAGACTAATTCCATGAATGGCTTTGACCTTCATATGCTGCACTCTTTTATTCATTCAACTTCACTGTGACAATATGGTAGAAGGAGAACTTCACTTTTATTTTTTTATTCATGCTATCTTGAAAGCCAAACAAATTTGCTTTCATTCCACTAGGTGATTAACTCTTGCTTGTTCAAAGCTAGACCACAACTGTTCTCCCTGATCTGAATTTCCATTCTGATGGGAGATGAACGTGGAATTTGGCTCCCGTTGCAGTTTCAAGAAACCCACCGTGATTTATAGACACATAAGATTCTGGAGAATGTGCAATATTCAGCTCTGCATTATCATCCTGTCTTCAAACCTTCCTCCTACTCAGTGCTCATCATCTTCTTGCTGAAACATCTGGTCTTTAGACAACCAGAAAGTGTACTGAATTATAAACTGTGAGGCTGCTCTTCAACCTCGCACATTATCACTCAATAGCAGATATCAGAGACACTTTGCTTCTAATAAACATCATATGCCTTGGAAGGGCTTTGGAGGTCTTTCTCCTTTGCTAGCAAGTAGGAGATACCAGCTGTGCTATCAAAACTGCAAATATTGGAGGCTAAATTGCACAAGATGTGCTTTCTATTTGAACCACATTGGTGGGATTTGGCAGAATAAATATAGATGTGTGAGATGTGTGCCTGCTTTATCTTTTTTCACCAGTGGAGAGAAAGAGGCATGGTTAGAGACTGGTGGTAGAAGAGGCTGATCCAGTAACTGATCTTGATTTCACACAATCTTACAGAGAAGATTGACTAGGTCATGAGTAGGTCATCTGTGTCCCTGCTTAGTGCCCTACAGTGGATCAAGTGCTTCTGGACCTCTCTTTGCAAGCATTTGTCTGAGCTGCTTCTAATTAAAAGGAAAGACCAGATAACTATAGTAATTGGATGAGGGGCAATGGTTTCAAACTATTTAGAAACAGATTTAGATTGGATGTTAGGAACAAGCTCTGCACCATGAGGGAAGTAGAACACTGAAACAGTTTTCCCATGGAGGTGGTTGGGGCCCCATCCTGGAGGAATACAAGGTGAGGCTTGACCTGATTTAGTTGAGGATGGATGCCCCTGCTTACTGCAGAGGGGCTTGACCTAGATGACCTTTGGAGGTCCTTGCCAACCCAGACCATTTTATGATTCTATGACTCTGTGACTTCAGTAGAAAAGATAGGCACAGATGGCTTAATCCTACACTAAATGAGGAAGCATTAATGGTTGGATCTCACACTTACTTCAGCTTCTGGAAAGTTATCTGCTTTAAGTTACTTTTCTACTATTGATTGTGAAGAGAAAAAAGTCTCTGAAGTACATCCTTCCTGCCCCAAAATATTTAAAATCACTTCATGATGTACTTTTCTGGAAGTGCTTCTTTCTGTTGGCTATAGATGAACATCTTAAAGCCTCTGCCCAGCCTTAATCATGAAGGAGTGAGACGGATGTATCTGACCATTCCCAGGCAAGTACTCAGAGCTGAGAGGTGAAAAAAAGATCTTTATGGGATGACTTTAAAGGTGTTGATAACAGAAATGTGAACAGTTGCTGATGCCATCAGGCTATGCTGGTATTATGCCTGGAGAGTCAGACAGAGGTGAACCTAATGAGGTTCAAGAGCAAGTATAGAGTTCTGCACCTGGGAAAGAATAGCCCCCTGCACCAGTACAGGTTAGGGTTTGACCTGTCAAAAAGCAGCTCTGTTGAGAAGGACCTGGGAGTGCTGGTAGTCAAGTTCACTTCTTGTGGCCAAGAAGGTCTATGGTCCCCTGGAGTGCATTAAGAAGAGTTTGCATGACCTTCATGTTGAGGAAGGTACTTCTCCCCCATGCCTCTGCACTAGTGAAGCCACATCCTGAGTACTGTGTCCAGTTCTGGGCTCCCCAGTTCAAGGGAGACAAGGAGTTACTAAACAGTGGTCAGTGGAGGCAACAAAGATGCCAAAGGGACTGGAACATCCCTGTGAGGAGGAAAGGATGAGCGACCTGGGACTGTTGAGCAGAATGAGAGGGGAATCTTCTCAATGCTTATCAATAGCTAAAGGGTGAATATCAAGGGGATGTGTCTGGGCAGTTATCAGTGGTGTGCAGTGACAGAATAAGGGGCAGTGAGCACAAACTTGAACGCAGGAATTCCACCTAAATATAAGGAAGAACTTTTGTTAGAGCACCAGAGCAGATTGCCCAGAGAGGTTGTGGAGCCTCCTTCTCTGGAGAGATTCCAAACCCACCTAAACATTATGTTCTGTGCACCCTCCTCTGGGTGGCCCTGCTTTAGCAAGACTAGACCCTCAGAGGTGCTTTCTAACCCTCATTATTCTGTGATTGGTGGTGGGGTGGGTGTTAGGTTATTTTTTTTTTCTTTAACAAAAAACCCTAGACAAAGCAAAACAAACAAAGAACCAAACAAAAACTTGACAAAATGAAAGCATCTTTCACCAAAATGAAGACTTAATGGACCTTTAAAACATGTTTCTGAAAATTGTGAACTCTTAGAACCTAGGTGCAATGAAAAAAAATCTGTCAGTGACCACCAGACCTCTTTAAGTACTTAATTTGGTTCAAAGGTGTCATGAAAACTGTTGCAAGGCTGAAGTAGAGCAGAAAGAGCTAAATGACCAGATGACTGTCGCCAGTCTTCTCTCCCATCTGCTGTTGTTATCCTTCCATCAGGGCCTGATGGGTTAAACATATCGTGAAGGTCCAGCACTCCACTCTAATGGCAGTAGAAAGAGTGATTCTGTCATTTCAGGTTGACAAAGAGATTTTCTAGATGCTGAGGATTTTAAGTGCTGCTACTGTCATGTCACAACCTTTGATGAGCATTTCAGGGAAACTCCTGAGCTCAGAGAGCTGCCGGTGTTCAGCCTGGAGAAGAGAAGGCTCTGAGCAGATTTTATAGCTGCATCTCAATGTCTGAAGGGGACCTAGAGGAAGGCTGGGGAAGGACTGTTTAGAAGGGCCTGTAGTGATAGGATAAGGAGCAATGGTTTGAAACTAGGGTAGGGTAGATTTAGGTTGGACCTTAGGAGGTAGTTCTGCACAATGACAGTGGTAAAATACTGGAACAGGTTGCCCAAGGATGTGGTTGAGGCCCCATCCCTGGGAGCATTCAAGATCAAACTTGATGGGGCCCTGGGCAGCCTGATCTATTTGGAGATGTCCTGCTGGCTGCAGAGTGGTTGGACAAGATGGCTTTTGAGGGTCCCTTCCAACCCAATGCATTCTATGGTTCTTTCCTCAGTCCCAATGGGTGATTCTGGTTCCACTCCAAGTCCAAGCACATCTTTCTTTTTCTCAGACTTTTTTAATAACAAAGTTGCACATCCAGCCCCATACCTCAAAGTTATGTCACTTAGTGCACAAGAAAGTAGTCAAGGAAACATTGTGGAAAGGAAAAAGAAGACAACCGTTAAGTAAATAAGGGAATTAGTTAAGTGTCTAAGGCAGGATTCTGGATGACTGTTTGTTAATCATTGCATTGTTATGCCATTCCTTGATATCATTAACAGCCTTCCTTTGTAATTTGCAGACTTTTGAAATATAAGACTTCTTTGATGACAATCCATTTTATTGCACTTGGTGATGTTTCCAATTGCAGTGTCAGTGGATCATTACTTTTGCTGCTATTTTGCTCATTAATCATTTATGAAGATTTCCTCTTTGATGTTTTATTTCCCCCCCAGGCCAGCTCAACACATCATGAAACAGGCAACACTTGTCTGGAATGGGAATTAGAATTTTGGGAATCAAACTAATTTGCCCAATTACTTTTCTCCTGATACTTCCCTGTTTTCTATTGGAGCCCAAACACAACATTGGTGATCTCTCTTGGTGTCAGAACACCATCAGCATGTTCTGGAAAGTCTGAGACTGGAACTGCAAAATTTCCAATAGCAATGATGCAATGATTGATACTGGATCCTCTTAATATTGATTCTTAGTACTTTGAAATATGCTCAATGGGATCTGTCTGGATTTATGTGGGCCCCAGATCTCCTTCTAATTTCAGGTAATGCTATAGAAGTAAACGAAGTGTTTTAAGTGTAAAAAAAGCATGTAGAGTCACTGAATTGTCAGAGCTGGAAGGCACCTCAAGGATCTCTAGTTCCAAGCTCACTGCCATGGGCAAGGACACCTCATACTATACCAGGTTGCTCAGAGCCACATCCAGCCTGGTCTTGAAAACCTCCAGAGATGAGGCTTCCACCACCTCCCTGGGCAACCTGTTTCAGTGTCTCACCACCCTCATGGGGAAGAATTTCTTCCTAACATCCAGACTGAAGCTACCCATTTCTAGTTTTGCTCCATCCCACCTAGTCCTATCACTCCCTGACACCCTAAAAAGTCCCTCCCCAGCTTTCTTGTAGACCCCCTTAAGATACTGGAGGCCACAACAGTGTCTCTTCAAAGCCTTCTCTTCTCCAGACTGAACAGCCCCAGCTGTCTCAGTCTGTCTCCATAGGAGAGGAGCTCTAGCCCTCTGATCATCCTTGTGGCCCTTCTTTGACATATCTTGACCCAAATCCCCAAACCAGAATGTAATGAAACTGAAGTAATTCAGCCAAATATTGAAGACGTGCCTGTTGAGAGTCAAAACTGGGAAGAAACATTTCTAAATGCAGGCAAGAAGCCAAATCCAGGGAAAAGATTGCGAGGAACAATGAGTAGGACCTTTTACTTTGTTTATAAAAAAACAAATGCCAAATGCTGTGGTTTTTTGATAACTCTTTCAATAAACCAGCAAGAAACCAAGATGGGAAGCACAGATTCACTCTTTGAAACATGGGTCAAAGTTGTCTGCGCCATGAAGGTGTCACTTCTGCTCTTTTTCTTGAGGGCATCTGCTTTGTATTTCATCTGGACTGCTCTGAAATTGCTTTCAGCTATACATTTAAATCATAGAATCTCAGAATCATAAAATACTTTGGATTGGAAAAGCCCTTTCAAGGTCATCTAATCCAACCCCCTTGCAGTGAGCAGGGGCATCTTCAACCAGAGCAGGTTACTCAGAGCCCAGACCAACCTGACCTGGAGTGTTTCCAGAGATGTGTCACCTACTACCTCTCTGGGTGTCTACATTGGTTAGGAAATATTTCTTCACAGAGGGGGTTATCAAACATTGGAACAGGCTGTCCAGGGCAGTGGTAGAGTCGCTATCCCTGGAGGTGTTTAAGCAGCCTGTGGGCCTTGTGCTTAGGAACATGGCTTAGGGCTGACCCTAAACTGGGTCAAAGCTTGGACTGGATGATCTTTGAGGCCTTTTCCACCAAGATGTTTTCTGTGATCCTGTGATTCTCTGATTTAGTCTGTATATGGGGCTAGCCTATAGCAGTTGCTCTATCACCTGCTGACCCTCCCCAGCAGAGAAGAAGAATCAAGACAAGAAAACCCACAGGTTGAAATGAAAATTAATTTAATGAAACAGCCAAATTAATACCAATGTCAATAAAAACTATATAAAGTTATATTTAGCCCAGCAGAAGTGTGATCAAAGCTCCACTCAGCTTCCACTTGTCCCAGCTGAGTAGGATCATGCACAGTGATCCCTCTGCCTTGCTGAAGATCAACCCAATGTGATAACATGATTCCAAAGCCATGTATGTGGTGGAACCACATATGTGGTTCTAGGGTCATGTTGGCATGTTGGGTTAAGTCAGTAGGTCTGATGACTGAGGCTGTTCTTTCTCCTCATTTCCATGGTAATCTCTCACAAACTGAAGATATTTCACTCCTATGCAAGATGCTCAGCTAGGGTCATATGCAGATAAATGAAGATGTTCTGTTCACAAACTTTCTGTATGATGACCACAGTTGTCCCACTGAAAAATACCTTCTGCAGCTGGGGTTCAGGCTGATAGTCTTTGGAATCTGGGTTTTTCTGACTGAGGCTGAATGGTTTAAGAATACAGAATCATGGAATCACTTAGATTGAAAAAGACTTTCAAGGTCATTGAGTCCAACCATCACCTCTGCTCTACTAAGTCCACCATGAAGCCATATCTCCAGGCACCACATCTACCTGTCTTTTAAACACACCTTGGGATGGTGACTCTACCACCTCCCTGGGCAGCCTGTTCTATTGCTTCACCACTCTCTCAGTACAGCATTTTTCCCTACTATTTAACCTTCCCTGGCACAACATGAGTCCATTTACTCTTATCTCAGTACTTGCTCATTTATGCCAAGACCCAATTACTATATAATTCTTTTATAGAAAGAAGCAGGTAGCTACCAAGTCTGCACCTAGAATCACAGAATTGTTAGGGTTGGAAGGTACCTCAAGAATCATCTGGTTCCACCCCCCTACCATGGCCAGGGCCACCTCACACTACATCAGGTTGCTGAAAGCCACATCCAGCCTGGCCTTAAAAACCTCCAGGGATGAGGCTTCCACCACCTCCTTGGGCAACCTGTTCCAGTGTCTCACCACCCTCATGCTGAAGAACTTCTTCCTAACATCCAATCTGAACCTACCCATTTCTAGCTTTGTTCCATTCCACCCAGTCCTATCACTACCTGACACCCTAAAATGTCCCTCTCCAGCTTTCTTGTAGCCCACTTCATATACTGGAAGGTCACAATAAGGTCTTCTCAGAGCCTTCTCTTCTCCAGACTGAACATCCCCAACTTTGGGGGGTTTTTGTTTTGTGGTGGTTTTCTTTCTTTTCCCCTCCATGGTTGCCCAGCATCACAATGCCCAGCTGTGTTAATCAATCACCTGACCTACTGCAGGAGATGGTATCTGGTCAGTGATACGTTCTGAGTTGTTTGATGCATCGAGTGGGTGTATTAACTGCTTGTGTGAAGTATCAAACCACTAAAAACTTATAACTTGGTGTCTGCTGTACCTCTCTGTATTCCCTGGGCCCCATATCAGCTTGTCATGTATTTTCATGCCACAGCAGCAGAAGTGGCTTAAGAGACCTGAAGCAAAGCCTGTGCATGGAGAAGCACTGGTTGTTTTTTCCCTTCTGCATGAACAGCCCTCTATTGTCTGGTTTTAATTTGTAGTACCCTTCATGTTCCTTTAGCTTCCTTAACAGGTTCTCACATTTCCTCTCTGACTTGGCAGTGGTGCCCTGGCTGGAGTCTCACCACCCTCTGTCTGGATACACAACCTAAACCCCCAAGTTGACTCTTTTTGATTATGCCATCAATTAATCTAACTGTGAAGAGCAACCTCTCCACAATGCACAACCTGTCACACACAGGATGTCATCCAAGGATTATTTCTCTGTACTGGTTAAACTGATGGTACTTCTTTCTCTGATGTTGATTCTAGGTTGTTGCTTTATTTCTGCTGGGCTGGCTAAAGCCACCAGTTTTGAGAAACTGGAACTCTGAAAACAGTACAGGCAGTGCAAACAATAGAGGGATGCAAGCAAGTGACTGTGAGTCACAGCTGCTCCATTCAATTTCCACCTACACTTCTCTGCTCACTTAACTCCTCCAAGTCTCAGCTTCAATTTTCTACAAGAGTCCAGTAACTGCACAGGAGTGCAGTGGTTTGGGCAGCCTTAGATGAATCACAGAATCACAGAATGTTAGGGGATGGAAGGGACCTCTAAAATTCATCCAGTCCAACCCCCCTGCCAGAGCAGCATCACTTAGACCAGATCACACAGTAACATATCCAGGTGGGTTTGGAATGTCTCCAGAGAGGGAGGTTCCACAACCCCCCTGGGCAGCTTCTTCCAATGTTCTGTCACTCTCACAGTGAAAAAAAGATTCCTCCTGTTTCCATGGAACTTCCTATGCCTCAACTTCCACCCATTGCCCCTTTTGCTGTCATTGGGCATCACTGAGCAGAGCCTGTCTACATCCTCTTGGCACTCACCCTGCACATCTTCATAAACATGAATGAGGTCACCCCTTAGTCTCCTCTTCTCCAAGCTACAGAGCCCCAGCTCCCTCAGTCTCTGCTCATAAGGGGATTAGATATTCAAATGTTGGTCAATTCACCATCCCTGGAACTGATTTCAATGGTGGTGGGGTCACCTTCCTTGAGGTATTTAAAAGCTGTGTAGACGTGGTGCTGAGTGACATGGTTTAGTGGTAACCTGGTAATGTTGTGTAAATGGCTGGACTTGATGGTCTTAAAGATCTCTTCCAACCCTATGACTCTAAATCAGTTAGCAATAATGATTAATTGGCTGCAGTTTCCAGTATTACCTGGTGATGACAGATACTTGGTCTCCAGACCTCTACTCTCCCAGCAATGCAACTCATGTCAGCTGTGAATAAAGCCAGGATTGATGGGAAAACTGAACAGCAAGGCAGAGCCCCCTGAACAGGAAAAGAGGGCATGGCCACAGGGAACTTATGCCAGAAGGAAGGCTGTTTGTTTTGCCTTGCAATCCCCATTGATAATTAGGTAGAGAAAGGACATCAACAACAGAAAAAAAAATCAGTGAAAACCTCTCTCCTGTAGCCTATGTCCTGGCCAGATTGCCCCTGCACCCCTGGTGCAAGTAGAGGCTGAAAAATCAGAGTCACAGAATCAGAAAAGGCACTGAGTTGGAAGGCACCATTAAAGGTCATCTAGTCCAACCCTCCTGTAGTGAGCAGGGACATCTCCAACTAGATCAGGTCACTCAGAGCCCTACCAAGCTTGATTTTGAATGTCTTCAGGGATGGGCCCTCGACCATCTGCTTGGGCTGCCTGTTCAAGTATCCAACTACCCACATAGTAAAGAACTTTTTCTTAATGTCCAGTCTAAACCTCCCTTTCTCCAGTTCAAAACTTTTGCCCCTTGTCCTAGTACTAAATGCCCTTATAAATAGTCCACCCCCAGTTTTCTTGTAGGCCCTGTTCTGGAGCTGGAAGGACACAATAAGTTCTCCCTGGAGCCTTCTCCAGGCTAAACAACCCCAACTCTCTCAGCCTGTCATCATAGGAGAGATGTTCCAACCCTCTGATCATTTTTGCAGCCCTCCTCTGGACCCTCTTCATCAGGTCCATGTCCTTATTAGAAGGATGTGTGTTGAGTGCCCCAGAACTGGACACAGTACTCTGAATGAGGTCTCACCAGAGCAGAGCAGAGGGGCAGAATTACCTTTCTGAACCTGCTGGCCATGCTTCTTTTGAAGCAGGCCTTCTGGGCTGCAAGCTCAAACTGTCTGCTCATGTTCACCTATTTGTCCACCAGCACCACCAAGTCCATTTTTGCAGGGCTGCTCTCCATCCCTTCATCCCTTCAGCCTGGATTGATACTGTGGATTGTCCCAACTCAGGTGCAGGATCCCAGGAAAAATATGCCAGGAGAAAAGCGTCTGCTATCTTGCATGACCTCTGCTTGCACCCTGGATGATTTCTCATGCTCCTCTGAGTATTTTCCAAGCTTTCTCAGTAAGGACAATCCTGCACTGTGAGAAAAATGCAATATTTGGCTTGTTAAAGCAACTATCGCTTCTTGCAGCTGATAATCAGGGAGCTGCTTATCTTTTAAACAGCCCCGGTCAGGAGCGGGCAGCCAACGAGTCTGCATGAGTAACGCTGCTGAATCAGCCAGAAAGCCCTCCCCTGGGCTGCTGTACAGCCTCTCTGCACCCCTCCCAGCCTAGCTCCCCTCTCCAGGACACTGAGCAGAGGGCTGTTGTCTGCTCACAGAGAGGACTTGAGCCTCAGCCCTGTCCTCTCTACCTCTTTGCATTGCTGGAGTGTAACCAGAATAGAATAGAATAGAATAGAATAGAATAGAATAGAATAGAATAGAATAAACCATGTTGGAAGACACCTTCAAGATCGTGGCCAACCTGTCATCCAACACCACCTAATCAACTAAACCATGCAACCAAGCATCCTGTCAAGCCTCATCCTGAACACGCCCAGTGACAGCGACCCCACCACCTCCCTGGGCAGCCCATTCCAATGGGCAATCACTCTCTCTGTGTAGAACTTCCTCCTAACCTCCAGCCTAAACCTCCCCTGGTGCAGCCTGAGACTGTGTCCTCTTGTTCTGGTACTGGCTGCCTGGGAGAAGAGACCAACCTCTGCCTGACTACAACCTCCCTTCAGGTAGTTGTAGAGAGCAATAAGGTCACCCCTGAGTCTCCTCTTCTCCAGGCTAAGCAACCCCAGCTCCCTCAGCCTCTCCTCACAGGGCTGTGTTCCAAACCCCTCCCCAGCTTTGTTGCCCTTCTCTGAACTTGTCAACAAGTCAACCTCCTTCCTAAACTGAGGGGCCCAGAACTGGACACAGGACTCGAGGTGCAGCCTAACCAGTGCAGTGTACAGGAGCCCAATGACCTCCCTGCTCCTGCTGGCCACACTGTTCCTGATGCAGGCCAGGATGCCATTGGCCCTCCTGGCTGCCTGGGCACACTGCAGGCTCATGTTCAGCCTACCATCAACCAGCACCCCCAGGTCCCTCTCTGCGTGGCCGCTCTCCAGCCACTCTGACCCCAGCCTGTAGCTCTGCATGGGGTTGCTGTGGCCAATGTGCAGAACCTGGCACTTGGATGTGTTCAGTCTCATGCCCTTGGACTCTGCCCATCTGCCCAGCCTGTCGAGGTCCCTCTGCAGAGCCTCTCTGCCCTCCAGCAGATCAACTCCTGCCCCCAGCTTGGTGTCATCAGCAAATTTACTGATGATGGACTCAATGCACTCATCCAGATCAGCAATAAAGATATTGAACAATATGGGGCCCAGCACTGATCCCTGGGGCACACCACTAGTGTCTGGCTGCCAGCTGGATGTGGCACCATTCACCACCACTCTCTGGACTCGACCCTCCAGCCAGTTCCTAACCCAGGACAGAGTGCTGCTGTCCAAGCCACGAGCTGACAGCTTGGCCAGGAGTTTGCTGTGAGGGACAGTGTCAAAGGCTTTGCTGCAGTCCAGGTAGACTACATCCACAGCCTGCCCCACATCCACCATGTGGGTCACCTGATCATAGAAGGAGATCAGGTTGGTCAGGCAGGACCTGCCCTTCCTAGATCCATGCTGGCTGGGCCTGATCCCTTGGCCATCCTCTAAGTGCTGTGTGATTGCACTCAGGATGACCTGTTCCATAATCTTGCCTGGCACTGAGGTCAGGCTGACAGGTCTATAATTCCCTGGCTCATCCAACCGGCCCTTCTTGTGGATGGGTACCACGTTGGCCAGCTTCCACTCCTCTGGGACCTCTCCAGTGAGCCAGGACTGATGAACGAAAAGCCTGACAAGGTCCAGGTCAATCACTGGGAAGGAATGGAGCACACCCAGTGCAGTCCTTAGTCAGGACACCCAGTGCTTCATGTGAATTGAGTGTAAAACTGTTTCCATCATTACTTACCCCTTCACCCATCCCCAGGCACCAAAACTAATTCTTCTTCAGAGCATCCTGCAAGCACCACAAGATTCTCCAGGACAATGAAAGGAAATGATGCTGCCTGTGTTCACTAATCATGCATAGCAGAGACTAGTCATAGAGTCATAGAATCATTAAGGTTGGAAAAAATCTCTAAGATCAAGTCCAATCATCAATCCACTCACAGCACCTGCAAACCATGTCCCAAAGTGCCATGTTTACACATCTTTTGAACACCTCCAGGGAGGGTGACTCCACCACCTCCCTGGGCAGCCTGTTCCAATCACTAAAACTCTTTCAGGAAAGAATTTTTTCCTAATATCCCACCTAAACCTTCCCTGATGCAACCTGAGACTATTTCCTCTTGTCCTCTTGTTAGTTACTTGAGAGAAGACACTAACCCCCACCTCACTTCAGGTAGTTGTGGAGAGCAATGAGGTCTCCCCTCATCCTTCTCTTCTCCAAACTAAGAAACCCCATCTCCCCTTACAAGGAAAACCTGAGGGAGCTGGGGCTCTTTAGTTGGGAGGAGACTAAGGGGTGACCTCTTTAATGTTTATAAAGATGTGCAGGGTGAGTGCCAAGACAATGGAGCCAGGCTCTGCTCGGTGATGCCCAGTGACAGGCAAGGGGCAAGGGGAGGAAGTTGAGGTATAGGAAGTTCCATGGAAACATGAGGGAAACTTTTTTCACTGTGGAGGGTGACAGAACACTGGAAGAGGCTGCCCGGGGGGGTGGTAGAGTCTCCCTCTCTGGAGACTCACCCAGATGTGTTCCTGTGTGATCTGGTATAGGTGATCCTTCTCTGGCAGGGAGCTTGGTCTGGATGAGCTTTTGAGGTCCCTTCCAGCTCCTAACATTCTGTGTTTCTTTCAGCCACTGCTTGTAAAACATAATCCCTCACATCTCAGCTACCCATCAGAGCAGCTATCCTGTGGGTTTCTGATGTTAGCAACCATCCCTGGACCATTCCCTATGTCAGACATGGTGAACCATGTCTGTGTGGCCCTTTCTGGGATAGGTTTCTTACATTAGATAAAAGCAGCACTAAACAGCAGAGTGATCTATGTGAGCAGAGTGATCAGTATGGCTACTGAGTCATCTCTGTCAGCCCAAGTGGCCCCAGGAGTTGCTTGGCTCCAGTTTTATTAGGAGTTTCCCTAATTTAGTAGCGGGGAGCACAGCAGGACAGCTACGTCACTTCCCGAGTCCTCAGCCTTTGACCTCTCTGTGGGCTAGTCAGTAGAGAGAGACATTGGTAGGGTATGGGCTGACCCTGTCTGGGGCTGTGTGCCCATGAAAACTCCTTGGTAGAAGCTGTGAGCTCAGGCCCATGAAACCATGAAGATTGCAGTCAGAGCTGGCTTAAGGCCAAGCAGCTCGGCACTTGGGTGGAGTAAACATACATCTGTCTGCACCCCTTTGTGGAGATGGACCCTTGGGGAGGTCAAAGGGAAGCACAGAGCTGCTGGGGAGGGTTATCCAATGCCTTTCCCCAGAAGCATTTTCCCTGGCACAGGACTTGTCTGGAGCAACCTTCCTCAGAGGGCTGTTTCCTTCATGGAGGAGGAATGTGCTCATAGGCTGATGGAGTGCTGAGTTACAAAAGCCATGATTTGTGGCACATGTTACTGCATGGAAGGAAAACAGTAGCATCCAGTAGCCTGGGTCTGGGGAAAGTGTGATTTATTCCCTACCACCGTATCCAAAAGCATCCTGGAGAGGTGGCAAGTCAGCTGCCAAGCCCCCTGGGGTGTTTTCACTGTGCTATCCTTCTCTCCTTCCCTCCACTGAGGTGAGGATCTGCTCTTCTGAGTATTGCTAAACAACAGACAGATGCTTTCTCTGACAACTTCCTCAGGACCATGCTCCCTTTTGAGACCCATGCATGGGTTTTCCCAACCCAAGGGAAGGTGAAGAGCAGCCATCCAGCTGGAAGAACCATACAGGGAAGCTCCATTCAGCTTAGTTTGGATTGGGGACCAACTGGTTTGGTTGTTAAACTGGAAGCTTCAAGTTTATCTCCAGCTTGATGAGGTTGGATCTGGAGACATGGAGAATGGCTGTTACAAGGCAATTCAGGAAAGATATGTATGCCTGGAAACATTCCAGGTCAGGTAGGATGGCAGTCTGAGCAGCTTGATGTAGTTAATGATGTCCCTGTTCACTGTAGTGGATTTGAACTAAATGACCTTTGAAGGTTCCTTGCAACCCAAAACACTCTGTGTTCCTATGGCTCTGTGCCTTTGGGTTAGTGCAGTGCACATCACCACCCTTGCCCAAGGCAAAATGCATCTTGTTGCAAGTATGGACTGTGAGCTATTGATGCACACCAAAGAATGAGAGCTATCTAAAGGAGATATCTACTGGATAAGGAGGCTCCAAATGGAGTAACAGTGTCACAGAAACACACAATGATAGATGTTGGAAAGGACTTCTGGATATCATCTAGTTCAACCCTCCTGCTAAAGCAGGGTCAGCCAGAGCAGGTTGCACAGGATCACAGTGTCCAGACAGGTTTGGAATATCTCCAGAGAAGATGACTCCACCACCTTTCTGGGCAGCCTGCTCAGTGCTCTGTCACTCTGAAAGGAATGAAGTTCTCTGTTACATTTTGCACCCATTGCCCTTTGTCCTGTCACTGGACACTGCTGAAAAGAGTCTGGCACCATCCTCTTGAGCCCCACCCTTCAGATATTGATCCCCTCTCAATCTACTCTTCTCTAAGCTAGAGCTCCAGGTCTCTCAGCCTTTCCTCCTAAGAGAGATGCTCCATTCCCCTCAGTATCTTCACAGCCCTCCACTGGATCCTTCCCAGTAGTTTCTTGCCTCTGCTGTGCAGTTTTTCCTTGTGCTTGAAGGGATTTATGCAGGTCATGGAATCATAGAATTGTTTTGGTTGGAAAAGACCTCAAAGATTATTGAATCCAACATCAGCCTAAGACCACCATGGCCCTTAAACCATGTCCTGAAGTGCCATGTCCTCACATTTCTTGGACACCTCCAGGGATGGTGACTCCACCACCTCCCTGAGCAACCTATTCCAATACCAGAGATGGGGTCCTCCCCATCTATGGAAGGAGGAAGGCTGTGCTTCTCTCCACCCATTTTTGGCTAACTTTGACTGGAATCTCTTCAGACATAGGATCATAGAATTGTCTTGACTGAAAAAGACCTTCAAGAACAGTGAGTCCAACCACTATCCAACTGTGCCAAGTCTGGTGTTAAACCACGTCCTTCAGCACCACATCTCTGCACCCCCAAACTCTTTAGAAGACTTGACCATGCAGATGTGAGACAGTTGATGTGTTTTGATACACACCTACCACAGGGCAGCCCTGATCCCTGCAGGACTCTCAGAGTGACTGCGTCATGGACAAGTTCTTACCTGAGGAAGGCAAAAGGAATTCTTCTTTGTCCACATAGGCTCAAAGTCTGCACTGGTTTTTAAGTCAATTTTCTGCAGCTTTTTTTTTTAAATACCAGATTTTAAAGGAACTTTCCAAGTTTATAATTTATCAGTTTCTCTGCTTTGAAGTGTTCCACATGTGCTGTGGATAACACACTCCACAAACGGGTGAATGAACCAAATCCTTTTAAATATGTTGCTGCCCAGAAAGCCAATCACAACCTGGGCTGCATCAAGAGAAGCATAGCCAGCAGGTCAAGGGAGGTGATTCTCCCCCTCTACTCTGCTCTGGTGAGACCCCACCTGGAGTAGTGTGTCCAGTTCTGGAGCCCCTATTACAGGAAGAGTCTGGACGTGCTTGAACATGTCCAGAGAAGGGCCACGAGGATGATCAGAGGGCTGGAGCATCTCTCCTATGGGGACAGACTGAAGGAGTTGGGGTTGTTCAGTCTGGAGAAGAGAAGGCTGCAAGGAGACCTTATTGTGGGCTTCCAGAATCTGAAGGGGACTACAGGAAACCTGGGGAGGGACTTTTTAGGGTGTCAGGGAGTGATAGGCCTGGGGGGAATGGAGCAAAACTAGAAATGGGTAGATTCAGATTGGATGTTAGGAAGAAGTTCTTCCCCATGAGGGTGGTGAGACACTGGAGCAGGTTGCCCAGGGAGGTGGCGGAGGCCTCATGCCTGGAGGTTTTTAAGGCCAGGCTGGATGTGGCTGTGAGCAACCTGATGTAGCGTGAGATGTCCCTGCCCATGGCAGCAGGGTTGGAACTGAATGATCTTTGAGGTCCCTTCCAACCCTGACAATTCTATAATTCTATGTTTGGTGATCCAGACCTTTACATGGTGCAAATCAACAGATTCAGGAGAATAACAACAACAACAACAAAATATTCTCCCACAAAGACTTGACCTTCTACCTTTTCAGTAGGACTCTGGTAGGTTTTTTTGAGCCTATACTATGAAAGTCAAGACTAGACACTATTTCCCCTTGGTCTGCATCCTGTTTTTGAGAACAATAGCTGCATTTTTGACACAGTGCCAGCCCATAATTCATGCTTGCCTGCGTCCTTTAGAGCACAAACTTGGCTGATGTCATAATATTTTGGTGCACTGAAATGACAGTTTCAATTAGAACAGATTTTTTTTCCTAATCAATAATATTTTTTTCCCCCTAACCATTTAAATGTTTTAGTAATAATGAACAAAGAAGAGAGGCCTCATCTCTTGATGAAATGTGGGCATGTAAATTCCTGTGACCTAATCTCTAGTCCTCTCATACAATTCAAACGTTCAGCTTGGGATCAAATTTTGTTGAATTTATGGACAGCTTGAAACAGATGAGAGGATAGGAACAAGGAAGAGAGGGAGAGGATGGCAGTGGTCAGGATGCAGTAAACAGAACAGCTGGAGAAGAAGAAGTAGGAAATGCAGTAGAAGAATGAATACTCTGTACAAAGCCTCACTTTTGATGGTGAGGTTTTCACTCAGGTTGTCCTCTGAGCACAGTCCAAAAAGCTGCTGGATGCATCGAACTCTCTGAGCATCACCTGATGGTATCACCAGACCCATGTATGTTGTTGGCACCACTTGTAGAGGAAAAAAGTAAGCACCACTGACAGCTGTGCCTTCACTGGGGTGAATAAAATTCTCCCACCTAAGGCCTGTTCCCAAGCAGGAACTTGGATGTGCTGGTTGAATTGTCCTGGGAGAAACAAGTACATTTTTAATTCACGGAACAAGAAGGATTCAGGCACTCAGGCTGATCTGAAAACCCTCCAGAATAATTCAAGCTGTCCCAGAAGTGCTGAATAATTCACATTCCATCTTCTGTAAGTCCAAATTGATGGGAAAGCATCTCTCCCTTCCCCATTGCATGAAGCCTCTTCCAGGAGGCAAGTCTCTGCTGGGTCCTCTGGGACCAGGATTGATCCCAGCAGACGTTTACATCTACGCCGCCATTGAGGTTGTAAAAAATCCACCCAACATTTGACTTATATTTTCTATGTGTTTCTTCCTTCTTCCCTGCTGATGCAGAATGTTTAAAACATCCCTTTCTGTTTATATGCTTTGATTCTCCTCCTTCCACTCTGAACCAATTCTCATAACCTTTCTGCAAAGGTCCCATTTCTCACACCTTTCCCAGTTGCTGCTGAACCCTCTGAACTCTCTCACAGTGTCTGGCTGGAAAACGTTGCCAGGTTTCTTAACCTCATTCTTGAAAGAAAGTACCAGGGAGCTTGAGCAGTGCATTTGGGAGCTCTGCAAAGCAAGGGAGCAGAAGGGAGATAGAAGCAGCTGCCATGGAGCTGGGTCTCATGACCTAATAAATCATGCCTGCTGTCTAGGGTTCCCTTTTCCAAAGGGAAAAGAAAAAGAAAAGGGAGAGAGAGGCTGATGGGTTGGGAAAGAAAACAAACCAGCTTTAATGGTAATAATAACAATCAACAAAACAGATACAAATAGATGCAAACCAACAACAAACCCAACCCTTGATGGCAATTGTGTCACCATCACCAGGAATGCTGTGGGCAGGCACTGGGAAAGTCCAGAATGGACTCAGTGGCAGATGGGAACTGGATTCAGGACCTGGTTTCTTCAACAGGATTCAGGAACTCATGGATAGAATTGAAAGCAGAATGGACAGAATCTTCCTCAGGCACCAGCCACTCAGGAGCAGAGCTTGACTCTGGTGATCCTGAACATGACATCCATGGGCTGAAATCTCTTGTTGGTCACTTTAGCATCACCTCTCCTGTCTGATCCTCCCCACAGATGCCCTCCTCTTACTTACTGCACCCCAGTGTGGCACACAAGATGTAGCAGTGCCCCTGGTCTGCGCAGGAGCAAGTCTCAGCCAGAGCCTTTCTGCAGTCCAACCCTGGGCAGTTACTCTCCCCATGAGCTTCTCACTGTTAGAAGCAGCCTCTGGCTGTGCAAACCTGCCCTGAACTTCAGAAAGTGCCCTCACTGAGCTGAGACTAAGCTGGAAAGTTAAATTCCTGAGCAAAATTAGTGCTGTTCTAGCTCAGACCAGGACACCTGTTCAGGCTGTAAATGATACTTGGACATAGTCTTAGCCTTTCTCATTCATCAGGTGAAACATGAAGATGGTTTGAACTACTTTACAAGTGAGGAGAGGTGTAGAGAACTGTGAGGGTTTGGCTGGTAAACAGATTGTAACTGATCCCATTCATTTATGGCTGAGATGTCTTCAAAACTCCACTGAGGTAAGCAGAAAAATGAGTGCCAGTGTGGGTAGTGCATTTTGTCTGCACTTCTGATTTGTGGGGGTGTCTAAAAGAGTGGAAAAGCAAGGGAGGTCTGGATGTTTGTATGAAAAACTTATCTATGCCTTAACTCTGTCTTTTAGGCCTTGATTAATCAAATAAAATGTTTAATTATTATTATTGGAGGAAGAAAGTTAGAGGGATCTACTCCTTTTCTTTCATCCAAAGAAAGCAAGATGCTTTTTTGAGATAAAACTTTATTCCCACAACAACTCTTGCATAAGACCAAAATCCCAACAGGGGAGTTGTGAAATAAGTGATAAATAAAAACCCACAGCATTTGAACCATGAGATGTTGAAAGCTTTGCTGCACAGACCACAGCAAGTGAAGCCTGGGCCTCTGAGAGACCTGGGGATCTTTGGTCTGGAAAAAAAAGAGTGGAAAGGGATCTTCTCAGAAAGACCTTGGAGTCCTGGTGGACAACAAGTTCCCCATGAGACAGTCATGTGCCTTTGTGGCCAAGAGAGGTAATAGGATCCTGGCATGCACCAAGAAAAATGTTCAGCAGGTCTAGGGAGGTTCTTCTGCCCCTCTACTCTACCCTGGTGAGACCACACATGGAGTATAGCGTCCAGTTTTGGGCTTCCCAGTTGAAAAGAGACAGGAATCTGCCACAAGGATGATTAGGGGACTTGAGCATCTCCCCTATGAAGAGAGACTGAGAGCTCTGGGGCTGTTTAGTTTGGAGAAGAGAAGACTGAGAGGGATCTGATCAATGTCTAGCAATATCTGAGAGGTGGGTGTCAAGTGGAGGGGGTCAGGCTCTTTTGGGTGGTGCACAGCAATTGGACAAGGACCAATGGATACAAACCTGAACATAGAAGGTTTCACCTCAACATGAGGAGAAACTTCTTTACTGTGAGGGTGACAGAACACTGGAACAGGCTGCCCAGGGACGTGGTGGAATCTCCTTCTCTGGAGACTTTCAAAATCTACCTGGATGCATTCCTGTGCAGACTACCCTAAGTGACCCTGCTTTTGGCAGGGGGGTTGGACTCAATGATCTCTGGAGGTCCTTTCCAACCTCTAGTGTTCCATGATTCTATGGTTCTATGATTCTAAAGTCTGTAATTCAATGCTTATCAATATCTAAAGGGTGGAGGTCATGAGGATGGGGTGTTACAAATAAAGGGGAACAGGTTATGCAAGGGGGTGTTTGGGGGTCCATCCCTGCAAGTATTCAAGGTGAGGCTCAACAGGGCTCTAAGCAACCTGATGATGTCCCTTTTCAGTGCAATCTATTCAGCATTCCATAACCCTCATAGTAAAGAACCTGTTCCTAATATCCAATCCAAATCTGCTCTTCTCTAGTTTGAAGCCATTGCCCCTTGTCCTGTCACTGCAGGCCTTTGTAAACAGTCTCTCTCCATCCTCAGGTACACTGCTAGGAGACATCTGAGTATACCTCTTGTGTGGGAGCCCAGAGTTCTACTGAAGAGTAGTAGGAAGTGGACATATGAAACTGAATGAAGTGACACATTCTGTAGCACACAGCCACACATCATCATTGTACTTCTGTTGCATTTACTCAAAAGCCTCCTCGTGAGCAGCTTAAGCAAGCAGGAGGTTGGGAAAGCAATTACACTGTGGGAAAAGCAGAAAAGCAGATAACATGATATTGGATGAAACCAGGCAGAGAGTGGTTCAAAACCTTCCTGGCTGAAAGCTGGTCCTGGTTTCTGGTTTTGATTACTGTTAAAAAGAGGCTAAGCTGACATTAGACTTCAGAGAGCAGATCTAACATATCAACCAGTTAAAAAAAAAAGCTCCTGTTTCTCAAACTAACTCTGACTTCTGATCCAACAGTGGGTTTGACTGAATGCCCACAAACTGGTGCTCATTTGGCTTTGAGATACCCTGGATTATGCTGCTTGGCCTCCAGCTGATACTGAAGAAGAGCTGAGCTTCTTCTTTATCCTGTATCATCCCTGCAAATGCTGTATTGATGGCTCTCACCCCCCAAATTGCACTAGTTTCTTGCTGCCTGTGTTTGGACAATTGACTCAAGTCTTTATCTCCAGGTTCAGATGAAGTTCTGGTTTGTATCAGAAGTAGTGCAACCAGCAGGACTAGTGAGGCCAGCAGGACTCATCCTCCTTTTCTTGGCATTTTTTGAGGCCACATCTTGGCTGCTGTGTTCAGTTTTGGGCCACTCACAAGAAGGACATTGAGGAGCTGGACTGGGTGATGCTTTGGTTATGGACTTGTCAGTGTTATGTTTCTAGTCAGACCCAATGTTCTTTCTGGACTCAATGATCTTAAGGATCTTTCCAACTTAAATGCCTCTGAACATGAGCCAGCAGTGTGCCCAGGTGGCCAAGAAGGCCAATGACATTCTAGCCTGGACCAGGAACAGTGTGGCCAGCAGGAGCAGGGAAGTCATCCTGCCCTGTACTCAACATTGGTTAGGCCACACCTTGAGTTCTGTGTCCAGTTCTGGGCCCCTCAGTTTAGGAAAGATGTTGAGATGCTGGAAGGTGTGCAGAGAAAGGCAATAAAGCTGGGGACGGGTTTGGAGCACAGCCCTGTAAGGAGAGGCTGAGGGAGCTGGGCTTGTTTAGCCTGGAGAAGAGGAGGCTCAGGGGAGATCTTATTGCTGTCTACAAGCACCTGAAGGGAGGTTGTAGCCAGGTGGGGGTTGGTCTCTTCTCCCAGGCAGCCAGCACCAGAACAAGAGGACACAGTCTCAAGCGGTGCCAAGGGAGCTTTAGGCTGGGTGTTAGGAAGAAATTCCTCCCAGAAAGAGAGATTGCCCATTGGAATGTTCTGCCCAGGGAGGTGATGGAGTCACCATCCATGGAAGTGTTTAAAAAGAGCCTGGACGGGGCACTTAGTGCCATGGTTTAGTTGATTAGATGGAGTTAGGTGGTCAGTTGGACTTGAAGATCTTGGAGGTGTTCTCCAACATGGTTAGTTCTGTATTCTGTATTCTCTGGTCTAGTTGAGAGGTGCTCCTGCCCATGACAGGGAGGTTGCATTAGATGATCTCTAAGGTCCCTTCCAGCATGTTATAGGTTGAGGACTAAGTGTCCTACCATAGGGATAAAGTCCTCTGGAGTGCCAGGGGCAGGTAGTCCCCAAAGGGTGGACACAGGATATTGTAATTTTGCTGTTCCATCCCCTAATCTTGCAATCCATATATAAGTAGGCCTGGCAGGCCCCTCGTGGTGTTGGGGGGGGCAGATTGGCCAACTTAGGGTTTAATGAGACTAAGCGAAGGTTTTGTCCTGATTGAGGCCAAGTGAGCCTTGGTAAGCCCAGGTGGGCGGAGGCTGATTCTGATTTCATAGAATCATAGAATTGTCAGGGTTGGAAGGGACCTCAAGCATCATCCAGTTCCAACCCCCCTGCCACGGCCAGAGACACCTCACACTACATCAGGCTGCTGAGAACCACATCCAGCCTGGCCTTAAAAACCTCCAGGGATGAGGCTTCCACCACCTCCCTGGACAATCTGTTCCAGTCTCTCACCACCCTCATGGAGAAGAATTTTTTCCTAACATCCAATCTGAATCTACCCATTTCTACTTTTGTTCCATTTCCCCCAGTCCTATCACTCCCTGACACCCTAAAAAGTCCCTCCCCAGCTTTCTTGTAGCCCTCTTCAGATTCTGGAAGCCCACAATAAGGCCTCCTTGGAGCCTTCTCTTCTCCAGACTGAACAACCCCAACTCCTTCAGTCTGTCCCCATTGGAGAGGTGCTCCAGTCTTTTGTGTATATACATCCTTTGTGCCTTTATATCTTCTGTACTTTTGGTTGCTTTTGTAAATAGTATTTTCCATTTAGCCTCCAATTCTGTGTGAGTGCTTTTATTTACTCCTTTGGGGCAAAATACTTCCTGTCCTTTCACTCTGGGCAGCTCGTTGCTCAAACCACGACACAGCCTAAGCTGTTCTGTGATTCTTAGATACTTGACTGTGAATGTCTAGATGTAGTTATCACCACAGAATACATAGAATACATAGAATAAACCAGGTTGGAAGAGACCTTCAAGATCATCACGTCCAACCCATCAACCAATCCAACACCACCCAAACAACTAACCCATGGCACCAAGCACCCCATCAAGTCTTCTCCTGAAAACCTCCAGTGATGGCGACTCCACCACCTCCCCAGGCAGCCCATTCCAATGTGCAATCACTCTCTCTGTATAGAACTTTTTCCTAACATCTAGCCTGAACATCCCCTGGCGCAGCCTGAGACTGTGTCCTCTTGTTCTGGTACTGGCTGCCTGGGAGAAGAGACCAACATCTGTCTGCCTACCACCTCCCTTCAGGTAGTTGTAGAGAGCAATAAGGTCACCCCTGAGTCTCCTCTTCTCCAGGCTAAGCAACCCCAGCTCCCTCAGCCTCTCCTCACAGGGCTTGTGTTCCAAGCCCCTCACCAACTTTGTTGCCCTTCTCTGGACACGTTCCAGCAAGTCAACCTCCTTCCTAAACTGAGGGGCCCAGAACTGGACACAGGACTCGAAGTGCGGCCTAACCAGTGCAGTGTACAGGGGCAGAATGACCTCCCTGCTCCTGCTGGCCACACTGTTCCTGATGCAGGCCAGGATGCCATTGGCCCTCTTAGCTGCCTGGGCACACTGCAGGCTCATGTTCAGTCTACCGTCAACCAGCACCCCCAGGTCCCTCTCAGCCTGACTGCTCTCACCATGTGAGCTGAAGCTTGATGCTTCTTTTGCAGCTAGTGGAGATCTATTCAATACAGTTGATGAAGGCTGAAGAGAGGTTCAGCCCATCTAGTAGCAGGACTGTGGATCTCCCAGATCAGAGTCATAGATTCCATCAGAAGCCCTAAAGGAACTCAGGTGTCCAACAGCAGACTGAGATGTTGTAATCTCTCATGATGGCACCTATATTTTAGGTTGCCTGTCTTCAGTGCCTTTAACCTGGGCTAGAGCTCAAGGTGGCACTGGCTACTGGGAGTCCACATCCCTAGACCTTTCTCATGAAATACAATGAATAGAGGTTGTGGTAGCTTTTCCTTCTCAGGGTGTTTAGAGAATGGCCAGTTTTCTTCTCTGCAGGAAGGGAATTGCTTTAGTCAGTACAGCAAATAATATGGGAGCATGGTACTTCCCAAACATCTTTTTCAGGCTCTTCTCCTCTGCCTTCTGCAGTCCCAATGGCCAGTTCATTTTGTTGAGGGCATGGTTCTCTTCTCCACAGATTACCAAATTGCTCCTTAAGGGACTCAACATTCTCTAAACTGACACAAAACTGAGGATAAGTTGATTTGGTCCACTTAGCTCTCTCCTTGGATCGAGAAGGAGAGTACTTCTGGAGGAGCAGAAGGCACCCACCTGGGTAGGGAATAGAATGGAGCAAGCTGTTTAGGCATGGAGTTACCATGGCAGCTCAATTTCCAGGTGTGCTTTGTACAGAGCTTTATCCGGAAGTGATTGCTTTGGCAATGCTGCAGATGACCTGTGGAGAGGGATCCTGAGGTCCTTCTTGCTAGTAGAAAACAAGTTCACTAAGATCCAGCAATGTGCTTTTGTGGGGCAAGAAGGCCAATGATGTCCTAAGGTACATTAACAAGTGTGGCCAGTAGGTCGAGGGAGGTTTCCTCTGCTCTGCCCTTATGAGGCCACATCAGGAAAGTTGTGTCCCAGTTCAAAGGAGACAGGGAAGTAGTAGAGAAAGTCCCAGAGAGGGCCATGGGGATGATGAGTGGACTGGAGCATCTCTGTTAGGAGGAGAGGCTCAGAGACCTGGGACTGTTTAGCCTGGAGAAAAGATGACTTTGAGGGGATCTTATAAATATATATAAATATATGAAGGATGGTGGGCATGAAAGTGGTGCTGGGCTCTTTTAATTGGTGCCTAGTGACAAGACAGGGGGCAACAAGAGCAAACAAGAACACAGGAGCTTCCCCCTGAACATGAGGGAAAAATGATTTCCTGTGAGGTTGCTGGAGCGCCAGACCGGGCTGCCCAGTCTCCTTCTCTGGAGACTTACAAAACCCACCTGCCAGTGTGATCCTCTGCAACCTGCTCCAGGTGACTGTGCTTCAGCAGGGGGGTTGGAGTAGGTGATCTCTAGAAGTATCTTCCAACCCCCAGGATTCTGTGATCCTGTGAATCTGCCCTCTTAGGAGGGATTTGGTAGAGGCGTGCTCAACATGAGAGTTCTCTTGGGGCTTACGCAGATACAAATGGCTGCGGAGCATCTCTGAATGTGCCAAGAAACAGACTCTTAAATCTCAACATCAAACACAGTCCTCTACAGAGTTTAGGCACGAGACAGGGCAATTAGCAGCTGAACAAGGACTGTTAAGATTTAGATTTTTGGACTTAAATATCTAGAGTGTCAGTTGAAGCACCTAAATTTCCCCTTTTTGGACCTTCACCTCGCTGAGCATCACTCCTTCCAAATAGGAAAGGAGCAAGATTTGGGGGTGCTGGGTCCAGTTCAGAAATGCAATAGCTTGCCTGGTGTCTGTGGTGAAACACAGGGGACAGATTAGAGGAAACATATGGCCTTGGATCACACATATAAGGCAAGAAACATATGTTATAGTCTATTACAAAAAAAGCTTTTTCCAAGAGTAAGAAACAACTAATGAAGCTGGGGTTTTGAAACTCTGCAGCCTAAGACTCTTGCCAGAATCTTTTGTAACAACATTTTAAAGTGAAAGGCAGTGGAGTCCTAAAACTTGTAAATATTATTAAAAAGCAGCAATTATGGCACAAGTACTCACCATGGAAGGAAATTGTACAATAAAGCAAATATTTCTGAGTGGAAACATTAGCAGGGGGTGATGGGCTAGATGATCTCTGGAGGACCCCTTTCAATGCCCACCAGTCTACAGCTCTATGATCTGTGTTCAGTTCTGGAGCCCCTATTACAAGAAAGATCTGGAGGTGCTGGAGCTTGTCCAGAGAAGGGCCATGAGGATGATCAGAGGGATGGAGCTCCTCTCCTATGGGGACAGACTGAGAGGGTTGGGGTTGTTCAGTTTGGAGAAGAGAAGGCTCTAAGGAGACCTAATTGTGGCCTTCCAGTATCAAAGGGGGCTACAAGAAAGCTGGGGAGGGACTTTTCAGGGTGTCAGGGAGTGATAGGACTAGAGGGAATGGATGGAAGCTAGAGGAGGGGAGATTTAGATTAGATGTTAGGAAGAAGTTCTTCCCCATGAGGGTGGTGAGAGATTGGAACAGGTTGCCCAGGGAGGTGGTGGAAGCCTCATCCCTGGAAGTTTTAAGGCCGGGCTGGATGTGGCTCTAGGCAACCTGATGTAGTGTGAGGTGTCTCTGCCCATGGTGGGGTGGCTGGAACTAGGTGATCTTTGAGGTCCCTTCCTACCCTGACAATTCTGTGATCTCACCTAACTGGTCTCTTCTGGAACTTCAGATGGTTAATATCATTCTTAATTTATTACATATTTTCCCTGTGTCCCAGCACTAACTGATGCAGTCAAACATGAAAAAATTTATGTATTTTCAAGAGCCTGGCGTATATATATATATATATACACACACACATAATTTTTACTTTGTTTTGGTTGACTTTGGTTTGATTTGGGGATAATCATTTTTTTGGGGGGGAAATATTATTTAACATTGAAGCATTTCCTCATCTGCTCTAGAACAAGGATAACAAAAGCAAACCAAATGTTTCAATGATTTATTTGCTTTTAATTGTGTGAGAACGTGCTTACTGCAGCAGGAATGACTGATTTCAGACTGAAGCTCTGGCTTGACAAAGAAAACATTTCCCAACTTCATGTGTTGTTGTTTTTGTTTGTTTGGGTGTGTGTGTTTTTGTGTGTCTTTGTTTTGTTTTTCACTGAAAAAAAAAAAAATTGAAACCATTAATTTCAAATTAGAGGAAACATTATGTGAATTCAGCCCCCCACCATCTGCCTAACTCTGCCCACATCTGACAGCAGCAGCCACTTTTGCCACCTCTCTGGACATTGCTACTGCCAGATCCCTTCCACAGCTTCACTGCGGGGAGTAAGCATCGCTAGGAGGCTTCTGCTGCTCAGAAGTTTCTCTGCTACTCTATCCCTCACCTAAGTGCATGACTCATTCTTGCTTTGCAAAGATTCAGAGAAGAATTTGGGTTGAAAGGAGCCTCTGGAGAGCTCCAGTGCAGCTCCCCCATCAAAGCAGGGCCAGCTTCAATGTCAGTAGTGGTTGCCCTGACGAGCTTTGAAAACATTCCAGAGTTTGACCTCTCTCATTATAAAGAATGTTTCCCCCCCACACACCCCCCAAGTTCACTCTGAACTTCCCCAGTTGCAACTCTCAGCAGTCACATCTTGTCCTTTAACAGAATGCTCCTGGGAGGAATTCATGCTGTCTTCTTTCTAACTGCCCCTCCAGTACTGAAGGAAGACTTCCCCCCAGAACACCTCTCTCCAGGCTGAACAAGTCTAGTTCCCTCCACCTCTTTCTGAGATATCAGATATTCTATGCTTCAGCCCCCTGACCATCCTGGTGGCCTCTGCTGGACTCACTCCAGTTTGTCAGCTTCTCTCTTTCACTGGGAGGCCCACAGCTGGACACAATAACCAGATGTGGTGTTAGATTTGCCAAGTAGAGAGTAACAGCATCTCTTGACTTTCTCACCAAGCTTTTACAAATACAGCTCAGTGTGCAGCTGGATTTAGTTGTCACTAAGAGCATGATGTTGATTCATGGACAACTCTGTGTCCACCCAGACCCTCAGGCCTTTTTCTGCACAGCTATTTTCCAGTCATCTTGTCTCTAGGCTGGAGTGTTGCATGAGCGTGTTCAGTGCAAGGGTGCAGATCTTTGCTGAACATCATGAAGTTTGACTCAGAGCCTCATGTGGAATCATAGAATTGTCAGAACTGGAAGGGACCTCAGGGATCACCCAGTTCCAACCCCCCCTGACATGGGCAGGGACACCTCACACTAGATCAGGTTGCCTGGAGCCACATCCAGCCTGGCCTTAAAAACCTCCAGGGATGAGGCTTCCACCACCTCCCTGGGCAATCTGTTCCAGTGTCTCACCACCCTCATGGAGAAGAATTTCTTCCTAACATCCAATCTGAATCTACCCATTTCTACTTTTGTTCCATTTCCCCCAGTCCTATCACTCCCTGACACCCTAAAAGGTCCCTCCCCAGCATTCTTGTAGACTCTCTTCAGATACTGGAAGGCCACAATTAGGTCTCCTTGGAGCCTTCTCTACTCCATACTGAACAACCCCAGCTCTCTCAGTACAAGAGGTGCTCCAGACCTTTGCTCATCCTCGTGGCCCTTCCAGCATGTCCCAGGCTTTATTCTCTTGGGTAGTTTTCTGCCTGAAAATGTGTTTCTCTCCATTTTTACTCTCGGCTCCATGATTCTCTCCTCAAGGATTTCAATCTCCACTCCATTTTCTGGGAAGGTCAGAAACAGTAGAGAGGAATCACTTTTGTTATCACCCTCCAGAATGTCTCCTCATAAAGAATATAGCTTATGAACTGGAGAATGCACATGGTTGATGCAATGACTACTAGGAATGGACAGAAGGAGGAAATCTGTGGAAGTAACTTGGCTCTGCAATGTGACAGAACCACGATCGATAGCCTGGGAGAAAAGTGATTCTCCCAGCAGTGTTGCAGGACTGTTTCTTTATAGTTGCCAAAATTTTGGGTTTTAGCATGTTGCATCAGCCTCCAAATGTGTTTACTTCCAAAAATATGTTGCAGAGCATGACGAGCCCTCCTCGGAAAGTACTGCTGTGCTTATTCAGTCTCTTTTCCCTCCTGTTTCATTTCCATCCTGTTTCCCTGGTTACTATAAACTTCTGTTTGTCATCCCTTGTGAGCTGATGTCCCCCTCTGTTTACATGTGTCACATATTTCCAGGCAGCTAGCCTAAAAACTGGGGAGGTTGGACTAGATGTTGGAGGTCTCTTCCTCCTTCCCAACCCAGAGCATTCTAGGATTCTGTGTTACCTACCCAAGGTTCCCATGTCTCCTCCTGCTCCATATAACTCAGCTCTCATGGCTTCTTTGCTAACATTTTCCCATCCCCCTTCCCTGGAAGCTCTTCAGTTTGCAGTTACACTTCTCTGTTACCCATCAAGAAGAGCTAAACTGTACTAAACCCCTCTTCTCTACTCCTTTTCCCTCTTTCACTTAGAATCATGGGATCACTCAGCAGTTTGGGTTAGAAGAGACCTTTAAAGGTCATCTGGTCCAACCCCTAGAAGTCATCAGGGACATCTTCAACTAGATCAGGTTGCTCAGATCTCCAAATAACCTGACCTAGAATATTTCTGGGGATGATGGGTGCTGGGTGCCATGGTTTCATTGATTAGATAGGTTGGACTTGATGATATCAAAGGTCTTTTCCAACCTGGTTAATTCTATTCTATTCTATTCTATTCTATTCTATTCTATTCTATTCTATTCTATTCTATTCTATTCTACTCTACTCTACTCTACTCTACTCTACCCTACCCTACCCTATCCTATCCTATCCTATCCTATCCTATCCTATCCTATCCTATCCTATCCTATCACCTCTGCACAACCTGGGCCAGTGACTTCCCAGACTCATTGCAAAATACTCATTCCTTCTATCTAGTCTGAATCTCCCTCTTTTTGTTTAAAACCATCATCTCTTGTCCTGTCACAACAGGCCTGGATAAAAAGACTCTTCCCATCCTTCTTCTAGTCCCCATTTAAGTACTGATATTCCACAGTAAGGTCTTTGTGTAGTCTTCCCCAGGTTGAACAACCCCAACCCTCTCAGCCTGTCCTCACAGCAGAAGTGTTCCAGCCCTCTGATCATTACTGTAGGTCTGTCTTCTATCATCCTTCTTTTCTGCTTCTCTGTTTTCTGTCTCCTCTACTCTCTTCTCACCTTTCCACTACAATAGATGGGATGAAGATTCGCAGATCCCCTCTAACCTGATGGGTTGGGGAGAGGTCAGCAGGCACTTAGTTTCAGGTTTCCACTGCTTGGAGGGTATTACACCACTTTATTCTATGCTTCTCCCATCACTTACCCTGAGCTCTTCTGTTGGCTCTCAGCTCCTCTCATCTCTCTTCTTGTTCCCTCGCCAAATTTATTTGGACCCTCACCAATCTGTGTCCCGTGACACCAAAATCTGCTTGGGCTGAATAGTTGGAGCATTGTCAGAAAGCTGCAGACCCTTCACTTAATTTTTGTTCTTTCCTCTTTCACTCAAATGAAGCCACAACAGCAGGTATATGATTGTTCTGTGAGTGGAGAGGAGGTGTTTAGCTTGGTCCTTCTCACACCACAAATACTGGCTTCACTTGTGTAAGAGTCTACTCCTGGTGTGACTCAACAAAGATAAAATCACTTGCTGCTTGCCCAGACAGTACCAATCCTGGATGCAAATCACCTTGCGATTGCATCGTGATAACACTGGACTGCAGCTGGCCTATAACAATGGCCCAAGGACCCAGCCATCATGCCTATCATTTCCTAGCTATCAGATACCCCCAGGAAAGGAGGGTGATGAGTCAATGGACTCTCCACCTGTCTCCTGATGTGTGATAAGTGGGTAGGCAGGGAGATGGAGACCATCCAGACCCATCCAGACCACTGTCCAAACCCACATGAATACACAGAAAGATTTCCTGGGGAACGATACCTGGATATTTACAGAAGGATTTCCTGGCTCCTGAATTCCTGAGGGACAATGCTTGGACACATACCTAAGGACTAAAAACTGTATAAAAGACTTGACCACTACTGGCTTAGGAGGATGAAAAATGCAGAGAGAAAAACGCTGAAGGAGGAGCATGCCGCTGAGAAGGAAGCAAGCAGACTGAACCCTCTCTCCGTGTCCTAAGTCCCGCTTGCTGCCACTCATGGAGCTGACCCACGCTACCCAGAGGGACCTCATCTATTCTCCAGCCAAAGCCTCAGCACCCTTTCTCTACAGACCCAGGCTGCCCAGAGGGATCACATCGCATCTCCAGCCAAAGCCTCAGCACCCTTTCTCTACAAACCCAGCATCTCCTGCAGCACCTTTCCTCCACAGACTCAAACTGTCTTGGGGTGGGTGAGGGGTGTGGTAATATGATTCCTTTCCTCTTCTCTCTCTCTCTTCTCTCCCTCCCTCTCTATCTTCTCCCTCTCCCCTTCTTATTTCCATTTTATTTATGTAATAAATAGTCTAGCTGTCGATATTTTGGCCTCGTTTTGTGCCATTAATTTCACAACACGGGAATATTCAAAAGAACTGTGTCTCTCCCTCTCTGGACCGAGACAACTTGTTAATGTTAAGGGCTGGAAGGGACCTCAAAAGATCATCCAGTCCAACCCCCCTGCCAGAGCAGGATCACCTAGAGCAGATCACACAGGAACACATCCAGGTGGGTCTTGAATATCTCCAGAGAAGGGTACTCCACAGCTCCCCTGGGCAGCCTGTTCCAGTCTTCTGTCACCCTCACAGTGAAAAATGTTTTCCTCACGTTTCCATGATGATTCCACCACTTCCCTGGGTAGCCTGGTCAAGGGCTTGACAACACTTTTGCAAATGAAATTGTTCCTAGTGTCCAAACTAGACCTCCTCTGGTTCAACTTGAAGCCATTTCCTCTTGTCTTATCACTAGTTGCTAGGGATAAGAGATCAACACCCACCTTACTACAACCTCTTTTCAGGAAGTTGTAGAGTGAGAAGGTCTCCCCTTAGCCTCCTTTACTCAGGCCTCAACAATCCCAGGGCCCTCAGCTGCTTCTCACCAGCCCTGTTCTCCCGACTGTTCACCAGCTTTGTCACCTGTCTGTGAACACACTCCAGTGCCTCAATGTCTTTCTTGACACCCAAAACTGACCCCAGAATTTGAGGTGCAGCCTCTCCACTGCCAAGCACAGAGGACTGAGGTTGTGGTTTTGGCTTGATTCTCCCCAGGCAAGTAAGAAGGTGCTGAACTGCATGGGGAAAAGACAGGAACAGGAAAACAAACGCTCCAGGCTCCCAGAATATCAAGAATCATGTAGTGGGTGTTATGCTAATCCACTGTGTCTAGTTCAGGGCTGAGCAGAGTCCCTGCAGAGAGGTCTGTAGCCAGAGGCTCTGGTTCTGTGCTTGGGTATTGTTTTGTCCTGACTTTGCAGGAAAAGCCAACGCCTTTGGAAACTGAGGCTTGACTTTCCACGGATGGCCAACGTGAGTCATGACTTGCTGAACTTTTAGGGACTCTCTCTGGGAGTTTTCCCAGTGCTGCCATTACTCATCTCTATTTGATCTCACTGCAGAGTATCATTCTTGGGAATGCAGCAAACTGTGGCAGAAAATATTTGAAGGAGATCTCTTGTCCTGCCACATGCAAACAGCTTCAGAGAGGGAGCCACTTGTTGCATGCAACAATTTGAAGACAAGTTTGCATTGGCAGCATGAATCCCACATGCTCTACTATATATCCCACAAGTCCTAGTGGATGGAAGGTTGACCATGAGCCAGAAACATGCTCTTATGAGCAAGAAGGCCAATGCCATTCTGGGATGGATTAGAAGGGATGTGATTTGTAGGTCAAGAGAGGTTCTCCTCCCCCTCTACTCTGCCCTGGTGAGGCTGCATCTGGAATATTGTGTCCAGTTCTGGGCCCCTCAGTTCAAGAAGGACCTCAGGGAACTGCTGTGCAGAGCCACAAAAATGATGAAGGGGGTGGAACATCTTCCTTACGAGGAGAGACTGAGGGAGCTGGGGCTCTCTAGTTTGGAGCAGAGGAGAGTAAGGGGTGACCTCATTCATGTTTTTATAAAGATGTTCAGAGTGAGAACCAAGAGGATGGAGCCAGGCTCTGCTTGGTGGTGTCCAATGACAGGACAAGGGGCAATGGGTGGGAGTTGAGGCATAGGAAGTTCCATGTGAACATGAGGAAAAACTTCTTCCCTGTAAGGCTGACAGAACACTGGAACAGGCTGCCCAGGGTGGTTGTGGAGTCTCCTACTCTGGAGATATTCAAGCCCCACCTGGATGTGTTCCTGTGTGATCTGGTCTAGGTGATCCTGCTCTGGCAGGGGGTTTGGACTGGATGATCTTTCAAGGGCCCTTCCAGCCCCTAACATTCTGTGATTCTGTGATATTCCTTGGCTTAGCAGCATGACCTCTCTTTACATCAACAGAGGTTGATGAAAGGACTTTATTAAGAAGCAATAAATGAGGATGCAAAGTTTGGTTCAAAATCAGGATCAGAACAGCCTGAATTGTGCCTTGCTGAGACCTCATCTAGAATATTGCATCCATAGGATCCAGTTCTGGGCTCCCCAATTCAAGAAAGACAAGGAACTGGAGAGGGTCCATTGGAGAGCCACTAAGATGATGAGAGGACTGGAACATCCACCTTCTGAGGAAAGGCTGAGAGACCTGGGATGTTTAGCCTGGAGAAAAGGAGTCTGAGAGGAGATCTCATTAATGCTTTTAAATATTTAAAGGCTGAGTGTCAGGAGGATGGAGCCAGACTCTTCTCAGTGGTGTCCATTAACAGGACAAGGGGCATTGGGTGCAAACTGGATCAGAGGAGCTTCCATGTAAACACAAATTAAAAATAATCTTCCCTTTGAAGGTTGCACAGCACTGGATCAGGCTGCCCTGAGGTGTTGTGGAGTCTCCATCTCTGGAGCCATTCAAAACCCACCTGGACACTCTCCTGTGATCTAGGTGATCCTGCTTTGGAAGGATCACCGGAGTAGATGATCTTCAGAGCTTCCTTCCCACCTCTGCCATTCTGTGACTGTGATTCTGTGCCAATGGGACTAACTGGCATGTAAGGTTTGCATAATGTCTATGTTTGGTGCAGGATCAGATACTTGGCTGTTTGAACTTCTTGCAGGCACAGAAGATAGGAGAAGCAAGAGTTGGAGACTGTCATCTACATACCCCCATTCTGAGGAATAATCTTAGAATCATAGAACAGTTTTGGTTTGAAAAGTCTTTTAAGATCATTGAGTCCAATTATTAACCTAGCTCTATAAAGTCCAAGACTTGCCTCCAGGGATGGTGACTCCACCATTTTCCTGGGTAGCCTGTTCTAGGGCTTGACAACCTTTTCAGTGAAGAATTTTTTCATAATGTCTAAACCTCCTCTGGTACAACTTGAGGCCCTTTGGAGAGGGACTTTTTATAAGGGCCTGTGGTGATAAGACAAGGGACAATGGTTTTAAACTAGAGCAGGGGAGATTTAGATT
Source organism: Dryobates pubescens (assembly GCF_014839835.1). Taxonomy (NCBI): domain Eukaryota; kingdom Metazoa; phylum Chordata; class Aves; order Piciformes; family Picidae; genus Dryobates; species Dryobates pubescens. The sequence goes on along the minus strand of NC_071621.1, from coordinate 14,088,602 downwards.
GAACATTAGGAAGAACCTCTTTACTATAAGGGCAGTGAGACACTGGAACAGGTTGCCCAGAGAAGTTGTTGATGCCTCATTCCTGGAAGTGGTTAAGACCAGGCTGGATGAGGCTTTGAACAACATGATCTAGTGGGAGGTGTCCCTGCCCATGGCAGCAGGGTTGAAACTAGATGATCTCTAAGGTCCTTTCCAACTGAATCCATTCTGTGGTATCCTCTTGTCTTATTGCTTACTTGGAAAGAGAGACCAAACCCTGCCTTCCTATAACCTCCTTTCAGGTAGTTGTATAGAGTGAAAAGGTCTTCCCTGCTCCTTCTTTTCTTCAGGCTAGACAACCCCAGTCTTCCTAGAGAGCTCCATTTCTCCCTTTCCCCCTCTCTTTCCTCTTTTATTCATATTTTCTTTCCCTCCTACTTCTTCTGCCATCCAGAATAACAGAGCTGGCTGGAGCAGGCTCATGTCACTCCTGGGTTGCTTGTGCTGCTAACAGACATCTGAATGAGCCTTGCCACACTTTACTCCTGAGGCCTGTTCCTCAAGAAAGCTGTTTCTGCTCCCAGGGAAGTCAATGGAAGCCTAATGAGTCCCAGATGCTTAGTAATAACAAGCACTTCCTTTTGCTGAAGCCAAACAAAAGCAGTGTTAAAACCGTTAATTAAATGGGTTTGGTTCTGTCATTAGGTTATTAACTAATTCCAGTCAGAGCAGCCAAGCTAATGCTGCCTCTCAGAAGGAGATATCATTTTACCCTGCTCCACACAAAAGCCATGAACTCAGCCCATGTCTGGGCACACAGCTCAGCTTACTTTCACACCAGAGGTGAAGGTCACCAACTAATCCCTGAGATTGTAAACTTTCTCCTACAAGAGTGAGAGCTGGGGCCAATGGGTAACATTGGCTTCCATAGGTGTTAGGTCAGGCCCTAGTGTTGCTGCCTGTTTGAGCACTTCTTTGCCTACATCTTAGAATCATAGAATTGTTTCAGTTGGAATAGACTTCTAAGATCATGGAATCCAACCATCAGCCTAACACCATCATTAAACCACGTTCTGAAGTGCCCTATCTAGGTGTTCTTTGAGTATCTCCAGGGATGGTGACTCCACCACCTCCCTGGACAGCCTATTCCAATGCCTGACCATACTTTCAGAAAAGATTTTTTTCCTAATATCCAACATAAACCTCCCCTGGCACAACTTGAGGCCATTTAGTCTCATCCTATCACATGATACTGGGAGAAGAGACCAAACCTCCTCTCACTCTGGCCTCCTTTCAGACCATTGTAGGGAGCAATGAGTTCTCCCCTCAGCCTCTTTCTCAACTAAACATTCTCAGTTCCCTCAGTGATTGTTCACCAGAGCTCTTCTCCAAACCCTTCACCAGCTTTATTGCCCTTTTCTGGGCAAGCTCCAGGACCTCAATGTCCTTCTTGTGGTGAGGGGCCCAAAGCTCAAGCCAGTATTCAAAGTGTGTCCTCACCAGCGCTGAGTAACAGGGGAATGATCACCTCCCCACTCCTGCTGGACACACTATTGCTGATCCACACCAGGATGCTGTTGGCCTTCCTGGCCAGCTGAGCACACTGCTGGCTCATGTGCAGCCCGCTTTCAACCAACACCCTTCACTAGATCTCCTTTTTTCTCCTTTGGTGGTACTCTAAGATACAGAACAGCTCTCCCTGTTTCAGGACCAGAAGGTAAAGGTCTAAGGTGGAGTTTGAACAGCATAGAAAAATTGGAAGACATAACTTTGCATCTGTGCAGCATTCCAAGCTGGTGCTTTAATATATTCACAACCCTGTGCTTTTTACAAAATTCAGAGGTGTTTTTATTGTACAAAATTCCACAATGAAAGCCACCAGCCAGCTTCTTACACATTTTGCTTTAAAAAATAGAGTTGTACACCTTTTTGTAGTGTGTTCGTTTTGACATTCACTAGCTGGAAGAACCAGAAATGGAGCAGCAATTTGTCTTTGAAACTATTTACCTGGGCAGGTTTTGGTTTGATCTCTACTTCTCCTATGTGGCATTAATGTACAGTTCCTGGCATTGAGAGAAAAACCTGATCTAGCTCCTTTTGGAGCTGGTGAACCCTGTTAAAAGGTCAGGCTCTCACGCTTGGTCAGCCTTTTTTTTTCCACTTCAAAAGAGTGAACTTGCTGTCAGTGCTGTCAGCTTTTAGCAGCACAAGAGGCTGACCATCTTAAACCCATCACAGAACTACGATCCACATAACTTTTCTCGCAGCCGGTCCTCTAGACCTCTTTTTTGAGGGAGAGAACAGTGGACATCTAGTCTGAACAAAGGCCCAGGACTAGGTTTCCTAGGTTTTTCAAACTGCTATCTTTAAAACACCTTCTTTTGTGTGTTTGTTTTGTATTGATTTGCTATCTATCTCCTATGAGCTTTAAAAATAGATGTTTTTACCCTTTTGCATTGGAATGCAACTGTATGCAAGGACTTCCCACCAGTTTTCCTCAGAAATGAAAAACCCCACGTTTCAGTTCAATGTTGGCTGGTTGAAATTCATTCTCAGAGAGTTTTGTTTGGTGTTTTTTTGTTTCCCCATTCTTTTTAAAAAGCCATCCCCCCAGAGATGAATTTCTTCACATTAAACCCAGTTATATATGTATTGCACTTGAGGGGTGAATTTCTCCTCTTTGAGTTGAACTGTGGAGCTTGTGACCTTCCGAGCAGATCTGGGTAATGTACAGTGCAGCTATTTCAAGCCTGAGATTTGTCTTAACATACCTCATGGGTATTAAGTGCAAAGACCAAATGACCTCATCTGTCTCTCACATCTTGCCCCAGTGGCTGGAGCAACTTGCTACAAGCAAGAAATGGTTCCTACCACCAAGGGCTTCAGTTCTCATGGTCAGCTGGGGAGTTCCTAAATGGCAGCCCTGAGAACAACAGACACAAACTGTAATTTCTTTCTTTTTGTTTTAGCTAAACTCTTTTTGTTTTCAAACTCAAGAGAGATTTGAGACCGAATTCAAGGCGGGGAAATTTGTATTTTGGCCAGCCCTGGCCTAAGTTTGTATGATTTTGATTGAAGAAGCATAGGAAAAAGGCAAAGCCAGAACAAATCAAGATATCTCAGAGCTTTGAAAAGAGCTTTCCTATTCAGCTGATATCTCCAATGACTGCCATAAAAAAGTGATTTGGTTAGAATGTTTCATTTGCAGAAAGTCTTTCTGTGAAGGGGACATCACAAAGGCTGTCTCTGAGCCTAGCAAAAACTCTCAACAACTTAAGAGAGTGGGGTTGGGGGTTTGTGCGTGTGTTTGTTTCGGTCTGGTTTGAATTGCACATCCCTCAAAAAAACCATCAGGGCTTTGCAGTGGCCTCCTCTACCACTTCATAAACTTTTAAAGCAGATCTGCTCATGAGTGAAGTGCAAACCAACAAATTCCTCCTTTCCGGCATCGCAACCCGGAGCGGTAGCGGCGCACTTCAGGGGCACATTGAAAGCAACCTTAGAACCCACAGTTAAAAATCAAAGGTGAGAATTTTACCCTTCATTTCTACACACTGGCAGTGTAGCACCTGATTTCTTCATTAAAAAAAAAAATAAAATAATAAATTTACTGTTATTTTTTCTTCAAGGCATTTTGTGGTCCTACGCTTTAAACTGATGGCTGAAGTTTTGCCTGCGGAAGCAGAAGAACGACCCCACGCCGATGATGATGACAGATAAAACCAAGACAAAAGTCAATATAATAAGGAAGTTGATTTTCTTCAGGTCCTCTTTTTCACAGTCTTCTGGTCTAATGTTCTCAATGTGCATTTCCTCCTGGTACCCAAAGTTCTGAGTGTGCTGGCACGTTAAGTGCTCCACGTTGGGGATCCGGACGTTTTTGTTCTGGATCATTGATGAGAGCCAGATATTTCCACAGCAGTCGAGTGGGTTCCCAGTGAGATACAAGTTTTTGAGGGAATTCTCTAATGCTAAAATGTTGCTGCCCTGTAATGTGCTAAACCTATTGTTCCTTAGGTCCAGGACTTCTAGTGGAGAATCACTATCCCACTTAGGCAACCAGTTCAGCTGATTCTCAGAGAGGTTTAGATGTTTAAGGTGACTAAAACAAGGCAAATCAATATTTAAATCTAGCAGGCTATTGCCATGTAAATACAAATATTCCAAAGAGTTTTCCAGTCCTGACAATGCTTTCACTTCTATTTTCAGTCCAGGGTTCATGGAGAGATCCAAGACAACCAAAGAGGTCTTGTAGAAAGTGTAGGCGGGTAGGATGCTCAACATGTTGTCAGCCAGGTACAAGCACTGAAGAGTGGAAGAATCAACAAATGACACACAACCACTTTCCTCTCCAGCAAGTCTTTGCTTAGCTAATCCTGAGTACATGCTGCAAATGCTGATGTTATTGCTCTGTAGATTAAGCAGTCTGAGGCTAGGAAGACTTGAGAAGATATCAAATTGCAGGGTCTGAAGGTGGTTGTTTTGAATATAGAGCTCCTTCAAATTTGACAATGTGCCAGCATCTAGGAGAAGGCTCTGCAAGGCATTGTAGCTCAAGTCAAGGACAGTTAGGGAGACCAATACGCTGTCATAAGTCACTGCAAACGCCTGCAGACAGTTTTTACTGAGGTTAAGGGTGTGAAGGGACAACATTGATTCAAAGAAATCATCCGGAATGGATTTGATTTCATTATAACTTAAGTCTAAATACACAAGCTGGGGCAAATAAAGAGAACTTTTGTTTCTGCTTTGCTTCTGATCAAGAATAAGAAAAGAAGCATCCAGCCACTCATTTTCCATGTAGTCCATTTTATTGTGAGAGGATTCGGAAATGAGCTGGATTAAATTCTTTGATAAATTCAGAGTTACCAGCTTATTTACCTGGGGGAAGGCTGGGAAGTAAAGCAGTTTGTTTTCACTCAGATCCAAACGTCTTAAGCTGTATTCATCGTCCGACATTGTGGTGTGGAAGGTCTCAATGCTATTCCTGCTAAGGTCAAGTATCTCCAGCTGCCTGAGGTTGAAATTAGAGATGCAAGTAATAGAATTCATGGAGAGATTAAGTTTGGAAAGGTTCACTAGAGGCTCAAAAGCACCTTCTTCTATTTCCATGATGATGTTACTCTGAAGGTCTATCTCCACAAGACTGGGAGATCCCTGAAACATCTTGTGTGATATCATTATGATGCTGTTGTCTGCCAAGGAAAGGTAGCGCAGTGCTGGAGCTTGTTTGATGAAATACTCAGCCATCCCATTGTACAGACTGTTGTGGGACAAGTCTAGTATTTCCACCTTGGGTAAAAGTCCAATTCCCTCTGTCCCGTTGTGAGCAAGCTCATATAAGTGATTGTTGGCCAAATTGATTTCCAGCAAACTTGTCATGTGTGCAAAGACTCCGGGCGTGATGAAGCTTATCTGGTTAGAGCTTAAATCCAGGCACTGGAGGGAGGTGTAAGATGATAGTGGCATTTCAGGGATGCTTTGAATCAGGTTTCCAGACAGATCTATTTTGTTTAACTTTGGATGGAGCACACGAGGGATTTGGTGGAGGTCTTTGTTGTGGCAAAATGCCTGTGAGTTTGCCTGCCACGAAAAGAGAGAAAAGGAGTTACCACGTGGCAAATGGAAAACATCTCTGCATGAAGTGTAAAGAAAACAACATTCAACATCGAGGCAGAGCCTTCTTCTGAAGCACTGGTAACACCACTTTCTCTGAGCATTCAGACAGCAAGAACAACAATCACAGAATCTCAGAGTGGTTTGGGTTGGAAGGGACCCTAAAGATCCTAACCCTTCTTTGCTGCTTGCAGCAGTTAACTTTAAAGGCATTTCTGACTTAGAATCATAGAATCATTTTGGTTGGACGAGACTTTTGATCTAATTAAGCCCAACCATTAACCAACCACTGTCAGGTCACCACTAAACCACATCTACATGTCTTTTAAATGTCTCCAGGGATGGTGACTCCACCATCTCCCTGGGCAGCCTGTTTCAAGTCTTGGCAACCCTCTCCACAAAGAGCTTCTTCCTAATAGCCAGCCTAAACTCCCTACAGCACGAGAGTTTTATCTGCATGTGCTACCTACCAGATGTTCTCTTTTTTTGTACCTTTCTCCTAGGCTCATTTTATTAGTCCCAAGAGAAGGAGCTTTGCCTGCTTCCAGTTGCAATCAAACACCATTTCCTCACCTTGGTTCTGATTATTAATTTTCTCAGCTTCATCACTGTACTCAGTTTTGCCAGCTGTATTTGCAATAGTAAGTAGTACTCAGAAGAATCATAGACTCATAGAATCATATTGGTTGGAGGAGAGTTTCAAGATCACCAAGTCCAATTATTAACCCAGTATTGCTAGGTCACCTCTAAACCATTAAACCAACCAGAACTTCACTCTGTTGGGGGATAGAATCATAGAATATTATAGAAGTTGGAAGGTACCTCCAGAGAACATTGAGTCCAACCTCCCCTGCCAAAGCAGGATCACTTAGGGTAGTCTGCACAGGAATGCATCCAGGTGGGGTGTGAAAGTCTCCAGAGAAGGAGACTCCACAACCCACCTGGGCTCTGGGTTCTAGGGCTCTGTCACCCTCATTGTAAAGAAATTTCTCCTTATGTTGAGACAAAATCTTCTATGTCCAAGTTTGTATCCATTGTTCCTTGGTGTATTGCTGTGCACCACCAAAAAGTGATTGGCTCCCTGCACTTGACACCCACCCCTCAGATATTGATAGACATTGCTCTGATCCCCTCTCAGTCTTCTCTGCTCAAGACTAAACAGCCCCAGGGCTCTCGGGCTCTCAGTCTCTCAAAGCAAGGAGCTGGTGAAATGTGTAAGGCTCCAATAGCACAAAATTCACCTCACTTCTTCCTGCTAAGGTCAGATCCTCAGGCATTTGATCACAGCTTTAGGCATGGCTTAGTTAGGCAACGCATCTTTAACTGAACGTGTCATTCAACAACTGAAATGTTTTTGATGCAAATCTCTGAGCTCCTCCTATTCTTACCATCCAAGTTTACCCTATTCCTAAAGGTTCACTTCTTCTTTCATGGGGAACACACCTTATGAGACTACCCACACAAGACACATATGATACAACATGGAAAAGGCAAGTTATGTAAAGCCAGGTTTTGAGAGGGAAAAAAAGCTGTGATGTGGAGTGATAGCAATGTCTTCTTAGTCCAGTTCTCTACAGAAGTGTAAAGAAAAGGAAAAAAAACCCACCCAAACAAACAGTATCAATGTCAAATTAACCTAGGTTCATGTCTGCTTAATTTCAGCTAGGACTGAATCTGCACCCACAGTAAAATTTGGAGTGTGTACTCATATTGAAAATTGGAAACATGAGGAATAGATTCTATTGGATCAAAGAATTGTCTAGGTTGGAAGGAACCTTTAAAGGTCATCTAGTCCAAACCCCCTGCAGTGAGAAGGGATGTCTTCAACTAGACCAGATTGCTCAGAGCTTTGTCCAGTCTGACCTGGAATGTTTCCAGGGATGGAGCATCTACCACCTCTCTGGGCAACCTGGGCCAATGGTTCACCACCCTCACTAGAATATTTCTTCCTTCTATCTAGTCTAAATCTTCCTTCTTTGTCTTTAAAACCATCACCCTTTGTCCTGTCACAACAAGCCCGTAAAATACCTGTCCCCATCTTTCTTATAGGTCCTCTGTAAGTATTGAAAGGCCACATAAGGTTTCCCCAGAACCTCTCTTCTCCAGGTTGAACAACTTCAACTCTTCCAGCCTGTCCTCACAGCAGAGAGGTTCCAGCCCTCAGAACAATTTTGTGGCCTCCTATGGCTCTGCTCCAGCAAGTCCATGTCTCTCCTGTGCTGAGGACTTCAGAGTTGGACCCAATGGCAGATGGGGTCCTAGCAGAGAGGAACAGAGAGGCAGAATGCCCTTGCTCCACCTGCTGCCCACACTGCTGGGGATGAAGTGCAGGAGATGGTTGGCATCTGGGCTGTGAGCACACAACATGATTGTTCTTGTGCAAACAACAAGCTGAGAAGAGGAGGCTCAGGGGAGACCTTATTGCTCTCTACAACTGCCTGAAAGGAGGTTGTAGCCAGGTGGGGGTTGATCTCTTCTCCCAGGCAGCTAGTGACAGAACAAGAGGACACAGTCTCAAGCTGCACCAGGGGAGGTTTAGGCTGGAGGTTAGGAAGAAGTTCTTCCCAGAAAGAGTAACTGGCCATTGGGATGTGCTGCCCAGGGAGGTGGTGGAGTCACTGTCCCTGGAGGTGTTCAAAAAAGGATTGGATGTGGCACTTGGAGCCATGGCTTAGTTGTCACAGAGTGTTAGGTATTAGGTAATAGGTTGGACTTGATGATCTCTGAGGTCTTTTCCAACCTGGTTGATTCTGTGTGTGTGGTTCTGTGTATTTTGTTATTGAGGAGAACCTACATGAGCAAGAGGAAGCAGAATGCAAAAGGCTTAGACAGCATTTAATTTAGTGGAGGAAGACTCTTGTTACGAATGTCTTTGGGGGACTGGGTCATGCACTGTTTGTAGAAAGAGCAGAGAGAGGAGAAAGGAAAAAAATAAAAAGATCTGTTGGATCTTAACTTATGTGGAGAAGCAGAATCCAGATTCCATGACGCAAAGCCTTTCAGACATTAAAGAAACATTGAAAGCCATAAAAGAAAAATATCAAAAGGCATCTGTTTCATGTGAACTTTTAGGTGCCTGAAGTGGCAGGTCTGTTTAGGAGATGTGGGGCAGTAGTCAGCATTTTGGGAGTCTCTTTGGAATCATGTGAGTTTTGGAGACTGCACAAAAATGTGCCAGAGGAGTGTAAGTGCTCATCCAAACTGCAGATATACACAGGCTGCTCCACAGCCCTTCTCGTGATTCATCTTGCACAAAGATCCCAAATAGATGTCCTGCTGAGCCTTCCACCCCTTCCTTTCTTTTGCTGCAAGGTACTCAGATCTCCCCTAGGTTATTAAAAAAAAAAAAAAAAAAAAAAAGGAAAAGAAGAAAAAGAAGGGAAATGAGTTAAAATAAAAATAAAAAGAAAAAAGGAAAAAAATAGAAGGGAAAAAAGAAAAGGAAGGAGAACAAACAAAAAAAAAGAAAAATAGAAAAAATAAAAGGAAAAGAAGGAAAAAAGAAAAATAGAAAAAAGAAACAAAAAAAAGGAAAAAGGAGAAAAAAGGAAAAAAGAAAGGAAAAGTAAAAACAAAAGAAAAATAGAGAAAAAAAGGAAAAATAGAAAAAAGACAAAGAAGGGAAATTCAAAAACATATGAAAAAAATAAAGAAAAGAGAAAGAGAATAGAAAACAGAAAGAAAATAGAAGAGAAGTAAAAAAAAAAAAAGAGAAGGGGATTCTCTAGCTTCTCCATGACAGTATCACAGTATCACCAAGGTTGGAAGAGACCTCAAAGATCATCGAGTCCAACCAATCACCCAAGACCTCATGACTAGACCATGGCACCAAGTGCCACCTCCAATCCCCTCTTGAAGCACCTCCAGGGATGGTGACTCCACCACCTCCCTGGGCAGCACATTCCAGTGACAAATGACTCTCAGTGAAGAACTTTCTCCTCACCTCCAGCCTAAACCTCCCCTGGTGCAGCTTGAGACTGTGTCCTCTTGTTCTGGTGCTGGTTGCCTGGGAGAAGAGACCAACCCCCTCCTGGCTGCAACCACCCTTCAGGTAGCTGCAGAGAGCAATGAGGTCTTCCCTGAGCCTCCTCTTCTCCAGGATAAAGCAACCCCAGCTCCCTCAGCCTCTCCTCACAGAGCTGTGCTCAAGGCCTCTCCCCAGCCTCGTTGCCCTTCTCTGGACACTCAAGTGTCTCAACATCCTTCTTAAACTGAGGGGCCTTTCCCCTCCTTTCCTGCAAGCCATATATACCCTAGATTATATATTTTTAAAAAAGCATACAAGAAACAACAACAAAAAAACCAAAATAGACGACAAAAATAGAAGAAAAAGGAAAATAAAGAGCAAAAAAAGGAAAGAATAAAAGAAAAAATATAAAGACAGTGGAAAAAAAAAAAAAAGAGAAGAGGATTCTGTGGCTTCTCCATGACATTACTGCTTTCCTGCAAGTTCATTGTAGAATTGGTCACTTTGAGCTAAAATATGCACAGAACTGGGTTTAGCTTCAAGGCCCAAACAACAGAGCAGGATGTTTCTTCTTGCTTGTTTTGTAGAAGAGGGAGAAGCCAAAAGGGTACAAAAATCCAGAGTGGAAAAGCAGCAGCTGCTTTGGAGCCTAAGGCAGATGCCAGATTTCTTCCCACACTTGGAATCAACAAGGACTACAAGAATGATTAAGGGACTAGAACATCTCTCTTAGGAGGAGAGGCTGAGAGACCCGGGGCTGTTTAGCCTGGAGAAGTGCAGGCCAAGAGGGGATCTGTTCAGTGCTTACAATTGCCTTAAGAGTGGGTGTCAAGAAGATGGGGCCAGCCTCCTTTCACTGGTGCCCAGTGATAGGACAAGAGGTGATGGATGCAAACTGGAACTCAGGAAATTCCTCCTCAACATAAGAAAAGAATTCTTTACTCTGAGGGTGATGGAGAACTGGAATAGGCTACCCAGAGAGTCTTCTTCTCTGCCAGGCTGCCCAGAGATTTGTGGCATCTCCTTCTCTGGAGCCTTTCAAAACCTGTCTGGACATGTTCCTGTGTGGCCTGTGCTAGATTCTATGATCCTGCTCTGGCAGGGGGGTTGGACTTGGTGATCTCCTGAGGTCTCTTCCAACCCCTAGCATCCTGTGATCTTCAAAGGTCACTTCCAACCCCTGCAATGTTGTGATTCTTTGAGATATTGAGCACCCTCCCCTCCTCTGGTCACCCAGCATCTTAACAGTCCTGGCCCCACTCCCTTCAACGTCACCCAGCTGGTTTTCAGTGACCAAGAGGTCAGTCCCAATTCCAGGTATCTTGCAGGACTAGGCCTTTGAAATGGGCATCTACTGAACTTTCCCAGTGATAAAAGGGGCTGGTAAAATCTGTACTTCCCACCATCTGCCATTAGTTCCTATAACATGTTATATACTTTCATTCTTTTCCACTGACTATTTTGCGCCTCACTGAATTTCTTATCTAGCATCTTCTGTACCATCTTTTCTCCCCCAAGTCTCAAGCAGCATGAATTTCATTCTCATCAGCACTAGGAAGGAAAGATGAAGCATGTCTCACTGGGATGGAGCATCTGTTTGCCTGTGTCTCCACTTCTCCTACCCCATAGCCCAATGGGCTGTCAGCCTGAGGCTGGAAAAGAGTTTTTGTGCTGATCTCATGTTCTGGCTTAACCATCATTAGTCTGGAGAAGAGGAGATTGAGGCAAGATCTTCTTGCTCTCTACAACTACCTGAAAGACGGGTGTTGGTCTCTTCTCCCTAGTCACCACTAAACCATGCTCTTCAGAACCACATCTACAGGTCTTTTAAACATGTACAGGGACAGTGATTCCACCGCCCCCCTGGGCAGCCAGTTCCAGGGCTTGACAACAATCTTGGGGAAAAAGTTGTTCCTAACGCCCAGCCTAAACCTCCCCTGGTACAGCACGAGGCTGTTTCTTCTTGTTCTGTCACTTCTTACTTGGGAGAAGAGAGCAACATCCACTTCACTACAACCTCCTTTCAGGTAGTCATAGCAGGAAAGTCTCCCCTCAGTCTCCTTTTCTCCAGGCTAAACAACCCCAGCTCCCTCAGCCAATTCTCACAAGACCTGTTCTCTAGACTCTTCAGAAGATTCATTTCCCTTCTCTGGATCCACTCCACCACCCCAATGTTCTTCTTGGATCAAGGGGCCCAAAACTCAACCCAGTATTCAAGGTGCAGCTTCACCAGTGTCAAGTACAGGGGCACAATCACTTCCCTGCTCCTGCTAGCCAAAAGGGATTGGGAAGAACCTCCTGACATTTAGGTTGTGCCTTGTTCTGGCAGGCAGGTGGATGTGCAGTAGTTGTATAATCAGTGCAGCTCAATCCCGTGTCAGCAGCCTGGTAGGGACAGTTTGCTTCCTAAAACCTCTTTTAGTTCTATGACAGGAGCACCAGAGATGAGTCAGAAAGGGCACAGGTTTCTGACTCATGCTTCTTCCACAAGATTTGGGATGAAAGCTTCCACTTCTGAGCCTTTGCAATTCTAAAGGTGTCACCACAGGGAAAGTACCAAGTGAAAGAGCAAGGCTGTGCTGAAAAACAATCATGTGAAATAAGCAGGACTCTCAATGGACCCATCAACTAGCCCAGTGACTCCCATGCTTTGTGTTGGGATTTACATCCTCCTTCAAGTGGACCAAATCCAAGTGAAGGAAGATGATCAACTTCACAGAATTGCCTGGTTGGAAAAGACCTTAAGATCATTGAGTCCATCCATAACCTATCATCTCCCTATACACAACTGTTAAGAGCACACCCCTAAGCACCTCATCCAGATGTCTTTTAAACACCTCCAAGGATGATGACTCCACCACTTCCTCTGGCAGCCTCTTCTAGTGCCTGATGAGCTATTCAGTGAAGAAAATGTTCACAATATCCAATAAACCTCCCCTGCTGCAGCTCAGAGCAGTTCCATGGAAACAGGAGGAATCTTTTTTTCACTGTGAGAGTGACAGAACACTGGAAGAGGCTGCCCAGGGGGGTTGTGGAACCTCCCTCTCTGGAGATATTCAAGACCCACCTGGATGTATTCCTGTGTGATCTGGTTTAGGTCACAGGAACAAAAGATGTTAGGGGTTGGAAGGGACCTCCAGAAATTGTCAAGTCCAACCCCCCTGCCAGAGCAGGACCATAGAATCCAGCACAGGTCACACAGGAACACATCCAGATGGGTCTTGAAAGTCTGCAGAGGAGACTCCACAACCTCTCTGGAGAGGCTGTTCCAGTGCTCTGTGACCTTAACAGTGAAGAAGTTCCTCCTCATGTTGAGGTGGAACCTCCTGTGTTGTAGTTTATATCCATTGCCCCTTGTCCTATCACAGGGTGCAACTGAGCAGAGCCTGCCCCCTCCCTCCTGACACCCAGCCCTCAGATATTTATAAACTCTTATTAAATCCCTTCTCAGCCTTCTCTTCCCCAGACTAAACAGCCCCAGGTGATCCTGCTCTGTGGGGGGTTTGGACTGGATGATCTTTTGAGGTCCCTTTCAGCTCCTAACATTCTGTGACTGTGTGATTCAGGTCAATTCCCTTTCATCCCATCACTCGTTACCTGGGAGAAGAGTCTGCCCCCCCACTTCACTAAAGCCTTCTTTCAGGCTGCTGTAGCTGAGGTCTCATGGACACTAACAATACTGAGCTCTCCTAGTTTATACCATCACAGCCCCTGACTGCAGCTTTGTTTAGGCTGAGGCTGAATTTATACAAGCCTCATTGCCTGGAGTCTTGGGTTCACAGTATCACAGTATCACAGTATCACTAAGGTTGGAAGAGACCTTGAGGATCATCGAGTCCAACCTGTCTCCACAGACCTCATGACCAGACCATGGCATCAAGTGCCACGTCCAATCTCCTCTTGAACACTTCCAGGGACGGTGACTCCACCACCTCCCTGGGCAGCACATTCCAATGACGAATGACTCTCTCAGTGAAGAACTTTCTCCTCACCTCCAGCCTAAACTTCCCCTGGCACAGCTTTAGACTGTGTCCCCTTGTTCTGGTGCTGGTTGCCTGGGAGAAGAGGGTTGTTGGCTTGGTGAAAGCAGCTTGAAGCAGAGTGGTGGAAACAAGCTTGTGTTTACTTCTCAGCAACCAGCCTGATTTGTGACCCTTCAAGAAATGGGAGGGGATGAATCTGCTGGGATTATTGCGTGTCTCGCCCAGCCTTGATGTGACTGTGATGCATGGGACCCGAGCTGTGCTGTTTACAGTGGCTTCATCAGTCTTCCCTCCCCAGCCAGGGAGCTGAGTTGCCCAGTCACCTTCCAAAGATCTTTATGTATATATATCCTAGGTCTTAATTTCTCTGGAATTCAGGAAGTGCAGCAGTGAGGCAGGGTGGGCAGGAATGGAATGAGTCCCATAAGGGAGATGTGTACAGCTAGCAAATGCTGGGTTGTTTTTTTTTTTCTCTTTCCTTTCTTTCTTTTTTTTCCCCCTGTTCCCTATTTTGGAAATTCTTGAGGATTTGGGCTGAACAGCTTCAACATTCAGGGGAAGCAGGAAAAAACCCAACAATATAAGTATTTTTAAACTGCTTGTTACGGTCAGAAGCACTTAGAATACAGAATACAGAATTAACCAGGCTGGAAAAGACCTTCAAGATCAAGTCCAACCTATCACCCAACACCATCTCATCAACTAAACCATGGCACCAAGTGCCTCATCCAGGCTCTTTTTAAACACTTCCAGTGATGGTGACTCTACCACCTCCCTGGGCAGCACATCCCAATGGCCAATCTCTCTTTCTGGGAAGAATTTATTCCTCACATCCAGCCTAAACCTCCCCTGGTGCAGCTTGAGACTGCATCCTCTTGTTCTGTCCCAGGCTGCCTGGGAGAAGAGACCTGGCTACAACCTCCCTTCAGGTAGTTGTAGAGAGCAATGAGGTCTCCCCTGAGCCTCCTCTTCTCCAGGATATGCAACCCCAGCTCCCTCAGCCTCTCCTCATAGGGCTTCTGCTCAAAACCCCTCAGCAGCTTTGTTGCCCTTCTCCTGGACACCTTCCAGCAACTCAACATCTTTCCTAAACTGAGGGGCCCAGAACTGGGTAACTTGCATAAGGAAGGGAGAAAGTTCAGCTGCAAATGACATTTAGGATATTGCACCAGGTGCTTGGAAAATTTCAAGGAGCAAATTTTTGTCGTGGAGCAAGAGGCATTGTCACTTCTGTTGCCTCCAGCAGAAGTCAGGTGGTGTGTTAGAGCAGAGGAGGTCAGGCTCCTTGTTATTACAAAAGGGCTGGTGGAGATGTGTTTCACAGCAGATCCTTTATTTAAAGCACAAAAAGTTCAGGCCTGATATAAAGGAGTTGTTTTAAGGTCTAGCTTCTTTTTCTCAGCCGCAAAGAAATGAGGTCAAATTTCTTTTAACCAGCTCCCCCTCAGAAAAATGTGGAGAGAGTGACCCTTCATTTCTTTTAACCCTTTTATGTGCTGCCCCTACAGCAAGGAACATAGCCTGAGAAGAGCCTACTGAGCATCCACTAACCCAGCAGAGTACATCTCTGCCGCCACAGAGAGCCTGCTCCTTGGGGGGGTTCCCCTTCTCAGACACCACAACTCTTTGTGCAGTGCCTGCAGCAAGGAGGTCCCAACCTCATCCAGGATCTCAGAGGGGTTGAGTAGGGAGACAGCCTTACCATTTCACAGGACGTCCCTTCTGTGGGTTGATTGTCAGAGGTCCCTCTGTTCACCACTGCCAGGAGGAAGATGATGTACAGGTTCATGGCTCTGCAGGTAAAATAATGATGGTTAGACTTCACATGTGGCACAGTGGCCAACACATGCAAAATCTGGCACCAGATCAGTGTCTAGCATGGAGAAAAAAGGTGTACAGTGCAATAAATGAACCCATCTCTGAACCTACAGCACTCATGACCTACCTATGTGCATGCTTTGGAGTCTGATGGGATAAAGAGACATTTGTATGAGGATTTGAAATGAAGATCAAAGGCAATTAATGGGCTTGTCCCACTGTGATTTCAGCTGCTACCTAGATGATACCCAGGTCATTGAATCATGGGACTGTCTCGGTTGGGAAAGACCTCTAAGTCTGAGGTTGGACTTGATGATCTTAGAGATCTTTTCCAAACTAAACAGTTGATTCTATGATTCTATCATTGAGTCCAACCATCAATCTAACACCACCATGGCCATTAAAACACCGTGCCGTGTCTCCCTGTCTTTTGAACACCTCCAAGGATGGTGACTGCACCACCTCCCTGGCCAGCCTATTCTAACGTCTGACCAGGTCACCCAATGAAGCCCAGATGTTCCAGCTGGGAACTAGGTCTAGCATCATGGAGAAAGGCAACTGGTGAAGACTGAGTTACCTTCCCTCTCCCTATAGTGACAACTCCAGGTGCTTCCAATTAGGCTGGAGTTTTGGGGTGCCAAGTCTCTACAGCCTCCCTTCAGAGAGTTGTAGATGGCAATAAGTTCTGCCCTGAGCCTCTTCTTCTCGAGGCTAAACAACCCCAGCTCCCTCAGCCTCTCCTCATAGGGCTATACTCCAACCCCTTCACCAGCTTGGTTGCCCTCTTTGAGCCGAGAGAGCAGAGGTGCCACTCAGAAACAGCAAGGACTGGGAAGAGTTTCTGTTTCCACCCATTTTTCACTCCTCTTCTGCCAGAGTTTCGGTAAGGTTTTGCATGCTCATCCAGATTTGTTGAGCTAATATAAAGAGTTTGAAGAATGGACTGAGAACTTTTTAGTCAAATGCCAGCTTTCCATTGTATCCATCCCAGGTATGGGCAAGCTTTAAGATGCATTCAAAAGCAGATGGAACGGCTTAGAGTGAAACGAAGGATTCATCACAGGTTAACTCTTTGGAAAGCACTCCAGGAAAGAGCAAAGAAAGAGCTGCAAGAGGAGCTAACAACAATGGGAGAGCTGTCATTGGGCAATGGCAATCAAAAGCAAATGATGCAAAGGGAAAGCACTCAAACTTCATGTGGTTTGTTTCTACATGGACACTACAGGCTGCGGTCAGGACTGATGCAAGCTCCAGACAACACTTCTTTGTGACAGCCTCTGTTGCAAACATACCAAATCTCTCTGTATTTGTATGGTGCCTTGCAGGCAGATCTGAGCTGGTCCTACCTGCATCCAGAGCCAGTGGGACACATACCAACTCCCAACTGGAAGCCACCAAGCAGTGCTTAGCTAGAACTGGAACAGGCTGCCCAGAGAGGTTGTGGAGTCTCCTTCTCTGGAGACTTTCAAAACCCACCTGGATGCATTCCTGTGTGGACTACCCTAGGTGATCCTGCCTTGGCAGGGGGGTTGGACTCCAACCTCTAACATTCTATGATTCTATGAACTGCTCTTAAGTGCAAGTCTGCTTCTGGCAAGGTCCAAAGGGACACCAATCCATATGTGCCACCAAAATTCAGCATCGGTGTCCTGTTATTCAGCACATTTCACCTGCAGAGCGTCAGAAAGGTGGAAACAAAAGAGATAGGATCATTCCCAGCTGATGGGGATCTCTCCACTTGGTCACTGCTTGTGGGATCAGCTGATGGCCACCCTTGCATGCAGCAATGTCAACTGCTGAATAGTGACGCCAGTAGGTTCACTACAGGAAGTTTCCCAGCCCTCTTCTTCCCGTGGAATAGAACTGTGTACTAGGAAGAGTAAAACTGGGGAGGCTTGGACCATAGCTACTCTATTTTCAGTCTGCACATTCCTTCCAGTTCAGGGAAACAAGTAGTGATGGATGATGACCTGGCACTCCCAAGGAGAAAGAGCTTGGAGTTTGTTTTTGGGGCTCAGCAGCAGGACCAGAAATCTATTAGTCTTCTTTAAAAAAAGACCAAGGAGGTTCATTCTCCGTCCTTCTAAGTGACCTTTGCCAAATGTGCTGAAAATATCCTATGGAAGAAGGAATTGCTGATACCACCAACTAAAATAGCCAGCAGGTCAAGGGAGGTGATTCTCCCCCTTTACTCCACTCTGGTGAGACCCCACCTGGAGCACTGCATCCACTTCTGGAGACCCTATTACAAGAAAGATCTGGAGGTGCTAGAATGTGTCCAGAGAAGGGCCAGGAGGATGATCAGAGGACTAGAGCACCTCTCCTATGGAGACAGGTGGAGAGAGTTGGGGCTATACAGTCTGGAGAAGAGAAGACTACAAGGAGACCTAATTGTGGCCTTCCAGTATCTGAAAGGGGCTACAAGAAAGCTGGGGAGGGACTTTTTAGGGGGAATGGAGCAAAATTAGGAATGGGTAGATTCAGATTGGATGTTAGGAAGAAGTTCTTCCCCATGAGGGTGGTGAGACACTAGAAGAGGTTGCCCAGGGAGGTGGTGGAAGCCTCATCCCTGGAGATTTCTAAAGCCAGGCTGCATGTGGCTCTAAGCAACCTGATCTACTGTGAGGGATCCCTGACCATGTCAGGGCGGTTAGAACTAGATGATCCTTGAGGTCCCTTCCAACCCTAAAAATTCTATGATTCTATAATGTCTCTGTCATTCCTCCTCTGCTCCTCATTCCCCAGGCTTGGAGGTGTGGATATCTCCTCTATGGAGCAGAAAATGGGATAATTTGGGTATATGGTTTGCTGGAACTGAGAGAAGTGACAAACACACTGATGATTGCAAGGCTTTACTCAGAGCCCTCAGATGGAAGCTGATTCTGTTTAGAGGAAATGAATTAAGCTGGGGAAATCTCCATGGATATTACCCATGACAGATCACCACCCTGATAGACATCCTCCATCCCATGCACTCTGAGATGTCTTCTCACACTGCCAGTGCAAAGTTAAGGTCTCTTTGCTTCTTCAGTAATAAACCTGACATAATCCAGGGTCTTAACTTCTTAAACTATAAATTAATAAAGAAAACAGGAAATTGATCTATTTGAACACCACAACAACAATAAAAGAAGAGTGATTTAATGTCTTGCTGTTGTAAGCAAGGATGCTGCCCCTCAAGGTGTTTCTAAGGTGGCTGTCAAACAGTGAAGCACTAGGAAGTGGCAGTTTATTGGCACATGAGACCACTGGACTCCATCCAGAGGAGGGTAAGTCACCCCTCAAGGTACAGCACAACTTTCCTGCTTGTGGAAATTCCATTCCCAGGTGGTTTTCACTTCACCTGGCCAGGTGAGGAGCTTTCCCTGCCTGTTTTTAAACTGAACAATTTTTAGAGCCTCCTCAGCAACACCTAGCATGACACAGCACAGTGTCCCCTTCTCTCTGACATCAAGGCAGGTGTCAGAGCACGGGCACTGGCACTGGCACTGGCACTGATCTCTCAAATCACAGCTTACAAAACCAGTCTGGGAGCAGCAGTAGCAGAAATTTGACCTAAAGAAGTTTTTAGTGCTCTAAGGCTTTCTAAGAGTTGAAGTAGCTCCATGCTCAGTGCCAGTTTGCTCCCACTTGGCAGCTGTGATAAAAATCCCAGCGTACCTCAGAGCAGGACTGAGCTCTGAGCTTCATTCAGTGTCACAGATTTCCATCATAGGATTTCAAACTCCCCTATCCATAGCTGAAAAATCGAGGTGATTGCAGTGAGCAACACCCCTAAGGAGTCTTATTAAGTGGGTCACATCATTTAGCAGATAGAAAAGTCATGGTACCCAAACCACATCAGCACATCCACTTAACAGATGGGAGGGTGAAGGCAGAGTAGAGCAGTGATTTGCACCAAGAGGCATCTGAAGCCATGAAATAGCCACAATTTGGTCCCGTTTTGCCCATTTCCTGCTCTAGAACAACATTTTCCTCCACTCCTCTTTACAACATGAACCCTGAAACCACTTCATAGATGTTACTTGTAGCTAACAACAGCAGCACCTTCCCAGTTTCCCCCAAAGATCACTTTTATTGCTGCTTAGACAATTAGCAGAGACTTTCTTCTGTGCCCAAGGGAGGACAAACACAAGAGAACACACAAAACACAACGCAGGGTCTGATCCTTTTTTTTTATGCAGGGCTCTTTGCCGCTAAGTTAGAGCCTTCAGGGTTAAAAAAGAGTTAATATTTCACAATTTACCTTGTTTCAAGGGCTTCTGGCATCCCCAGACACTGCTGATCATGTCTTTAAAAAGCATATCCAGCTCTTCCAAACCAGTTCAGTCCCGGCAGCGATGAAATTGTTCCTCAGCTTCACGTTCCCCCATGGAGGACACCAAAAAGCTTCCCCATAACTTCAGAACAAAGGCATTTTGAGGGGAAATAACCTTATTTGGGACAGTGTCTGCTTTAAATTACGTTGCCTGTCTTCCTCTGGACTCGTCTCCAGGCTCTTGCTGGGTCCTAGCCACCGCTGTGCTCCGGACGGAGTCAGCTACTGTGCGACATCCTGAAACCCTCGCTCACGGCAGGCGTTAAGAAGCGGGAGGGGGGAATTTTTATGCCAGAGGAACTGTCAGGATCAGGCCATGGGTTTGCTCAGGGAAATAGATGACTTACCAGGGCCAATGCCATTGTTTGGCTGCGAGTGTGGTGCAAGGAGGTGTGTTTACTTTAGGGGCTTGAGTCTGCAAGTTGCATTCCTGGAGGGTTGCAGCTTCCTACCCCTGCACCTAAATAATTCTCTGCGTGGTTAGGAAAACAGCACTTGAAGATTAGAGGTTTCAAACTCATGGCTGTGATTAAAAAAGAAAACATGAGCCCAGGATCTGGAAACTTGTCCTGGAAGAAGAATAAAACCTCTTTGCAGTGAGCCCACTGATCAGAACAGGATAGCAATCTGCTGGCAGGATCAGGGTTCAGTGGCAGCTACAACACAGCAGCTTTGAAGGGTTTTCATGGCACAAGGCAGGAATTAGGGAGATCCAAGAGGATCCAAACACCCAGATGAGCTCCTGAATGTCCAGCAGTGAGTAGGTAGTGCTCAGTCTACTGGACCTGCTGGGGAAACTTCCCATTGCAAAAGGGCTTTTTTTTTTCGGTCATGCAGAGTTGATTTCAGATTGCCTGTGAGTTGATCTTCTTATTTATTATTTTGTGCTGCCCTCTAGGGCTGGAGCAGCTGTTTAATTGCTGCTTTCCTCACCCTCCCCTCCTGCTAATTAAGTCCTGCTTTTGGAACATCCACCTTTACAAAGATCTCTCCCCACTGTTTTCTCCCAGCTTCACAAGCCTGAACTGCTGCCACGCATTTTTCCCGTGGTTGAAGTAATGCACCAAAGAGCATCTCATTTGCTTTGCAATGCACCCAGAAATGAGAGGCATGAAGGCTTTGAAGAGGCAGCAGCATTTGTGTGGGCAGGAGAGGGCATAGTTTTGTGAAATGGATAGAAAAATTCATTATTTAGCTCTCAGGAGAACAGTGCCAGTGAGATTATCACAACCCTGGACAGGCTTTCCTCAACTAGGTTCTCAACAGACTGGTTCTCACAGAGTAACAGAATGATTAAGGTTGGAAGGGACCTCTGGAGATCATCTAGCCCAAAATCTTTGCTGAAGCAGGTTGCAAAGAATCACACCCAGGCAGGGTGTGAAAGTCTGCAGAGAGGAGACTCCACAATCTCTCTGGGCAGCCTGGTCCAGGGCTTTGGCACCCTCACAGAAAAGAAGATTTTCCTTAGGTTTAGGTGGAACCTCCCCTCTTCCTCTTTGTGCTTATTGCACCTTGTTCTGTCACTGGGCACCACTGAAAAGATGTTCTTGACCTCCTGATGACCTTGCCTCATGTTCTTGACCTCCACTCTTTAGATACTGATAAGCTTTGATAAGATTCCCTCTCAGTGTTCTCTTCTACAAGCTAAAGGGCCCCCAGGTCAATCAGCCTTTCCTTGTCAGACATGTGTAGTGTCTTGAGCTGCCCTTGGTGAGAGATGCCTCCAGAACTGTTTTCCCTTTGATTCTTTTGGCACACCTCTTAGAGTCAAGCCCTCCATCTGCAATCCTCTTGGGGCAAGAAGGAAATTCCTGGTGAAGCCTGGGATCATTATGCCGTGTAGAGGTTTAATGCCTTTTTGGTGTAGAGTTTGCCTTATCAGCAATAGAATCATCACACAGCACCCTGCCAGAGCAGGATGACCTATACCAGATCACACAGGAATGCATCCAGATGGGTCTTGAATATCTCCTGAGAGGGAGAATCCTACAATCATTTTGGTTGAAAGAGGCCTTGCAGATCACAAAATCCAGCTGTGAAGCCAGCACTGCCAAGTCCACCACTAAACTATGTCCCTCACCACCATATCTACATGGCTTTTCAATTCCTTCAGGGATGGTGACTCCACAGCTTCTCTGGGCAGCTTGTTCCAGGGCTTCACAACCCTTTGGGTAAGAAATTTCCCCCAGTGTCCAACCTAAGCAACCCCTGGTGCAACCTGAAGGCCATTTCTTCTTGTCTTACTGTTAGCAGCATTTGCAACACACAGACACTTCCACAAGGAAAATTTGAAATATTTATAGACTCATAGAATGATTTTGGTTGGAAAAGACCTCTTAGAGTTTGGGTGGTTCAGCCTGGAAAAGAGAAGACTCCAGGAAGATCATATTGTGGTCTTTCAGTACTAAAGGGGACAATAAGAAAGCTGGGGACAGACTTTTTAGCGGGACCTGTTGTGACAGGACAAGGGGGGGATGGTTTGAAACTAAAAGAGGGAGATTCAGACTAGAGAGAAGGAAGAACTGTTTTACCTTGAGGGTGATGAGACCCTGGCCCAGATTACCCAGAGAGGTAGCAGAAGCCCCATCCCTGGAACCATTCCAGTGCAGGTTGTCTGGGGCTCTGAGCAACCTGCTCGAGTTGCAGATGACCCTGCTGACTGTGGGAGGGTTGGACTAGATTACCTTGAAAGGTCCCTTCCAACCCAAACTATTCTCTGATTCTATGATCAAATCCAACCCTCCCTTAAGCTCTTCAAGAGGAGAAATTTTGTTGTTGTTGTTTAAGTAGAATATTTGGATTTGATTTGGAGATGGAATACAAATATCTTGCCCATAATGAAGAGCAGCAATGTGGATGGTTGCCCCCTCACATTTTCTTCTACCTGAGTGTTCAGAGCACTTAGGGAAGTTTGAACTCACAGAGATAAAAATAGCAGGGTGTTTGTTGGTTGTGCTCTTTAAAAAGCCAGCTCTGTTCCTCAAGCTGTTTTACTGAGTGGCCAAGCAGCTGTGCCAGCTGAACTGTGAAGAAGAGCCTGGACAGAAACAAATGCTAAAGCAGGAGGGAAGGGCATGCACTGATTCTGCTGCTCAGGACTTTGCTTCATCAAAACCACAGCCTTAGAGGACACCAACAGTGCTGTCCTTACTGTCTTTGCCCTTTCCTAAAGGGAACATGACAGCAAATAGTTTCAAAGACTCTGAAGCACCTTGGCTGACTTCCCGTTCTCAATATTTGTCTGCTCTGGGCTACCCGGCAATTTGCACCTTGAAGTGTTGTTGAAACATTAGCATGGTGTGAGAGGCATTCCTGCCCATAGCAGGCAGTTGGAGTAGATGGTTTCTAAGGTCCCTTCCAACCTAAACCTCCCTATGGTTCTATGATTCCACGTGCTTTGGCAGCATGTGCATGTCTGCAGAGAAAGGGTCTCCTCCTGGAGTCACCTCCATCAGTCAGCCTTGGAGGGTCAAGCTCTTCTGTCCCCAAAATTACAACGGCTGTCCCATTTCACTGTTGACTAAAGGGTTTGCACCTCTGACTGAAATCAAACCCCTCTTGATTTCCCTGTGGTCTCCTCAGCAATTACTGCCTGCTTGGTGGCTGCCAACATCAGCTCAATTTCGCCCAACATCACCCGAAGCTGAGGGTGACTTCTCCAAACCCTCTTCCCAGCCTGGCCCAGAGCAAGAAGGGAAAGCAAATCCCAGCCAGTGGCTCTCACGAGCTGGTCCATAATCTGCTTCAGGTTCCCAAGGGTTTCAGATAAACAAGAATACGCCTTGACGATTATGTGTCTTGAACCTCCAGACCTTTTGGAGTCTGTCCATCCATAATGCTGCTGTTGCTGCTTTCTAAGGCTCTGCTTTTGGGTTGAGTCCTGTGTCGAGCTGCATGAATCAATCTCTCCAGAGAAGTAAACAAAACAAGCTCCCGCCTTAGAAAGTGGCTCTGAACTTCAGGGGCAGGAGTGGGACGAGTCTTGCTCCCTTTCGACCGGAATAGCTCCCTGGTGATTCATCCCACCAGGGAGCTGGGGACAACATTAATATTAATCCTATCAAAACAAATAAACAGCCCATGCCATCCTAAGCCATGACCTTTGAGGAGGAGGCACAGATCCAGCCCCCTGAGCCCCTACAGCATCTCCAGGAGCTGGTTGGGTTTGTTCATGTTGCCTGCGTTGTGCTTGATCTCTCACGGACTGATGGAGCCTCCTGCTTCTCTGGTGCTAACTCCACACATCAAACCAAAGACTCTCCTCTAATCCCAATATGATTTTCCTCCTGTCTTTTGAAGGTACTGTCTGCCTTCTTCTCTCTGTCCTCTCTCCACATGCACCTCTATTGTTTGGCCAACAATATTTCCCCACCAAAAAAGAACATTTTCCATTAACTGGACACACAAGGGCTTGGCCAGCTCCCCTACTTCATTCATCTCTCTCCAGGAAAGAAAATGGAAGTGAATGAGAACTGCATGAAAGACACCAGGCTGGAGACTTTGTGAGCTGGCCAAAGGGGCAACAGCAGAAGGGAAAAGGAGAACAAGAACACTTCCATCAACAAAAAGTGACATGCACTGGCATTTACAGATTAAATTCTCTGACCACAAAATGCTTTCCCTGGAGAAACTCAAATTCAGGAACTAAAGGACATTTTTTTTTCCCCCTCACCATCTTCAATGTAGCAAAAGAGAGAGAAAAGTTGGCTTTTAATTCAGCAATTTTTCTGTTGCTGAGAGTGGAGTCAGTATGTGAGAAAAGGGTGGATTCCATTTATATGATCCAACAGGAGATAAAATGAAGTGAGAAAAACTCTTTCTGATAGATGTGTCTTGCATGATACCAATACCCACCCTTGAATCCATCCATCACTGCATTAGTGAAAGGCCAGGCAGTGACACCATCACTAAGCTGTAACCATCTCCTTTAAACAGAGGAGACTGCTTGTGAAGTTTTGTTACTGAGAACTAAAGAATTTCGATATTTTAGAGTAATAAAATAATGCTAAAGTTGAAATAATGATGTCTTAGTTCAAACAAACAAACAAAAAACACAAAGCCAAGAGATTTCCACTGTTGTAGAAAGCCAAACTTCTGGCTTCTGCTTCAGGAGAATATATCTCTACTTTTAGCAAAAAACACAGCAGAGGTTGGCCTTAGAATATTATCTTTGACTTGCATATAAACCAGGATTTTCTCAAACTTTACTGAGTTTCCAAAGACTGCCCAAAGATGAATTCCTCAGGGTAACAATCCAGATGCCGCAAAAACGCTATCAGTAAGTCCTCCCAAGGTGACATTCAAGCTGTCAGCATCCTAAGGGTAGGAAAAACCACCAACCCTGTCGTCTCACACCTTACGCTCCAACAGGGAGAGTTCAATGACAGCGCCGACAGTGAGAAGAGCAGGCAGCGTTTTGTCCATCCCACCCCAGCCACTGTGTGATTTGCCCAAGGCTATGCTAGGATTCGGCGCGTGTAGGAGAGCAGCGTTTAACCGGCGCATCCCTGCAGCACTCCTGCTACAATGCAGTAACACCAGAAATAGACTAAAGTCCCATGAAGAAAGGAAAAAACCCCAACACCCCACCGACATCTCCTCCTCTTCCACGGCTGTACACACTGAGAATTGCGACAAAGCAGGCAGATGACAACTGTATTGTTATCAACGAACTGGCGCCTCCTTAAAGTAAAGGCTCTAAGTCACTGCAGTGCAAGTCCCTGATGGATTAAATATACAGCTGTGTGCACAGAGCCATCTACATAGGGTGTTTAGTCCCTTCCTCAGCCTGTTCATAAACAGAGCATATTTTATTTATACAGTACCTTCCTCATCTGTGTTATGTTTTAAAGGCTGCAGCTCTAAGTCACCACAGATTCCCCATCTCTCCTGAAGTCCAAAGCTCAACTTTCCAGCCGGCTCCCGGTCTCGCATGCGTCTCCACGTACCTGCTCTGTGGCTGGAGGAGGAGGAGGAGGAGGAGGAGGTGGAAGAGAAGGAGGAGGAGGTTTCGCCTCTGCTTGCAGCCTTCTGCCTCCCAGACTCTCCCAGCAGCCTTTCCAGCTCAAGCTGAGGAAGAGTTTCCTTGGGGAAGTCGTACCTCTGTTGCATGCCAGCTGACTAAAACTCTGCGAGCTCTGAGAGAAGTTTGAAGTCACAGGGAAAAAAAAAAAAAGCACCACAGAAATACTCCCCATAGACTGGTCCTTGAATTCATTCCTTTGCAGTCATGAGCTCTTATATATTCCCAGGCTCCCAGGAGCACGTGAATGCATACCTCTGTAATAGTTTTAAAATGTGTGTGTCCTCTGCTCTTCTCTTGATTTTCCATTTCGTTTGTTCAACCTTGGCTGGTTTCCTGCAGCTTCTCAGCTGGTAATTACCCTCCTCTCGCATTGACACATGAAACACTCTTGTGAATACCACAGAAAATCCCCTCCACACAGGCTGCAGGCGCACGTGCTTGCCTCTGAAGATCACCATGCCTGTCTCTGAAGTTCACAGTGCCTGGCCCTGAGCTAAGTTCACCCTGCCTGTTCTGCAGATGCGAGCGGTGTTTTCAGCCCCATGGACGTGAGGATCTCTCAGGTCTTTTCTAACCTGGTCGATTCTATGACCTGCAGGTTCTTGGGGGCAGAGCTCTCTCCAGGACTGGGGTAAATCACAGACCCACAGAAACATTCTGGTTGGAAAAGACCCTCAGGATCACCAAGTCTAACCCAGGACCCTACTCCACAAGGTTCACCCCTAAACCGTATCCCCAGGCACCGCATCCAAACCACCCTGAAACACATACAGGGTTAGTGACTTAACCCCTCCCTGGGCAGCACATTCCAGTGCCTGACCACTCTTGCTGGGAATTTTTTTTCCCTACTGTCCAGTCTAAACCTACCCAGTAGCAGCTTGAGACCACCCCCTCTTGTTCTATCACTAATTACCTGTGAGAAGAGACCAGCAGCAGCCTCTCCACAATGTTGTTTCAGGGAATGAGCTGGGTGGAAATCCTAAGCTTCAAATCCATGCAGGATAGGGTGTGTGGGAAAAGGGAAAGTCAGAGGGGAAGCATCACAGTAGGGAAACAGACCCTGTTTGGTGTCCCAGAAGCTCAGGTGTGTGTCACTGTGGCACAGCAGTGGGATGGCAAAATGTACCCTTGGGGGAAAGGATAAATTCAATTTAATGCTTGGATGGGTAATAAAGTAAATGTCTTCTAAAAAGGGCAGTGGTATGGACTTCTGTTTCTTTTCCTTGGGTATGAAAATTCCTTTTATTCCAGAAGCAATGCTTCTGTGTAAATTGATAGGACACCTGCAAATTGCTCCTACTGTCTTCTACTTAGGAGCATTCTGATATCTGGGCAAGTGTCCACTGGCTCCCCAAGTCTGCAGGAGTTCCACTTTCTAATAGGGTTTTGCTAGCTCCTGTGTAGGTGTCTTAGGAACAGCCTTCCAGTACCTGAAGGGAGCCTATAGGAAGGATGGAGAGAGACTGTTTACAAAGGCCTGCAGTGACAAGACAAGGGGCAAGGGCTTCAAACTAGAGAAGAGGAAACTTAGATTGGATGAGGAACAAGTTCTTTACTGTGAGAGTGGTGGAACACTGGAACAGGTTACCTGAGGAGATAGTTGGGGTCCCATCCCTGGAGCTATTCAAGGTGAGGCTGGACAGGGCTCTGGGCAACCTGATCTAGTTGAGGATGTCCCTGCTTGCTGCAGAGGGGGATTTGACTGGATGACCTTTGGAGATCCCTTCCCACCCAGACCATTCTATGATTCCATGATTCCAAGACTCTACAATTCTATGTGTTTCACACACACACACACACACACACACAAACCCTCTTTCAACCAAGACATGCAATGATGGCAAATGATCTGCTTCCAAAAAACAGGGTGCTGACTGCCTTCTCCTGGACAGCATCAATTCTGCCTCACTTTCCTGGATGTGCTTATTAAAATCAGATGGTAGCCATGTCCTTTTATACCATGCACTACACAGCTATGTGGATCCTGCTTAACATACACCAGCTCCTAGCCCTTGGTTCTTCACAGCAGGCTACTGCACACTTTCTGTGGCACACCACCTCCTGCAAGCTCAAGTTACTTCAGATCTGCAGTACCCTGGGATGAAAAGGTTCAAGATGAAAACATCCACAGATGTGAAATATGTGGTTCATTACAAGAAGGACATTGAGTTGCTGAAGCATGTCCAGAGAAAGGAAATGAGGCTGGTGAAGGGCCTGAGGAACAACTCTTGTGAGGAGTGACTGAGGGAACTGGGATTGTTTAGTCTGAAGAAGAGGATGCTGGAGGGGAGACCTCATTGCTCTCTACAACTACCTGAGAGGAGGTTGGAGTGAGGTGGGGGCTGGTCTCTCCTCCTGAGTATCAGGTGATAGGATGAAAGGAACTTGTGGCAGGGAAAGTTTAGAATGACTATTATTAAAGAGTTCTTTGCTGCAAGAGTGGTCAGGCATAGGGACAGGCTGCTCAGGGAGGTGATAGAGTCACCATGCCTGGAGGCATTAAAAAAATGTGTGGACATGTCACTTCTGGACATGGTTTAGTGGGCATGGTGGTGTTGGGTTGATGATTGGACTTGATGATCTTAGAGCTCTTCGGCAGCCAGAACAGTTCTTTGATTCTGTGATTAAATATTGCAGTAAATATGGTTTGCATGTTTGGGACATGGGTTACTTGGGTTAATGGCTGGCTGTGATGATCTTACAGGTCTTTTCCAACCTTAATGATTCTGTGTTGTTGCAGTAAGTGTGCAACAAGAATAACAAATTTAATATTGACATGTACCTAATGCTAAGTTGATTCTGAGTGTGATTCTGATTGGAGCACCTCTCCTATGAGGTCTGACAGAGAGTTGGGGCTATTCACTATGGAGTAGAGAAGGCACCGAGGAGACCTTCTTGTGGCCTTCCAGTATCTGAAGGGGGCTACAGGAAAGCTGGGGAGGGACTTTTTAGGGTGTCAGGGAGTGATAGGACTGGGGGGAATGGAGCAACACTAGAAATGGGTAGATTCAGATTGGATGTTAGGAAGAAGTTCTTCAGCATGAGGGTGGTGAGACACTAGAACAGGTTGCCCAGGGAGGTGGTGGAAACCTCATCCCTGGAGGTTTTTAAGGCCAGGCTGGATGTGGCTCTGAGCAACCTGCTGTAGTGTGAGGTGTCCCTGGCCATGGCAAGGGGGTTGGAACTGGATGATCCTTGAGGTCCCTTCCAACCCTAACAATTCTATGATTCTAACCACTAATGATTTTATTGCTGCAGGACATGTATAGCTGTATATGTATATTTATTCCAGGGCTTATAAATTAATGAACAATTTCTCAATGACTTGTCTTGTCCACAGAATCAGATCCTATGGAGAACTTTGCTCTTGGACAGCAACCCCAAAACTTTCTTGGTGTCCTCAGAATAACACTGTTACGGGATACAGATGGTCCCAAGTATACAGGGTAGGACCAAGGAGTGAGCACATGGTCTGAAAAAGCTCTGTAGCACCAACAGCTCTGTGCAATGATTAAACTAGCTGTCCACTATCCTTCATCACTCCATCTTGCGGCACCATGCCTTGTGAATATGGCTGCACCACTTGGTTTGCCACAAGCTTGGCACTGATGTGCTGATGGACATGTGCTCAAGCTGGAACTCACCTCTTAGTTCTTTCCCAGGTTATTTGATCCACAGTGAGAGTTCAGGGAGGAACAAGAACATACTGTATCCTCTCTGTGACCATGCCAGGCCAAGTTGATGTCATAGCAGCCAAACCTGGAGGAGAGCTGTGGTGCTGATGTTTAGAGATGGGGGTCCAATTGTATTTTCCACATGATGCATGGCTAGATAACAGGAAAATGCCCTACTGCAGCAAGGATAAGAAGTCATCTGAGAGTGAGTTTCAGACTCATATGGAAGCAGAAGGAATTGTTCCCACAAAACCTACTGTTGTTAGGCCTCCATCTCTGGTGTGCAGGCAGCAGAAATCTTGGGTCACCCTGTGGCTGATCCTCAGTGACGTTTGAGTACTGATGCTTCTCCAGGCACACCTCTCCCACTAAAGATGTATCTACCAGGGGGTCATCTCTGGCCTGATCTGAACAGACCTGGCCCTTCTCTAGAGAAAACTGGTGATGCCTGAGTAAATATCACTCAGATGTCTAGCTCTGGAGGGTGTCCCCACAGCCCTGAGGTCACTGCTCCACTGTTACATGTCTGCCAGAGCACCTTTGATAACGTGGGGACACTATGCAAACCCCTTTGGAATAGTGTAGGAGGACAATCTGGAGCAGAAGCAGCCAAACCAGATGCAGGCCCTGAAGGAAACTCCATAACTACACCCAAGCTGGTTTGGTGGGGAAGGGTGTCCAGGAGAGAGCTAAACTTCAGTGTGGTTGAGTGTGGGGAGCCAGATTATCTGATAGCATTGATGTACCCATGCATATCCCATGAAAGAACCTGAGGACACCAGGAGGGACACCACACCCTGAAGACTTGTAGCATCATGCCTCCCAAACTGCTGACAAACACCAATACTGTGATGATTTCTGATACTACCTGCATGCCTCCACATTAGGGCAGCAGGATGTGGCAAGAGGGGAATCTTACTTCAGATAAAGGGCCACAGGTCAGCACTGGTCACACAAAGTCAAGCACTGGCCATGTCCTACCTTAGGCTCAGCCTTTCCAAGTCCCATGGAATTCTCACTCTGCCATGGGAGAGATGAGAAGGCTTGGCTGATGAGGCTGGCATAGAGATAAGCAGAAGGGTATGAATGGAAAGCAAAATTCACAGCTACTGAGATCACAGAATCACAGAATTGACCTCTGAGATCATCAAGTCCAGCCTGTGACCTAACACCACCACATCCACTAAACCATGCCACCAAGTGCCACATCCAATCTTTTCTTAAAGACCTGCAGTGATGGCAACTCCACCACCTCCCTGTGCAGTCCATCCCAGTGCCTAATCCGCCTTTCTGTGAGGAAGTGCTTCCTAATACCCAACCTAAACCTCCCCCTGGTGCAGCTTTATAGCATGCCCTCTTGTCCTGTCACAAGTTGTCTGGGAGAAGAGCCTGACCCCCACCTTACTACAACTTCCCTTTAGGTAGTTGTAGAAAGCAATAAGGTCCCCTCTGAGTCTCCTCTTCTCCAGGCTGAACACCCTCAGACTTTCCTTATCAGACTTTCCCTCCAGTCCCTTCCCCAGCTTGTCACTCCCCTCTGGACCTGCTCCAGCACCTCAATATTCTTCCTGAAGTGAGGAGCCCAGAGCTGCACACAGTGCTCAAGCTGAGTCCTCACCAGTGCTGAGTACAGTGGCAGAATTACATCCCTGCTCCTGCTGGCCACACCATTCCTGATCCGGGCCAAGATGCTATTGGCCTTCAGTGACACCTGGGCACGCTGCTGGCTCCTGTTCAGCTGCTGTCAACCAGCATTCCCAGGATACTTCAAGATCTCACTGCCACTACATCATCATCATCTTCTGCTGATGTTAGCCCAGGTGCTTTTTAGATATGACACTAAAGATAAAAAAATTAAAAGAAGGAAAAGGAAAAGAAACCAACCAGGAAAAGAAGAAGGACTGTCAGGTTTTGGTCTCTTGCAAAAGATTAGAGGTTGACCACCTGCTCAGGGAGGTTGTACCATGTCAACAGGATGCTCATCTCTAACTGGAAGTGATATTTCCCCAGACTCAACCCAGTCTGATATTGGTGCTCCATTTCTTCCGGCTCTGAGGTACATGAGGAACAGGATGCCCAAAAGCTCTGCTCTGGCCACTCATTTTCTATTCCTGCCAAGGAAATTTGCTTTTAGGGGCATGATGATGCTTTACAGGTTGGGATTTTGGCTTGCATTGATGCTGATGTTGTTGGTGAGCAGGATAAGAGGGTTGTTTGTCCTCGCCATCAGCTCAGCTGTGGTTCCTGTCCCATCTCAGCCTCATCATATGACACCTGTCACACCTCAGGCATTGTCTTAAGTTAACTTGAGGAAGATGCTGATCTTTGCATCTCCCTGGGCTAGACCTGGCTTAGTCTTCTGTGATACCTTCCTCAGGTCCACCTAGCCTTGGGGCCACAAAGACATTGTCATTGCAAGATGAAAACAGCTCCACTTGCAGCTGCAGAGGAGACACAGAATCATAGAATGCACTGGATTGGAAGGAACCTTGACAGGTCATCCAGTCCAACCCCCCTGCAGTCAGCAGGAGCATCTCTAAGTAGGTTGATCAGAGCCCCATTACACCTTAGCTAGCTCTAAACCAGACACAAGGAACAAGCGGCTGTGAAATTCATTCAAAAATTGGGGGGAAAAAAACCATGTTTGGTTCCCCAGGAACACTGCAGATTCACCCAGGCAGATGTGACTAATTATGAAAGGCTCAACCATGCCCATGCTATGATGCAGTGATTTGCAGGATGGGCATAGTGCTGGCTCCTCTTGTCACTTGTGGTTGGATGCCTGTCCCTAGGCACTGCTTGAGATATTTGTGGGGTGCTTGAGGGCCATTGCACATCACTTGGAGTGGCAGGTATTGTTGGGCCTCCCAGCAGGAGCACATCCCACCACAGGGTCTGGATGAGGTGGCTTTGGTGATGAGGGTCTTCTGCAGTATCACAGTATCACAGTATAACTAAGGTTGGAAGAGACCCCAAGGATCATCAAGTCCAACCTGTTCCAACAGACCTCACAACTAGACCATGGCACCAAGTGCCACGTCCAATCTCCCCTTGAACACCTCCAGGGACGGTGACTCCACCACCTCCCTGGGCAGCACATTCCAATGACGAATGACTCGCTCAGTGAAGAACTTTTTCCTCACCTTGAGACTAAACCTCCCCTGGCACAGCTTAAGACTGTGTCCCCTTGTTCTGGTGCTGGTTGCCTGGAAGAAGAGACCAACCCCTTCCTGTCTACAACCACCTTTCAGGTAGTTGTAGAGGGCAATGAGGTCACCTCTGATCCTTCTCTTCTCCAGGCTAAACAACCCCAGCTCCCTCAGCCTCTCCTCACAGGGCTGTGCTCAAGGCCTCTCCCCAGCCTTGTTGCCCTTCTCTGGACACGTTCAAGTGTCTCGATGTCCTTCCTAAACTGAGGGGCCCAGAACTGGACACAGTACTCAAGGTGTGGCCTAACCAATGCAGAGTACAGGGGCACAATGACCTCCCTGCTCCTGCTGGCCACACTATTCCTAATACAGGCCAGGATGCCATTGGCCCTCTTGGCCACCTGGGCACACTGCTAGCTCATGTTTAGGCAGGTGTCAATCAGCACCCCCAGGTCCCTCTCTGTTTGGGAGCTCTCCAGCCACTCTGACCCCGGCCTGTAGCTCTGCATGGGGTTGCTGTGGCCAAAGTGCAGCACCTGGCACTTGGACTTATTAAATGCCATCCCATTGGACTCTGCCCATCTGTCCAGTCAGTCAAGGTCCCTCTGCAGAGCCTTTCTACCCTCTAACTGACCAACATCTGTTCCCAACTTGGTGTCATCTGCAAACTTGCTGATGACTGACTCAACCCCCTCATCCATATCATCAATGAAGATGTTAAAGAGGATGGGGCACAGAGTGAGAAACCACAGAAGATAACACAAATGCAGGTGTGGTGGAAATGATGGCCATAAGTCAGGTAATGATAAGACTAGGGGGAAATGGAAAAAAATATAGAAATGGGTAGATTCAGATTGGATCTTAGGAAAAAGCTCTTCAGCATGAGGGTGGTGAGACACTGGAAGAGGTTGCCCAGGGAGGTGGTGGAAGTCTCTTCCCTGGAGGTTTTTAAGGCCAGTCTGGATGTGGCTCTGAGCAACTTGATGTAGTGTGAGGTGTCCCTGGCTATGACAAGGGGGGTTGGAACTAGGTGATGCTTGAGGTTCTTTCCAACCCTGACAATTCTATGATTCTATGTAGGAGTTGCTGGGACAGCAAGACAGCAAGAGAAAAAAGAGACATTGTGCTTTGGGACATGGTTTAATGGCCATGGTAGTGTTAGGTTGATGGTTAGACTTGATGATCCTAGAGGTCTTTTCCAACCAAAACAGTTCTATGATTCTCTGGCAACAAAAAGTGTATCTCAGGAGCTGCAGAGAGTCCCAGCATTTGTGGGGGTTGAAATGGGGCAAGTGGAATTTGTGTTTGGATTGTGGGAGGCCAAAACTGTCCCTGGGATCCTCTGGTTTTACTTTCCAGTGGCTGTGGGCCTCAGGCTTACACCAGTTCTTAGTGAAACTTTGAGGTATGACTTGCAAGCAAAGCTGCCAGATGAACCATCTCAAAAAGACTGAAATAAGAGCAGAGACCTTCTGTCTTGCACTTGCCCTGCCAGCTCTGATGGCTGGAGGCAGCCTGAATCTTTAGCCTGGAGAAGAAGAGGCTCAAGGGAGGTCTTATTGCTGTTTACAACTGCCTGGAGGAAGGTTTTAGACAGGTGGGGGTTGGTCTCTTCTCCCAGGCAACCAGTGACAGAACAAGAGGACACAGCCTCAAGCTGTGCCAGGGGAAGCTGAGGCTGGAGGTGAGGAGAAAGTTCTTCACAGACAGAGTAATTGGCCATTGGGATGTGCTGCCCAGGGAGGTGGTGGAGTCACCGTCCCTGGAGGTGTTCAAAAAAGGCTTGCATGTGGCACTTGGAGCCATGGTGTAGTTGTCATGGGGTATTAGGTATTAGGTAATAGGTTGGACTTGATGATCTCTGAGGTCTTTTCCAACCTGGTTGATTCTATGATTCTATGATCCACCTTAGATTTTTCAAGGTGTCTCTGGGCTCTGTCTACACCAACCCAAACATCTCCAGGGATGTTTTTCTTGCTGTGCTTGAAATATCCAAATCTTTATCAACAGGTTCAGGAAGCTATGCTCCATGTGACAAATCTGGTTTGTCTTGAAATGCAAACCAGATGGGACTGATGTGGTTTCTCTTGCAAATGCTTCTCATATCTCTGCATGCCACTGCAGCAGGAGGAGCTCGGAATCAGGTGGTGCCAAACAAGGTGCAGAACAGTTGGCTCTGTCTTCTGTGCTAATGGGGTTAAAGATCATGTTTCTTTCTTTAGATCTCAGTTCAAAGTGTGAAGCAGCATCCTTTCTTCTTCCTTTTTCTCATTTCCTTTTGGCTGGGACAAGGAAGAAGAAAGTCAGTAGCTCCTCCTGGCGTTTTCAGTCCCTGCTATTGACTCAGACCTTGGGAAAATGACTTTGAGCTGTCACCCACGACTGAAATCACCAGTTTTCCCTTTTTCTTGGCCCTTCTGATGCATCCTCTTTACTGTTTGCTTTGGGTAGGTGGTGATTTACTGCAGAGATGCTATAGTGAACAGGCTGCTCAGACAGGTTGTAGAGGTTAAATCTCTGGAAGCAGTAAAAAACCCATGTGGATGTGATTTACTCTGGGTAATCCTGTGCTGTCTGGGGGCTGGACTAGAGGATCTTCAGATGTCACTTCCATCCTCCATCATTCTGTGACTCTCTCGTTCTGTGGTTCTGAGATAATGTGATTCTGTGGTTCTGTTGTTCTGTGGTTCTGTGGTTCTAAGATTCTGTGGTTCTGTGATTCAAAGATTCTGTGGTTCTGTGATTCTGTGGTTCTATGATTCTATGATTCTGTGATTCTAAGATTCTGTGGTTATGTGATTCTGTTCTGTGATTCTATGATTCTGTGGTTCTGAGGTTCTGTGGTTCTGTGGTTCTATGATTCTGTGGTTCTGTGGTTCTGTGATTCTATGATTCTGTGGTTCTGTGGTTCTGTGAGTCTGTGGTTCTGTGGTTCTGAGATTCTGTGGTTCTGTGGTTCTATGATTCTGTGATTCTGTGGTTCTGTGATTCTATGATTCTGTGGTTCTGTGAGTCTGTGGTTCTGTGGTTCTGAGATTCTGTGGTTCTATGATTCTGTGAGTCTGTGGTTCTGTGATTCTATGATTCTGTGGTTCTGTGAGTCTGTGGTTCTGTGGTTCTGAGATTCTGTGATTCTATGATTCTGTGGTTCTGTGAGTCTGTGGTTCTGTGGTTCTGTGGTTCTGTGAGTCTGTGGTTCTGTGGTTCTATGATTCTGTGGTTCTGTGAGTCTGTGGTTCTGTGGTTCTGAGATTCTGTGGTTCTATGATTCTGTGAGTCTGTGGTTCTATGATTCTGTGATTCTGTGGTTCTATGATTCTGTGGTTCTGTGGTTCTGTGAGTCTGTGGTTCTGTGGTTCTGAGATTCTGTGGTTCTGTGGTTCTATGATTCTGTGGTTCTGTGGTTCTATGATTCTGTGGTTCTGAGATTCTGTGGTTCTGTGGTTCTCTGATCCTGTGACAGAGTCTTTTCTGGCATTATATATCCAAGACCTTATATCTAAAAATCAAATCATAGAATCATTGAATGATTTTGCTTGGAAAAGATCTCTAAGATCAGCACATCCAACTGTTAACTCAATACTACCATGGCCATTAAAGCATGTCCTGAAGTGCCATGTCCACACAGTTTTCGAACACCTCCAGTGATGGTGACTCCCCTACCACCTTGGGCAGCCTGTTCCAATGCCTGACCACTCTTTATGTAAACAAATAATTCATAATACCCAAGCTAACCTCCTCCTGGTGCAATCTCAGGCCATTTCCACTCATTCTGTCACTTGATACTAGGAAGAAGAGACCAAGTGGACCTTACTACAACCTCTTTCCAGGGAGCTGTAAAGAGCATGAAGGTCTCTGCTGAGCCTTCTTTTCTCCAGACTAAACAACCCCAGCTCCCTCAGCCTCTCCTCACCAGACCTGTTCTCTAGACCCTTCACCACCTTGTTATGATCACAAGGAGGTTATTAATGTTCAATAGAAGGAAAGAGTAATAAAAATATTCATAACTTTATTAATAATTACAAAAATCCCATGGAAATTACTAATAAAACCTATTTACTGGTTCAAAATACTGGGTTGTGGAACAGATCTCTCACCAGCAGGAACAAGTAACAATTTGAACAACATGAGCAACAATCCAGAAACAAACAAACAGCAATTGAAACTGTAAAGAAAAAAAGAGAACATTGGCAACAGTGCTGGAGATTGCCCTCAAGGCTGGGGGGGAACTCTAGAATTCCCTAGGGCAACAGACCTTTAACAGATGCTTATAAAAATCAGATTTTGTAATTACTCACTGGTGGTGGCACCCCGTGGCACATCTGGGGATTTAAACACAACCATCATCAGTAAATTTGCTGATGACACCAAGCTGGGGGCAGGAGTTGATCTGCTGGAGGGCAGAGAGGCTCTGCAGAGGGACCTCGACAGGCTGGACAGATGGGCAGAGTCCAAGGGCATGAGATTGAACACATCCAAGTGCCGGGTTCTGCACATTGGCCACAACAACCCCATGCAGAGCTACAGGCTGGGGTCAGAGTGGCTGGAGAGCAGCCAGGCAGAGAGGGACCTGGGGGTGCTGGTTGATGGTAGGCTGAACATGAGCCTGCAGTGTGCCCAGGCAGCCAAGAGGTCCAATGGCATCCTGGCCTGCATCAGGAACAGTGTGGCCAGCAGGAGCAGGGAGGTCATTCTGCCCCTGTACACTGCACTGGTTAGGCCACACCTCGAGTCCTGTGTCCAGTTCTGGGCCCCTCAGTTTAGGAAGGAGGTTGACTTGCTGGAACGAGTCCAGAGAAGGGCAACAAAGCTGGGGAGGGGTTTGGAACACAAACCCTATGAGGAGAGGCTGAGGGAGCTGGGGTTGCTTAGCCTGGAGAAGAGGAGACTCAGGGGTGACCTTATCACTCTCTACAACTATCTGAAGGGAGGTTGTAGACAGATGGATGATGGTCACTTCTCCCAGGCAACCAGTACCAGAACAAGAGGACACAGTGTCAGGCTGTGCCAGGGGAGGTTTAGGTTGGATGTTAGGAAGAAGTTCTATACAGAAAGAGTGATTGCCCATTGGAATGGGCTGCCTGGGGAGGTGGTGGAGTCACCATCATTGGAGGTGTTCAGGAGGAGACTTGATGGGGTGCTTGGTGCCATGGGTTAGTTGTTTGGGTGGTGTTGGATTGGTTGATGGGTTGGACGCGATGATCTTGAAGGTCTCTTCCAACCTGGTCTATTCTATTCTATTCTAAAGTAGCTTCGAGCAGGTGAGAGCTGCTGATTGCCTATCTGCTTAACCTAGTGGCTGAACTGAAGGAGGGAGTTACTAGACTTAGAACTGTAAGGGAATGTAAAAGGGAGTTGAACTTGAGGAACTTGAGAAGACTTGACAGGGTACTTGGTGCCGTGGGTTAGTTGTTTGGGCGGTGTTGGATTGGTTGATGGGTTGGACGCGATGATCTTGAAGGTCTCTTCCAACCTGGTTTATTCTATGTATTCTATGTATTCTATGTATTATAATGCTGAAGGCTCCTGGGGCTTCCATGAAAGAAACAGTAAAAGGAAAGCCCAAAACAGTATAATCACTTTATCATCTCACCTGGCAAGAGATTTGTATGAAGAACTGGCCTGAGCGTCGGCCAAGGTGAATAGTGAACTCACCTTAAGCTCCGTAAATGGGATAATTATCCCTAAATTGCATTCTGTAATTAACTTGAGGAACATGAGGAACTTGTGGAACTTTTACTCTGTCCAGTTCTGGGCCCCTCAGTTTAGGAAGGATGTTGAGTGGCTGGAACATGTCCAGAGAAGGGCAACAAAGCTGGTGAGGGGTTTGGAGGGGCTTGGATCTCCACAAGTCCATGGGACCAGATGGGATCCATCCTAGGGTGCTGAGAGAGCTGGCAGATGAGCTGGCCAAGCCACTTTCCATCATTTTTCAGCAGTCCTGGCTCACTGGAGAGGTCCCAGATGACTGGAAGCTGGCCAGCATGGTGCCCATCCACAAGAATGGTTGGATGAGCCAGGGAATTCCAGGCCTGTCAGCCTGACCTCAGTGCCAGGCAAGGTTATGGAACAGGTCATCCTGAGTGCAATCACACAACACTTGCAGGATGGCCAAGGGATCAGGCCCAGCCAGCATGGATCTAGGAAGGGCAGGTCCTGCCTGACCAACCTGATCTCCTTCTATGATCAGGTGACTGCCTGGTGGATGTGGGGCAGGCTGTGGATGTAGTCTACCTGGACTTCAGCAAGGCTTTTGACACCATCCCTCACATCAAACTCCTGGCCAAGCTGTCAGCCCGTGGCTTGGACAGCAGCACTCTGTGCTGGGTTAGGAACTGGCTGGAGGGCTGAGCCCAGAGAGTGGTGGTGAATGGTGCCACATCCAGCTGGCAGCCAGGCACTAGTGGTGTCCCCCAGGGATCAGTGCTGGGACCCATCCTCTTTAACATCTTTATCAACAATCTGGACAAGGGGATTGAGTCCATCATCAATACATTTGCAGATGACAGCAAGCTGGGGGCAGGAGTTGATCTGTTAGAGGGTAGGAGAGCTCTGCAGAGGGACCTTGACAGGCTGGACAGATGGGCAGAGTCCCACGGCATGAGATTTAACACATCTAAGTGCCAGGTTCTACACATAGTGTGGCCACCAGGAGCAGGGAGGTCATTCTGCCCCTGTACTTGACACCGGTTGGGCCACATCTTGAGTCTTGTGTCCAGTTCTGGGCCCCTCAGTTTAGGAAAGATGTTGAGATGCTGGAACGTGTCCAGAGAAGGGCAACAAAGCTGGGGAGGGGTTGTGAGCACAAGCCCTATGAGGAGAGGCTGTGGGAGCTGGGGTTGCTTAGCCTGGAGAAGAGGAGGCTCAGGGGAGACCTCATTGCTGTCTACAACTACCTGAAGGGAGGTTGTAGCCAGGTGGGGGTCAGTCTCTTCTCCCAGGCAACCAGCACCAGAACAAGAGGACACAGTCTCAAGCTTTGCCAGGGGAGGTTTAGGCTGGATGTTAGGAAGAAATTCTTCATAGAAAGAGAGATTTGCCATTGGAATGTGCTGCCCAGGGAGGTGGTGGAGTCACCATCACCGGAAGTGTTTAGGAGGAGACTGGATGGGGTGCTTGGTGCCACGGTTTAGTTGGATGGTGTTGGGTGATAGGTTGGACTTGATGATCTCAAAGGTCTTTTCCAACCTGTTTTTTTTTTTTTTCTATTCTCTTCTATACACAGTTTCACTTTCTGTTGGCTTCCACAGCTTGTCACTGAGGCACATCCAGGGTTTATCTTCGAAGGCTTTGTAGCTGGAAGCTTTGTAGAAAAGAGGCTGCTGCTGAAGCTTGCAGGGCTTGTTGGCTTCGTAGCTTTGCCTATTTGCAGAGGTTCTTCAGCTGCAATCTTCACAGCAGTGCTTGCTGGTTCTTCCAGTAAAACAAAACTGTCCCGGGGACTCTCGGCTCCTCCTGGGGGTTGTCTCTTGGCCCAGTGAGATGCATCTGTTGTGCCCCTGGGCTTTACAACAGTCCTGTCTGGGTAAACTGAAGCACAGCTCAGATTCCAAGCAAGGCTTAGTGACTTCTCCCAGAGCATGGACAATTGCAAGGCAAGGCTCTAGCCCTTTGAGCTGGTACTTATAGATTTCCCAAGACAATGATGGCCAGTGACAGCACAGATTGAGAGATAAAACCCTGACACTGTAACCTACAGAGAGAGTTTTCTCCAAACGTGGCCAAAGGCACACACACCTGGCCCACTTGGACTCCAGGGCATGCTCAGACAAGCCTGGGCAATGTGGGCATCTTCCTATAAAAACAGACCTGCTGGCTCCTGCCCCATTGTCTGGTTCTGAGCATTTTTGAGGCTTTTTGACCCTCCAGGACTCATCTTTATTGCCCTTCTTTGGACACACTCCAGGAAGTCAAGGTCCTTCTTCTAGTCAGGGGCCCAAAACTGAACACAGGATTTGAGATTTGGCCTCGGCAGTGCTGAGTACAGGGGGACAATAATTTCCCTACTCCTGCTGGCCACAGCATTCCTGATACAAGCCAGGATGCTCTTTGCCTTCTTGGCCACCTCAGTCATGTGCAGCTGGCTGTCAACCATCACCCTCAGGTCCTTTTCCTGATGGGCACTTTCCAGACACTCTGTTCCAAACCTGGAGCATTCATGTGACCCAAGGAAGAAGTTTTTCACCATGAGGGTGGTGAGACACTGGAACAGGTTGCCCAGGGAGTTGGTAGAGGCCTCATCCCTAGAGGTTTTCAAGGCCAGGCTGGATGTGGCTCTGAGCAACCTGATCTAGTGTGAGGTGTCTCTGCACATGGCAGGGGAGTTGGAACTGGATGATCCTTGAGGTCCCTTCCAACCCTAACAGTTCTATGATTCTGTAAGTGCAGGACCCAGCACTTGGCTTTGTTAAACCTCATACAGTTGACTTCAACCAGCTGATCCAGCCTGTCCAGATCCCTCCTCAAAGCCTTCCTACCCTCAAGCAGATCAACATTCCCATCCGATTTGGTGCCACCTGCAAACTTACTGAGGGTGCACTTAATCCCCTTGTTCAGATGATAAAGAGAGCTGACCCCAGTACTGAGCCCTGGGGAACACCAACCCTGACTGGCCACCCACTGGATTTAACTCCATTCCCCATCACTCTTTGGACCTGCTCATCCAGCCAGGTCTTTTTAACCCACTGAATTATGAAAGAGGTAATTGTCAGCTTTTGTGGAAAAGGATTTCATCACAGTTGGCTGAAAGTTTGATCTACTCTGCCCTTTGCTCCTTCTATGAGGATTTATTTTTAGGCAAACACTGGAAAAAAAAAACCCCAGAAAGTTGCAATCATAATCCTAGGGAGGAAAGAAATCAGCTAGAAATGCTCTATTTCTGTCATGTTCCTTAAACCCTTTGGTCCTTCCCATAGCCCCTTGATCCATCAATACATCATCACTTATTGAAGGCATTTCTGGGTTTTTGTTTGTTTTTAGAGTCCACAGCTGGGTTCTGGGTTCTTTCCAACATGTCTGTGCTTCCTGTGCAGTGGGTTGGCTTTTCTGGAATAACCTAACTGCCACCCACCCTCAGTGATGTATTTTGGATCTCTCTTTTTTTTTTTTTTTTCCCATGGAGTAAAAATAGTGAATCCTAGAATCATAGAATTGTTAGGGTTGGAAAGGACCTCAAGGACCATCCAGTTCCAGCCCCCCTGCCATGGCCAGGGACACCTCACACTACAGCAGGTTGCTCACAGCCACATCCAGCCTGACCTTATAAACCTCCAGTGATGAGGATTCTACCACCTCCCTGGGCAACCTGTGCCAGTGTCTCACCACCCTCAGCGGAAAGAACTTATAACATCCAATTTGCATCTACCCATTTCTAGTGCTGCCCCATTCCCCCTAGGCCTATCACTCCCTGACACCCTAAAAAGTCCCTCCCCAGCTTTCTTGTAGTCCCCTTCAGATACTGGAAGGCCACAATAAGGTCTCCCTGGAGCCTTCTCTTCTCCAGACTGAACAGCCCCAACTCCCTCAGTCCGTCCTCATAGGAGAGGAGCTCCAGCCCTCTGATCATCCTCGTGGCCCTTCCCTGGACATCTTCCAGCACTTCCAGATCCTTCCTGTAATAGGGGTTCCAGAACTGGACACAGTACTCCATTTGGGATCTCACCAGAGCAGAGTAGAGGGGGAGAATCACCAGCTTTCTTGTAGCCCCCTTCAGATACTCAAGGCCACAATAAGGTCTCCTGGGAGTCTTCTCTTCTCCAGACTGAACAACCCCAACTCCCTTAGTCTGTCTCCATAGGAGAGGTGCTCCAGCCCTCTGATCATCCTCTGCTCATCTGGACACATTCCAGCACCTCCAGATGGTTAATTCTGTATTCTGTGTTCTGTATCCTTCCCATAATAAGGGATGCAGAACTGGATGCAGTACTCCAGGTGGGGTCTCACCAGAGTGGAGTAGAGGGGGAGAATCACCTCCCTTGACCTGCTGGCTATGCTTCTCTTGATGCAGCCCAGGCTCTCCTTGGCTTTCTGGGCTGCAAGTGCACACTGCTGGCTCATGTTGAGCTTCTCATCCACCAGCACCCCCAGGTCGTTTTCTTCAGGGCTGCTCTCCAGCCAGTCACTGCCCAGCCTGTATTGGTGCTTGGGATTGCCCCAACCCAGATGCAGGACCTTGCATTTGGTCTTCTTGAACCTCATGAGATTGTCATGGGCTCACCTCTCCAGCCTGTCCAGGTCCCTCTGGATGGATCCCTTCCCTCCAGCGTGTCTGCTGCACCACACAGCTTGGTGTCATCAGCAAACCTGCTGAGGGTGCACTCAATGCCACTGTCCATGGCACCCACAAAGATGTTGGACAAGACTGGTCCCAGTACTGATCCCTGAGGGACTCCACTTGTCCCTGGCCTCCACTGTGACATGGACCCATTGACAGCCACCCTTTGGGTGGGGCCATCAAGCCAGTTCCTTATCCACTGAATGGCCCTTCCATGGAACCCATGCAACACCAGCTCCAAGCTGGATGTCGTGAAGCCCTGGTTGAAGTCCTGAGCATGCCTCTGCTATTCTGACACAGTACATCATGAGCAGCCCCTATATAGATTCAGGTGGAATATACTTCTGGAGGAGGAGAAAGGTACCTGCACCATCTAAGAACCTCTTTGGACTAAACAATGAAGCTGTGGGAAGACTTAAAAGGATCACAGAATGCATCAGATTGGAAGGGACACTCAAAGGTCATTTTGTCCAACTCTCCGGCAGTGAGCAGGGACACCTCCAGCTAGATCAGGTTGCTCAGGGGCCCATCAAGATAAACCTTGAATGTCTCCAGGGATGGGGCTTCCATCACATCTCTGGGAAACCTGTTCCAGTATTTCATAGAATCATAGAATGGTCTGGGTTGGAAGGGCCCTCCAAAGGTCATCTGGTCCAACCCCTTCTGAATTCAGCAGGGACATCCTCAACTAGATGAGGATGCCCCTGTCCAGCCTCAACTTGAATATCTCCAGGGATGGGGCCCCAACCACCTCCCTGGGCAACACGTTCCAGTGTTCCATCACCCTCATAGTAAAGAACATGTTCCTAACATCCAGTCACCACTCTCATTGTAAAGAACTTCTTAAGTCCAACCTAAATGTTCCTTGCTCCAGTTTCAAACCATTTCCCATATCTCTCTGAGCCCTTCTAAATAGTCCTTCCCCAGACTTCCTCTAGGTCCAACCCAGATACTAAAATGCAGCCTTAAGGCCTGCCTGGAGCCTTCTTTTCCCCAGTCCAAACAGCCCCAACTTTCTCAGCCTGTCTTTGCA
The DNA here is from genome assembly GCF_014839835.1 of Dryobates pubescens. Classification (NCBI taxonomy): domain Eukaryota; kingdom Metazoa; phylum Chordata; class Aves; order Piciformes; family Picidae; genus Dryobates; species Dryobates pubescens. Next base: position 14,044,767 of record NC_071621.1, on the reverse strand, counting down.
GGAGAACTGCTCCAGCCCTCTGATCATTTTTGTGACCCTGCTCTGGACCTGCTCCAGCAGGTCCATGTCCTTCTTGTGTTGGGGGCCCCCAGAGCTGAACACATTACTCCAGGTGAGGTTTCATATTAGAATATCAGAGTTACTTCAGTGGAGAAAGAAAGCAGACATAGTGCAAGAACCTGAAGGAAAAAAAAGAGTCCTTTTTAATTCTTCTCCTCAGGCCCTTTGATTTTGTCCAAACACTGAAAATTTAATGTGATGGTGAACACCTGCCTCTAGATTTCACATGCAAGATGCTCTCAGCAAAAAGATCTTTGAAGCCATTGCACAGAAACTCCATCCCTGGAAATAGTGAAGGTTGAATGGGGCTCTGAGCAGCCTGATCTAGTTGAAGGTGTCTGTACTCACTGCAAGGGTGTTGGACTGGATAATCTTTAAAGGCCACTTCCAACTCAAAACATTCCAGGATTTGGTGAGGTTTAGTGAATTGGAATAGTGAAATATGGAGAGCATGGAAGCAGAGATAACTATGCTCAAACATTTGTCTCCAGTTACATATGGAATACAGAATTAACCAAATTGGAAAAGAACTTTGAGATAATCAAGTCCAACCTATCACCCAGCACCATCTCATCAACTAAACCATGGCACCAAGTGCCTCATCCAGGCTCTTTTTAAACACTTCCAGTGATGCTGACTCCACCACCTCCCTGGCAGTTCTGGGGCCCTCAGTTTAGGAAAGATGTTGAGTTGTTGGAATGTGTCCAGAGGAGGGCAACAAAGCTGGGGAGGGGTTTGGAGCACAAGCCCTGTAAGGAGAGGCTGAGGGAGCTGGGGTTGCTTAGCCTGGAGAAGAGAAGGCTCAGGGGAGACCTTATTGCTGTCTGCAACTACCTGAAGGGAGGTTGTAGCCAGGTGAGGGTTGGTCTCTTCTCCCAGGCAACCAGCACCAGAACAAGAGGACACAGTCTCAAGCTGTGCCAGGGGAGGTTTAGGCTGGATGTGAGGAAGAAATTCTTCCCAGAATGAGAGATTGGCCATTGGAATGGGCTGCCCAGGGAGGTGGTGGAGTCACCATCACTGGAAGTGTTTAAAAAGAGCCTGGATGAGGTACTTAGTGCCATGGTTTAGTTGATGAGGTGGTGTTGGGTGATAGGTTGGACTTGAGGATTGTGAAAATCTTTTCCAACCTGGTTAATTCTGTGATTCTGTGATTTATCATCAGGCCCCCATCAAGCACAGGTAGAAGCTACAGCAGCAGCATTGAGGAGCTGACTGAACTCTTGGTTTCCTTTTTCTTGTACAAATCTCTAACCCCAGAATGATGTCATAGGTGAAGAAGCTGTGATATCTCTGATCAAACGTAGACATCTGCAAGGCAGGCATCTATCAAACCACTGATCTTGATATCCTTCACGGCTCATGGAGGGAAATGGAAACCCTTTCCTCCCCACAGGTGATCTCATCCTCCAGCAGATGAGTCACTCAGAAGGAGCTCCTACATTCTCCTGTGAACTCAAGGGAGTGGTGAGTGACTAACACAGACACAGATTCAAAACTAAAGGAAATGAATCCCTCTCACAGGAAGGAAATAGAGAACTGGAGTTTTTGCTGGTTGTGGGTATACCTCCTGCTGGTGTAAGCCCCCAGCTTTCCTACCCAGGTTGGGCATATCAATCACTTAAAATACTTTCCAGGTTTCCTTGGAAGAAGCCACTTAGAGATGATATTTCTGGATGTGTGACAAACATTGCAAATGAAGCTGGTGAGGGACTTGTTAGGGTGTTGGGGACTAAGGAGAATGGAAAAAAAAAATAGAAATGGGGAGATTCAGATTGGATGAAGAAATTCTTCCCCATGAGGGTGGTGAGACACTGGAACAGGTTGCCCAGGGAGGTGGTGGAAACTTCATCCCTAGAGGGTTTTAAAGCCAGGCTGAATGTAACTCTGAGGAACCTGATCTAGTGTGAGTCCAAGCTATCACCCAACACCATCTCATCAACTAAACCATGGCACTAAGTGCCTCATCCAGTCCCTTCTTAAATGCTTCCAGCGATGGTGACTCCACCACCCTCCTGGGCAGCACATTCCTCTCTGTCCTCAAGCAGATAATGACCTATCTTATCTAAGAGGTGTGTCTCTGTCATATGATAAGCCTCTCCTAGTGGACAGCAAGTTCTGCTGCCCAGAGAGGTTGTGGAGTCTCCTTCTCTGGAGACTTTCCAAACCCACCTGGATGCATTCCTGTGCAGACTACCCTGGGTGATCCTGCTTTGGCAGGGGGGTTGGACTTGATGATCTCTTCCAACCAGGTCCCTTCCAACCAGGTTGGAGGAGCATGCTTCCTAGTATTTACTTTCTGGTGTCTTGACCCCTGTAGTTTCATCCTTTCCATAGCATGAGTGAAAAGAGAAGATCTTCTCTTTGCTCAGTGTACTTTTCCATAAGCTCCACAATCCTGCTGGTACACCTCACATCTTAATGGACAAATAAGCTGTTCCTAAGATTCAGGACTGTGAGAGTAGCCACATCACTTATTGATTCATGTCAAGATTGCTATATTTAGATCTCGGTTGCTTCCAGTCATCAGGTAAGACAGTCTTGAGAAATGTTTAACATACCCCAGAAGAACTCAGTCCTTTTACTGTACAATCTCAAATGTTGTCATAAGGCTCAAGATTCAGGGCAAAAAAGGCTTTGGAGATCATAGAATCAAAGAATGGTTTGGGTTGGAAGGGACCTCAGAGATCATCTAGTTCCAACAAACCCACCATGGATAGGGACACCTTCCACTAGCCCAGGCTGCTCAAGGCCTTTTCCAACCTGGTCTTAAACAATTCCAGGAGGAGGCATCCACAACTTCCCTGGGCAACCTGTTCTAGTGTCTCACCACCCTCACTCTAAAGAATTTCTTCCTGATCTCCAGTCTAAACCTCCCCTCTTCCAGCTTCAACCCATTGCCATATCACAACAAGCCCTTGTTAAATGTCCCTTGCCAGCTTTCTTGTAGCTCCCTTCAGGTACTTGAAAGCTGTTCTAAGGTCTCCCCACAGCTTTCTCTGCTCCAGGCTGTAAAGCCCCAATTCTTTCAGCCTGTCCCCATACAGGAGGTTCTACAGCCTTTGACCACCTTCATGGTCTCCTTTGGACCTGCTCAAACATTTTCGTGTCCTTCTTGTGCTGGGGGCACCAGAACTGGACACAGTACTCACCAGAGCAGAGCAGAGGGACAGAATCACCTCCTCTGTGTTGCTGGTCATACTTCTTTTGATGCTGCCCAGCATATGGCTGATGGAAGCAAACATTGGTGATACCTTTCTGGCTAGTGACTAAGTCACTCACTGACCTGGACCAGCTGGAGAGGTGAAGCCCAGGTGAACCTCACGAAGTTCAACAAGAGCAAGTGCAGGGTTCTACACCTGGGCCAAAACAATCCTCATTATCAATACAGGCTGGGGAGGAGGTGATAGAAAGCAACCCTGTGGAAAAGGATTTGGGAGTGATGATAGATGAGAAGCTGGACATGAGCAGACAGTGTGAGCTTGCAGCACAGAAGGCCAAGGGCAGCCTGGGCTGCATCCAAAGCAGCACTGGCAGCAGAGCCAGAGAGGTGATTCTGCCACTTTGCTCTAGTGGGACCTCACCTCGTGTACTACATCCAGCTCTGGAGCCCTCAGTATAGGAAGGATATCCACCTGATGGAGCAGATCCAGAGGAGGGCCAAGAAAATCATCAGGGGGTTGAAGCAGCTCTACTATGGGGACAGGCTGAGGGAGCTAGGGGTGTTCAGCCTGGAGAAGAGGAGGCTCTGGGGACACTATTAGCAACCTTCCAGTACCCGAAGGGAGCTACAAGAAGGATGGAGAGAGACTATTTACAAAGGCCTGCAAGTGACAGGTTGAGGGGCAATGGCTTCAAACTGGAGAAGAGCAGATTTAGATTGGGTATCAGGAAGAAGTCCTTTACCATGAGGGCAGTGGAACACAGCAACAGGTTGCCTGGGGAGGTTGTTCTTGCCCGATCCCTGGAGATATTGAAGGTGAGGCTGGACGGGGCTCTGGGCAACCTGATCTAGTCGAGAATGTCCCTGCTGAATGCAGAGGGGTCAGACTGGATGACCTTTGCAGGTCCCTTCCAGCCTGGACCATTCTATGGCTTTGTGATTCCACGTGCAGGGAACAGAGAGGACATCTTGATTTGTGTATTCTCTGCCTGCCCTCTTGTGGCGAGTGGCTGCTGATTAATTGTATGGACAGATTTATAGCATAGATACATATTTACCTATCAATATATTCATAGATACATAGATATTTATGGACCTATGGATGTTCACTGGCATACAGGGCAGAAAATGCGTTCACAGAATTGTAGAAACATAGAATTGTTTGGGCTGGACCGGCTGCACCTTAAGCCTGCACCTTACAGATGTGAGTAGCAGCAGATAATTGTCATTATCTGGCCTTTCAGATGCTGAAGACTTTCCCACTTTCACCACGATTTTGCTAAGAATGTTCTTTGTCTAAAATAATTCAGCATGAAAATAATAAGAGTGGAGTTAAATGTCTGTTCCAGCTTGCAGAGACCAGTGAGCTCCTCACGTGTCCCTTCCCTCTCTATAAATAAACTGCTGAAACTGGGTGAGCTGCACAAAACCAAGCAAAAAAAGGTGGGCTTTGGTGGTGGTGTTGTTTTTTTCCAGGACCTGTTCTTACAGGAAACACAGGACAGCAGAAAAAGAACTGCTGCAGCATGGATGTGCTTTTCCTCACCCAGTGCCAGCCTGGGTTAGCAGGAGGGCATGAAGAGAACTGTGGTCCTGGGCTGAAAGCTTGGAGGAGCTGCCACTTGGTGAGGTTTATTTTCCATGTTTATCAATGTCTCAAGGGTGGGGGTCAAGAGAATGGGTCCAGACTCTTTTCAGTGGCGCCTAGCAGCAGGAAAAGGGGCAATGGGCACAAACTGGAGCACAGGAGGTTCCAACTAAAGATGACAAAAGCTATTCTTTCCTCTGAGGGTGCCAGGGCACTGGACCAGGCTGCCCAGAGATGCTGTAGAGTCTTCTTTAGACAGATTCAAAAGCCATCTGGATGTGATTTTGTGCAACCTGTTGTAGGTGACTCTGCTTTAGCAGAGCACTTGGGCTAGATGACCCCCAGAGGGGCCTCCCAGCCCTCACTATTCTGTGATTCTGTGACTCTGTGATTCTCTGATTCTGTTCAGTAAGGATTCAACATCATATTTCCACTCACTTCCCCCTGTATCTCTAAAAAGCAGTGGGATTTGCCTTGCAGCCCTCCACATCTAGAAACACATCCAGCACCTGGACGTGAGGTAGTGAGGATAAATGTGTTTGACATTGTGGATCTCAGGGCACACAAATGTAAGAGGTATGGCTTAAACACTTTATTTCCAGCCTTTTATCTTTGGATGATCTGTTATGGTTGGAAGGGCAGAAAAGTAGCTTCTTAGGCTGTACTAATGTTGGTGAGGTTTGTCTGTGTCTAGAGGGAGGTGAATCTGAGAAGTTTCTCACAGAATCATAGAAATGTTAGGGTTGGAAGGGACCTCAAGGATCATGTAGTTCCAACCCCCCCTGCCATGGGCAGGGTCACCTCACACTACATCAGCTTGCTCAGAGCCACATCCAGCCTGGCCTTAAAAATCTCCAGAGATGAGGCTTCTACCACCTCCCTGGGCAACCTGTGCCAGTGTCTCACCACCCTCTCCAGATGAGAAACGACTCAGCATTTCCAAGTGCACTTACAGCCTTTTCCCTTTGGCAAAACAGCCTTCAGCTCTTGAGATAGAATAGAGTAGAGTAGAGTAGAGTAGAATAGAATAGAATAGAATAGAATAGAATAGAATAGAATAGAATAGAATAGACCAGGTTGGAAGAGACCTTCGAGATCATCGCATCCAACCCATCAACCAATCCACCACCACCTAATCAACTAAACCATGGCACCAAGCACCCTATCAAGTCTCCTCCTGAGCACCTCCAGTGATGGTGACTCCACCACCTCCCCAGGCAGCCCATTCCAATGGGCAATCACTCTCTCTGTATAGAACTTCTTCCTAATCTCCAGCCTAAACTTCCCCTGGTGCAGCTTCAGACTGTGTCCTTTTGTTCCGGTGCTGGCTGCCTGGGAGATGAGACCACGATCTGCAAGTCCTTCTATAGATTAACATCCTGATTTCATATTTGCCTTGGATTGTGTCTTGAAGCCACGCACTGGGATGAACACACCATGTCCCTGGCCTCATGGAACCCTAAGTTGCTGTAAGACCAAAAAGAAGATGGTGCATTAAGTTGACAAGTGCTTTCTCAGGAGCATCATGCACAGCATGTTCAGCTCAACCTATGAAAGGTGCTGCAAGGACAACAGATTGGTTACTCAAATTCACTTCATCCAGTTCTGCTCTTGTGCAAGCAGATCTCTGAGCATCACATCTTTCTGAAAGAGTCACATTGGGTCATCTAAACCTCCCACTTAACTCACTTATGACTTTGTCTTCAAGTAGGAGTTAAGTGGCGGTCCTGATTGTCACTTGTCTCTGTCTAGGAGGGCTGCTAAAGGGCCTGGGGAATAAATCTTATGAAGAGCGACTGAAGGAGCTGGGGATGATTAGTTTGGAAAAAAGGAGGCTGAGGGGAGACCTCATTGCTGTCTACAGCTACCTGAAAGGAGGTTGTGGAGAAGGGGTTGGCCTCTTCTCTCTAGCAACCAGCACCAGAATGAGGGGACACAGTCTCAAGCTGCAGCAGGGGAAGTTTAGGCTCGAGGTGAGGAGAAAGTTCTTTACTGAGAGAGTCACTCATCATTGGAATGTGCTGCCCAGGGAGGTGGTGGAGTCACCATCCCTGCACCACCTCCCTGGGGGTGTTCAAGAAGGGACTGGCCTCGGCACTCGGTGCCATGGTCTAGTCATGAGGTCTGTGGTGACAGGTTGGACTCAATGATCTTTGAGGTCTCTTCCAACCTTAGTGATACTGTGATACTGTGAGAGGCTGGTGCTGATCTCTTCTCACAGGTCATTATTGATAGAACAAGAGGGCATGGCCTCAGGCTGTGACTGGGTAGGTTTAGGCTGGACAGTAGGAATGATTTTTTCCCAGCAAGAGTGGTCAGGCTCTGGAATGTGCTGGGCAGGAAGGTGGTTGAGTCCCCAAGCCTGGATGTGTTTCAAGGTGGTTTGGATGTGGTGCTTGTGGTTATGGTTTAGGGGTGAGCTTTGTATAGTAGAGCTATCCATTGGACATGGTGAGTCTGAGGGCCCTTTCCAACCTGAATGTTTCTGTGATTCTGTGACTCCATAGAGCAGTTCACTTATCTATATCTTTCTGATTTCCTCAGCTATGGAGAGCAACACGAAGGTGATGTCCATAATATCCAAACTCAGCAACTATTGCACATTGCCCAGTGACTGTGGAGGTCCTTGTTTGCCTTTCTGTCTCATGGCAGCTCCATCTGAACCTGTTCCTGGGTGCTAGATTCAGCTGTTAAATTGGTACCACTGTGGTCCCTAGGCCAACAATCACCACCCCAAATCTTGGAGCATTTTTGGGGTCAAGGATGGCCCCATCATGCAATTTGGAGTTTGTGAGGGGAAGTCAATTTATTACCTGGCTGCAGTGCCAGGGAAGGGTGTCAGACACATCTCATTTAATTTTGCAGGTATCTCCATTGCTTTGTGAGGAACATCCATTTGTGCTTTTCCTTTACTAAGTATGTGGAAGTATCCTGCAAGCTTGGTTGCTCTTAACATTTAGGGCCTTCTGGTTTTCCAGTTATGGGGAATTATTTGCTGAAGACCTCATAGGATATGCAATGGGATTCCCTGTCTGTGGTGATTCTTCACTCAGTTTCTTTCTATCTGTCCATCTTCTGCTGGCTGTGCACATGTAACAACACTGCCTGAATGTATAGCCAAGGCAGGTTAAACGAAGAACTTTTTGTCTTCTATCCTCACCTGATCAGCAGGTTAGTCCCTCAGGAAAGAAGGCTCTGGGGAGAACATAGAGAGGCCTTCCAGTACCTGAAGAGACCTTACAAGAGAGCTATTATTTATAAGGGTTTGTGGTGATGGGACAAGGGGCAGTGACTTTGAAATAGAGCAAGGTAGATTTAGAGTAGACATTAGGAAGAAGTTCTTTAATGTGAGGGTGGTGAAACACTGGAATGGGTTGCTCAAAGAAGTTGTGGCTGCCTCAACCCTGGAAGTGTTTAAGAACAGGCTGGATGAGGTTTTGAGCAACCTGGTGTAATGGGAGGCGTCCTTGTCCATGGCAGTGGGGTTGGAACTAGAGGACCTTTAAGATCTTTCCAACTCAAGCTATTCTGTAATTCTCACTACACACACTAGTGCTGGACATTCTCTACCTTTCCCAATGCTCAGCAGCCAGGACAAATCTACAGCAGCAGGGACAGAGAGCAGTTTTCAGGCTGATCCTTCTCCTTCACAGTACAAGAAAATGCGTTCACTGTGTCACCCTGCAGACTGGGCGTGAGGCTTGGACCCCCATGATTATCAGGCCATCATGGAATTATGCAAGTGTTTGGGTTGGAAGGGATCTTAAAGATCATCTAGTTTCAACCCCCCTACCATGAGCAGGGGCACCTTCCCCTAGACCAGGTTGCTCAAGGTGCCATCAAACTTGGTCTTGGACATTTCAAGGACAGGGCATCCACAACTTCCCTGGGCAACCTGTTCCAGTGTCTCACCACCCTCACTAAAGAAGTTCATGATATCCAGTCTAAATCTACCCTTTTCCAGCTTAAAACCTTTCTCCTTCATCCTATCACTACAACCTCTTGCTAAAGCTCGTATTTCCCTCCTGTCCTGACTGTGTTGCACTCCTGACAGCTGCAGTCAACCAGAGCAACCTCAAGGACACCTCTGGACAAATAAGCTTTAGCACCTTATCTGGATCACAGCTTGGGTTTATTCCTTCCAGTGCTGTCTGGACGTTTGGGTAGCTGGAGTTACAGATTTGGCTGTGCAGACCATCACATCCTCAGGGAGCCCACACAAGTAGGTTAAACAAAAGCTTTCATTCCACACAGTGTTTCTGGGACAGTATGCCAAGATTTCACAGACAGCTCAGAACAAGGATTGGCAAGGAATGCTCTGCTCCTGCAATGCTTTCTTATTGCAAACAGCCCTGAGACACAAAATGCATGTTCAGAGGCAAGGCTGAGCTTCCTTTAAAAGCAAAACTGTTCAGATGAACAATTCCAGGTTTATTCTTTAAAGCAATAAAGGCACCAGAGCAAAGCTCACATCCAGAGCTTGTGGGCAGCTGAGAGACCTGGGGTTGTTTCCTCTTGAGAAAAGGAAGCTGAGTGGGGACATTCTTATTCTCTACAACCATGTCAAAGGTGGTCCAAGTGAGGTGCAGATCAGTCTCTTCTCCCTAGAGCTAGGATGAGAAGAAACAGCCTCAAGTTGCACCAGGGAAGGTTTAGATTGGATATTGGGAAATTTTTCTTTCCTGAAAGAGTGGTCAGACATTGGAACAGGCTGCCCAGGGAGGTGGTAGAGTCACCATCCTTGGAGGTGCTCAAAAGGTGTAGATGTGGTGCTTAAGGACATAGTTTAGTGGGCATGATTGCATTGGGTTGACAGTAGGACTTGATAATCATAGAGGTCTTTTCCAACCTCAATGATTGTATGATTCAAAGCAACTTCTACAGCACCAGACTCAATCTGTGTCCTGACATAGGCAAATATCAGGATCTTACCCCTGACAGAATGAAGCCCTCTGGTAGAAGAAGAGGGAATGGCCTCAAGCTGCCACTGGGTAGGTTTAGACTGGACAGTAGGAAATGTTTTTGCAGGGCAAGAGTGGTCAGGCACTGGAATGAGCTGGGCAGGGAGGTGGTGGAGTCACTGAGCCTCGATGTGTTTCAAGGTGTATTGCATGTGGTGCTTGGGGCTATGGTTCAGGGGTGACCCTTGCAGAGTAGGGTTCTAGGTTGGAGTTGGTGATCCTGAGGGTCTTTTCCAACCTGAGTGTTTCTGTGATTCTGTGATCCCGTGTATTACAGCACAAAAAAAAGGATTCAGTAAGGCATGGTTATTAAAGTGCTTAATTGCAGTATTTCTGCCATCAGATATTATTCTATACTACACAATGTTCAGACTCTTGGTGAGCAAAGACCTCAAGACTGCAGCTTCAGCCAAGCAGAGTCTCCTTGCTGCTTTCTCTTTCTGCCCACAATCTTCTGAGGAGCACAGAGAAAGGTCAGTTGGTTTCCTGCAGGTTTTCAATAATTTGAAACTGTTTCAGTTCCAGCTTTTGAACAGCAAATATTAAGGAAATTGGATATGGAGGTTGGATCTGAAGCCTCTGTCCCCAGGGCTGCTTTGTTCTCCCTGGTAACAAGTGCTAGCACGAGAGGAAATGTCCTCAAGTTGCATGAGGGGAGGTTTAGGTTGGGTATTAGAAGAAACTTCTTCACTGAAAGAGTTCTGAAACACTGGAACAGGCACCCCGGAGAGGTGGTTGAATCATCATCCTTGGAGGTGTCTAAAAGATGGAGAGAACACAGAATCACAGAAACATTCAGGTTGGAAAAGACCCTCAGGATCACCAAGTCCAACCCAGAACCCTACTCTACAAGGGTGTCCTGGTTTGAGGCCAGGCAGATCCCCTCTTGCCCCTGAGAGGGGCAAAAGAATGAGACTCACACAAATGGATTGCAAAAGTTTAAATGGGAAAACAATTGGTGTTTTACAGAAACTACAAGCACAGTGACAAAGATACCCCAAAGCATACAGAGTCCCTTCCAGCACACCCAAAAACCTCCCAACACTTCCCATCTCCCCAACTGAAGGTACACCCAAACCCCTTCAGGGCTCTTTCTTCCCCCCACTGCTAGGCTGGTCTCAGCTGGCCAGGTCTGAGACCTCCCCTCCCTCTTCTCCTCCTGGCATTAGGCCCAGCCAGGCCTGAGAGGCCTTGAGATACTCCCCCAGCACTACCTGATAGGGAGCATCTCCCAGGGGAGCAGAGAGGGAAGAGAGAGGAAGAGAAAGGCTTTGCAGATGGATTTGTAGGGGCACAGGACATGATGAGTATGAAACACACAGCTTCCTGCAGCCACCTCCCGGGCTGGACCCTGGGGACACCGCAGCTGTAGCTCGCATGGCAGCAGCGGGAGGCACCCAGCCTGAGCTGCCACAAAGGTTCACCCCTAAACCACAGCCCCAAGCACCGCATCCAAACCACCTCGAAACACATCCAGGGCTGGGGACTCAACCACCTCCCTGCCCAGCACATTCCAGTGCCTGACCACTTTTGCTGTGAAAAAATTGTTCCTACTATCCAGTCTAAACCTACCCAGTGGCAGCTTGAGGCCATTCCCTCTTGTTGTATCACTAATCACCTGTGAGAAGAGACCAGCAGCAGCCTCTTCACAACATCCTTTCAGGTAGTTGTAGGCTTCCTGATGTGGTGCTGAGGGACATGGCTGGTACCAGACTTGGTTAGAGTTAGAGCATGGTTGTACTGGAAGATCTTAAAGGTCTTTTCCAACCAAAACTGTTGTATGACTCTATGCAGCAAGGAGCTAGAATCCCTAGCTGCAACAGCCCAGCAGACAGGCATCTTGAGGTGCCTGGCAAACAAACCAGCACAAACCCAGACCATTTTCCATTTGCAAACTGTAGAACATTTGCAACTTGGCAAGTTCTGACAACAATGACATTAAAAAAAGAGAAGAAGAAGAAGAAGAAGATTTCAGTGTTAATAAATACCTTCTGTTCAAGCCCAACTGGAATTTCATGCATCATATTGTGGTTTTCATTTGGACATCAGGTCTATGTAGATACAACATATTTCAGCGTTGCTCCTTGGCCCCACATCCACTTCCCCTGAGCTCCTCTGCATATGTTCATGAAAAAATGTTTCAGCCAGCTGACTTTGTGAAAATGAAGCTATTTATTCTCTGAGTCTGCTGTACAGTTTTTGTAACCCTGCCTGCAGCCTGTGCTGTCTGGTTTGGCTCCTGGACAGGCCCAAGTTGAGAAGAGATAGTGGCCAAAAGGAGATTTAATTCCTTTGAATAAAATGGGTTTGCTGTGTCAGTGAGTAGTCTCTGTACTGTAGTGGTCAGCACTGCTGTAGTCAACAAAGGAGGGGATTCTGCCCCTCTGCTCCACTCTGCTAAGACCCCACCTGCAGTGCTGGGTCCAGTCCTGGGGGTCCTCAGCCTAAGGACTTGTTGGAGAGGGGCCAGAGGAGGCTAGAACCCCTCTGCTGTGAGGACAGGCTGGGGTTGTTCAAACTGAAGAAGGCTCCAGAGAGATATTATAGTGACTTTTCAGTACTCAAACAAGTTGATAAGAAAGCTGGAGAAAGGCTTTATAGCAGGGCCTCTGGTGACAGAACGAGGGGTGATAATTTTTAGACTAAAAGAGGGAGATTCAGACTAGAGAGAAGGAAGCAATTTTTTTATGCTGAGGGCAGTGAGACACTGGCCCTGGTTGGAGAGAAGTGGTAGATGCCTTGTCCCTGGAAACATTCCAGGTCAGGTTGGAGAGGACTCTGAGCAACCTTCTGTGGTTAAAGATGTCCCTGATGACTGCAGGGGGTTAGACAAGATGACCTTTAAAAATCCCCTTCAACCCAAACCATTCCATCATTCTGCCTCAAACTCCCACAAGTTTGACAAAGAAACAAATCCACTGCTGGTAGCAGGAGGGAAGGTTGTAGGGAAGCAAAGGCTCCTGCTTCAGTGACCATGGAGATATCCCTGACCTCACCACTGAAGGACATGTCTATAATGCCAAGGGAAATAACCAGGGCTTCAGTGAAGGCAGATGCGCTGAGGTTTTTGCATGAGGATGTCAGGACAGAGACAACATAGTTTCAGGAGTTCATAGAGGGGTAATGCTGGGGAAGACCTATGCTCAGCTCTCATTTGGCCTTCAGCCAGCTGCGGCCCCAATCCCCAGAGCAGCATAGAAACACAGAATGTTAGGGGCTGGAAGGGACCTCCTGAGATCATCAAGTCCAACTCCCCTGCCAAAACATCTTGATGTATCAAAGCTTTGATGTATCTTAATGCTTTGATCCCTTGAAGAGGGACCTTAACAGGCTGGACAAATGGGCAGAGTCCAACATGATGGCATTTAACAAGTCCAAGTGCCAGGTTCTGCACTTCGGTCACAACAGCCCCATGCAGTGCTACAGGCTGGGGACAGAGTGTCTGGAGAGAGGCTGGGCAGAGAGGGACCTTGGGGTACTGGTTGACAGCAGCTGAACATGAACCAGCAATGTGCCCAAGTGGCCAAGAAGGTCAATGGCATCCTGGACTGCATCAGGAGTAGTGTGGCCAGCAGGAGCAGGGAAGTCATCCTGCCCTGTGTTCAGCACTGGTTAGGCCACACCTTGAGTCCTGTGTCCAGTTCTGGGCTCCTTAATTCAAGAAAGATGTTGAGTTGCTGGAAGGTGTCCAGAGAAGGGCAACAAAGCTGGGGAGGGGTCTGGAGCACAGCCCTGTGAGGAGAGGCTGAGGGAGCTGGGGTTGCTCAGCCTGGAGAAGAAGAGACTCAGGGGAGACCTTACTGCCTTCTACAACTACCTGAAGGGAGGTTGTAGCCAGGTGGGGACTGGTCTCTTCTTCCAGGCAACCTGTGACAGAACAAGAGGACACAGTCTCAAGCTGTGTAAGGGGAAGGTTAGTCTTGAGGTGAGGAGAAAGTTTTTCCCAGAAAGAGTAATTGGCCATTGAGATGTGCTGCCCAGGGAGGTGGTGGAGTCACCATCCCTGGAGGTGTTCAAAAAAGGATTGGATGTGGCACTTGGTGCCATGGTTTAGTTGTCAGGAGGTGCTGGGTAATAGGTTGGACTTGATGATCACAGTATCACAGTATCACAGTATAACTAAGGTTGGAAGAGACCCCAAGGATCATCAAGTCCAACCTGTCCCAACAGACCTCACAACTAGACCATGGCACCAAGTGCCACGTCCAATCTCCCCTTGAACACCTCCAGGGACGGTGACTCCACCACCTCCCAAATCTCTGAAGGCTTTTCCAACCTGGTTGATTCTGTAATATTTTCCAATGAGAAGGGTGCTGTGAAGAGTGATATTACCTCCTCCTCCCTTTATTATTCCCTGTCATGGGAAACTTTCCCAAACATAAGTCCTTGTAGCTGTTTGGACACCCATCCATGCTGTGGCTGCTCCATACCTTCCTTGGCTAATTCTGCATCTCCTCATGCCTCCTCTGCCTGACTGTCCTGCTGCTGGCTTGCTTCTAAATTGTTGAATAATGGAGTCAACATGTGAAGAAAGGTCTCCAGAGGTGCCTTATCTGCAGAGGGGGATAAGAAGCAAGCTAAGAAGTAAGCTGAATGTAAATACAAGATCAGGGGAACAAGAAGAGACCTCTGAGATCATCAAGTCCAATTTCCCTGCCAGAGCAGGACCATAGAATCTAGAGTAGGTCGCACAGGAGCACATCCAGATGGGTTTTGAAAGTCTCCAGAGAAGGAGACTTCACAGCCCCTCTGTGGAGCCTGCTCCAGCGCTCTGTAAAGAAGCAGTAAAGAAGTTCCTCCTCATGGTGAAGTGGAACCTCCTGTGCTGTAGTTTATATCCATTGCCCCTTGTCCTATCCCAGGGCGCAACTGAGCAGAGCCTGTCCCCTCCCTCTTGACCCCCACCCCTCAGATATTTATGGACATTTATTAGATCCCCTCTTAGCCTTCTCTTCTCCAGACTAAACAGTCCCAGATCCCTCAGCCTCTCCTCATAGGGCACATGCTCCAGTCCCTTAATCATCCTACAATACACAAACAAGAACAAGACTTTCAGGTGGAGGGGTAGGACTCTGAGGATTCTTTATTGCATTTGATTTTAATTAACTGTTCAGAATCATGTATGAAATATGCACTATATTCAGACAGCATATATGGTGCACAAACACATCTTCTATAGCTCTCAGCTTGTTTACATGATTACATAAAAATTCATCCTACAACATTAGTGGTAAAACCTCCAGCAATCAACATGGTTGGGTCTTCCTGAGAGCGGTTCCTAGAGAATGGACTTCACTATCTCAGAAGCTCCAAAGTGGCCACAATGACCTGGGAAGTCTGCTGTGAAGCTGCAAAACTTACTTAAAGATTCACAGCTTCCAGCCCCCATTATCCACGCTGCAACATTCAAAGACATTCAAAGTTTAAGGGGAAAAATAACAAGAGAAGAGAAAAGAACAATGATAGAAGAGCCTGATCACAGTGCTTAGACACTGCCTGCTTACAACCCCCTAAGATACAACACATCAAGCTCATAGATTACTCCCAAGATTAAGGATCCAGCCCATTTTCTCAGAAGAGTAAAACTCAGAAAGGAACTTCACAGAATCACAGAATGTTAGAGCTTGGAAGGGACCCCCAGAGATCATTGAGTCCAAGCCCACTGCCAAAGCAGAATCACTTAGGGTAGTCCGCACAGGAATGCATCCAGGTGGGTTTGGAAAGTCTTCAGAGAAGGAATTGATTAGAGTTAATATGGGAAGAAGTCTCATGAGCAAACCTAAATCTGTCCACACAGAACAGTGAGAGGAAAATATAAATATATTTGATGGCTTTCTACCAGTAGAAGTCATCACACTCAGGGATTAGTCCTTGACCTATTCTTGTGGAAATTAAATGGACAAAAAATTACCACTGGCTTCAAAGAGACATATGAATTATCCAGGGATTACTAAAGTCTTCACTGATTAGGACTTTGCTTCTCTGCTACACTTTCCCACAGACTGACAATTTCATATTATTATTATTATTATTATTATTATTATTATTATTATTATTATTAAAATAAATTCAAAGAATGTTGTTTATTTTAGAAGATTCCAGGCTGAAGAAAGAATCCCAAAATTGTGTGCAAAAGGGCGGGTTGAAATCCTCTTCTTTCAATTGTCACAGCTGGGAAATTCAGGTTTGGGCTACTCAATTGCTTTCTTTGAAAATAGAAAATTAATTGGGGGTACTGGTGGATGGTAGGCTGAACATGAGCCTGCAGTGTGCCCAGGCAGCCAGGAGGGCCAATGGCATCCTGGCCTGCATCAGGAACAGTGTGGCCAGCAGGAGCAGGGAGGTCATTCTGCCCCTGTACACTGCACTGGTTAGGCCACAGCTTGAGTCTTGTGTCCCGTTCTGGACCCCTCAGTTTAGGAAGGAGGTTGACTTGCTGGAGCGAGTCCAGAGAAGGGCAACAAAGTTGGTGAGGGGCTTGGAACACAGCCCTGTGAGGAGAGGCTGAGGGAGCTGGGGTTGCTTAGCCTGGAGAAGAGGAGGCTTAGGGAAGAACTGAAGGGAGGTTGTAGCCAGGTGGGGATTGGTCTCTTCTCCCAGGCAACCAGCACCAGAACAAGAGGACACAGTCTGAAGCTGCACCAGGGGAGGCTTAGGCTGGAGGTTAGGAAGAAATTCTACACAGAGAGAGTGATTGCCCATTGGAATGGGCTGCCCGGGGAGGTGGTGGAGTCACCATCACTAGAGGTGTTCAGGAGGAGACTTGATAGGGTGCTTGGTGCCATGGGTTAGTTGATTAGGTGGTGTTGGATGATGGGTTGGACATGATGATCTTGAAGGTCTCTTCCAACCTGGTTTATTCTCTTCTATTCTATGGTATGGTATGGTATGCTATGCTATGCTATGCTATGCTATGCTATGCTATGCTATTCTATTCTACTCCACTCTACTCTACTCTACTCTATTCCTTGGCCTAACAAAAATGTATGCTCAAAAGATTATTTCTGAGTTTGTTACCCCCAAACTGAAATGTCTGAGGGGTCAAGAAGGAAGGAACAGCCTCAGCTCACTTGTGCCCTGTAAAAGGACAAGGGGCAATGGATGTAAATTACAGCACAGGAGGTTCCACCTCAACATGAAGAGGAACTTCTTTCCTGTACACAGAGCACTGGAGCAGGCTACACAGAGGGGTTGTAGAGTCTCCTCTGCAGACTTTCAAGCCCCATCTGGGTGCATTCCTGTGTGACCTGTGCTAGATTCTATGGTCCTAGTTTGGCAGGGGGTTGGACTTGATGATCTCCAAAGGTCCCTTCCAACCCCTACTTCCTGTGATCCTCTCATCAGTGGGTGGAAGCTGAGGCATAGGAAGTTCCATGGAAACAGGAGGACATTTTTTCCACTGTGAAGGTGACAGAACACTGGAACAGGCTGCCCTGGGTGGGTTGTGGAGTCTCCCTCTCTGGAGATATTCAAGACCTACTTGGATGTGTTCCTGTGTGATCTGGTCTAGGTGATCCTGCTCTGGCAAGGGGGTTGGACTCAATGATCTCCAGAGGTCCCTTCCAACTCCTAACATTCTGTGATTCTGGGATTAACATTACTTCTAAAGGTACTGCAGGATGTCCTTCTCCACATCTCAATTTCCCAGTGTCTTGGCATTCTCTTTTTATCCTGCTTTGGGCTGCAAAGCTTAAAATGTTTTCTATATGCTCTGTATGTGTGCATGTGCGAAACAAAATGTTCTTCCAGTTTGGATCTGGAACTGTGAAGATGCCATATTTTGACATTTTGAGCAGAGTCACATTTTGGCATTTGGAAACAAATATTGATTCATACCAAACTGTTCCATCTCAAAACTGCCATTTCAGTTGGGGGAAAAAAAAACCACACCAATAAAAACTAGCATTCAAATGGCACTTGCTGCTGAAATGTCATTTCTGAAAGAAAATGTTTCAGCTTAGGTTGACACAGAAGGGACAAAACATTTTGATTTAAAGTTTCTTGTTGATTTTCATGAAAGCAGAGTTTCCCACAACAACAAATCTATTTAATGCAAGACAGTTAAACCATTCTAGCACTACTGTTCCCAACCAGGTCCAAGTGCAGCCCTACGTGTTTGTATTGCCATGCAGACCTAGCTAAAATACTCTTGGAGCTCATCCTTGTGACAGAAGCTGATGAAGAGCTGGCACTACCAGCAACCATCCTTGTCCTCCTCAGTGGACCCCTGCCATAAATGCATACATACAGCTCTAAGCTGATGCCCAGTTTCACAGGAGATGATGGTCAAGATTCAGCTGCCTGCTCAGGTTCACCCTCTGCAAGAGCTAAGTGACTATTAAATTGCTTTTGCAGTGTAGGTGACTCCAACCCCTAACTCCATCTATTACTGTGTGACTCCATCTATTACACTGCTTTTGGCTGGAAGGGAATTAAAAGGAGGGTTTGAACTCCTCTAGTGAGTTGGCTTCAAGGTGTCTATCTTGATCTTACTACTGTCTTGCTGTTCTCATCAGATTTCATCCTCTTCCACACTTATTTCAGCCTCCTTCATGCTCCCCAGCTCTTTAAAGGTTGCTTTTGTCAGTGTCCTCTTTGTGCTCCTCAGGACAGATTTGAGTTTCTTGGTCAGTACATCTGGCCAGATGTGGCTGTAAAACAGAGAAGAGAGAAGGAGTTACCAACCCTTGAACCTTTTGATTTTCATCATTTTACATCAGACAAAGAAGAAATATTAGATGTTCTCAAAGCCAGCAGGAAGCATCAGGCAAGGGAGGATGTTGGCAGAGAGCTGCAGGGATGTGGTGGTCTTAGAAGATCGCACAACTGCTGGAGCTGTTCAGAATCAGAATCAGAATGAGAATCAATCAGGTTGGAAGAGACCTCCGGGATCATCAAGTCCAACCTATCACTTAACACCATCTAGTCAACTAAACCATGGCCACCTCCCTGGGCAGCACATTCCAATGGCCAATCTGTCTTTCTATGAAGAATTTCTTCCTAACATCCAGCCTAAACTTCCCCCTGCACAGCTTGAGACTGTGTCCTCTTGTTCTGGTGCTGGTTGCCTGGGAGAAGAGATCAACCCCCACCTGGCTACAACCTCCCTTCAGATAGTTGGAGAGAGCAGTAAGGTCACCCCTGATTCTCCTCTTCTCCAGGCTAAATAACCCCAGCTCCCTCAGCCTCTCCCCACAGGGCTGTGCTCCAGACCCCTCCCCAGCTTTGTTGCCCTTCCCTGGAGACATTCCAGCAACTCAACATCTTTCCTAAACTGGGGGGCCCAGAACTGGATACAGTACTCAAGGTGTGGCCTTACGAGTACTGAGTACAGGGCAGAATGACTTCCCTGCTCCTGCTGGCCACACTATTTCTGATGTAGTCCAGGATGCCATTGGCCTTCTTGGCACCTGGGCACATTGCTGGCTTGTGGTCAACTGCAGTCAACCAGTACCCCCAGGTCCCTTTCTGCCTGGCCGCTCTCCATCCACTCTGTCCCCAGCCTGTAGCTCTGCATGGGGTTGTTGTGGCCAATGTGTAGAACCCGGCACTTAGATGTGTTCAATCTCAAGCCCTTGGACTCTGCCCATCTGTCCAGCCTGTCAAGATCCCTCTGCAGAGCCCTCCTACCCTCCAACAGATCGACACCTGCTCCCAGCTTGGTGTCGTCTGTTGCACGGGTCAATAGGGCACACAGAGCAGATATCCAAGGATACCCACTTTTCAAATGTAAATTGCATTTACACAGAAACAACCAGAGGGCTTCAGCTGCTTCTGAAAAACATCCCTAGCTGTGCATCACAAGCCTGGCTGGTAACAAAAAGATTCCATGTTAATCAGTTGGTTTGAAGTAATTCACTGCTATCCATGTGAAATATGAAAGTCTGGCTGCTCTGACAACCCAGTCATCTCACCAAACCCAAAACAGGATAGACAGAGAAGCAGAAAGCCCTGACACCCGTCTCAGATCCAAGTGTGGGTTTGCTGCCTTAGCCTGGCACTTCTCCTGATGGAATGAGCTCTGCTGAGTACCAGGACTTAAGAGCTGGGCTAGCTGAGAGACTACAACTAGATCCGGGCTAGTAAATGAGTGTGATGGAGCTGGAGAATCATTTGCTGTGATGTTCCAAACATCCATAATGCCCAGGTTCTACCATCTGTTGGTGGGCACAGATTTGTTAGAACATAATGAGGGTTTCAGAGGCAAAACAAACATCAAGGCCTTGTCGAAGGCCAGAAGCTGAGTGAATGGCAGAGCTTTAGGTAGACCTCAACTCTGCAGCTGTCCCGTCCTACATCAAGCTTCACATGAAATCAAATTCATTGTGGAGAGTAGAAGACAATTTCATTCCAGCTGCTGCCAACTGAAAAGAACCAAATGTTAACCCATCCCAACAGTACCACTGTGAGTATACAGGCAGCACAAAGAAATAGCTGAGAAATTGTTGTGTGCGTGCACGCACACGTATGGCTTTGAATTGCAGACACCATTGCTGTGTGCAACGAAGCAGCAATTACTTCAGAACAGAACAGATTACATGAAGCAGGGATTCCTGTTGCACCAGGACAAGGAGTGATGGTTTCAAATTAAAAGAGGCAAGATTCAGACCAGATGTCAGTAAGATATTTACATTCAGGGTGGTGAAACACTGGCACCAGAGAGGTGGTAGATGCCCCATCCCTGGAAACATTCCAGGTCAGGCTTGTGGTAGTTTTAGGCTATGCCTTTAAAATTTTTCACAGCTCTTGAACAGAAAGTAGTAAAATGTAAATAAATCACTATTGGGCGTAAAAAGGAAAACAAAGATAATTCTAAACAACCCAATTGGAAGAGATAAGGGACTAAAACTAGTGGTACCAAAACAACCTTTCTTCTCACTTCTTTGCTCTGGGAGAGATGCTGACTTACTTCTGCTGGACCTTGGCTGCATTGGTTTGGTTAAGTCTAACATCTCTCTGCTCCTTTCTCTTGTCCCTTTTGTCTGAGGGTATAAGGGGCAGGTGAGGAGGGAGAAGCTACTAGCTTCCCCTGGTCTTTGACCAGAGTGGTTCATGTGCTGTTTGTCAATTGTAAATGCCTGTAAATATTGTAAGTACTGTATATTCTGTACACATTCATTGCATTCCATTGTAGATTATAGTTATGCTTGTAAATACACCTTTCATTTGCTTCCAGCTGGTCTGGTCTGGTACATTTAATGCTGGGGGGGGTGGGAAATTTCAACCCACCACAAGGTTGGATGGTGGTCTGAGCAACCTGATCTACTTGAAGATGTCCATGCTCACTGCTGAGGAGTTGGAAGAGATGACCTTGAAAGGTCACTTCCAACCCAAATCACTTCATGGTTCTGTGATTCTATCCCACAAGTATAAGATACAAGGTTTTGAAAGAAGGGGATCAAATATTATTAGATCCAAAGACTATTCACACTAATGACCAATTATTAATACAGAATTGTTAAGCAGCCTAATGAAACTGCTCTTAATGCCAGGCCAGGATGAGCTCCCTTTAAAGTATCTATGGACAAGAAGCTGGACATGAACAGACAGTGTGAGCTTGCAGCCCAGAAGGCCAATGGCAGCCTGGACTACATAAAAGATGTGTGGCCAGCAGATCCAGAGAGGTGATTCTGCCACTGCTCTGCTCTGCTTTGGTGAGACCTCAACTGGAGTACTGCATCCAGGTCTGGAGCCTTCAATATAGGAAGGACCTGGACCATATGGAGCAGGTCCAGAGGAGGACCACAAGAATAATCAGGGGTTTGGAGCACCTCTGCTATGGGGACAGGTTGAGGGAGTTCAGCCTGCAGAAGAGGCGGCACCGGGGAGATCTAATAGCAGCCTTCAGGTACCTGAAGGGGGCCTGCAAGAAAGCTGGAGACTGTTTGCAAAGGCCTGCAGTGACAGGACGAGAGGCAATGGCTTCAAACTACAGAAGAGCAGATTTAGATTGGATGTTAGGATCAGGTTCTTTGCTATGAGGATAGCAGAACACTGGAACAGGTTGCATGGGGAGGTGGTTGGGGCCCCATCCCTGGAGATACATAGAATACATAGAATACATAGAATACATAGAATAAACCAGGTTGGAAGAGACCTTCAAGATCATCGCGTCCAACCCATCAACCAATCCAACACCACCCAAGCAACTAACCCACAGCACCAAGCACCCCGTCAAGTCTTCTCCTGAAAACCTCCAGTGATGGCGACTCCACCACCTCCCCAGGCAGCCCATTCCAATGTGCAATCACTCTTTCTGTATAGAACTTTTTTCTAACATCCAGCCTGAATCTCCCCTGGCGCAGCCTGAGACTGTGTCCTCTTGTTCTGGTACTGCTTGCCTGGGAGAAGAGACCAACATCCGTCTGTCTACAACCTCCCTTCAGGTAGTTGTAGAGAGTAATAAGGTCACCCCTGAGTCTCCTCTTCTCCAGGCTAAGCAACCCCAGCTCCCTCAGCCTCTCCTCGTAGGGCTTATGTTCCAAACCCCTCACCAACTTTGTTGCTCTTCTCTGGACTCGTTCCAGCAAGTCAACATCCTTCCTAAACTGAGGGGCCCAGAACTGGACACAGATACTCAAAGTACAGGGCTCTGTGCAACCTGATCTAGTGGAGGATGCATCTGCTGACTGCAGAGGGGGTTGGACTAGATGACCTTTGGAAGTCCCTTCCAACCTGGACCATTCTATGATTCAATGATTAGATATCTATAAAGTAGATAAAAAGACTTTAATATTTGTAAGACTATAGCAAAGTCAACTAATAAGGTTGACCCCCTCAGACGCTCTGTAGTTTATCACTACATATCTAATGTTTTTTTGTTACTCAAGAGAATTATATTTGATTATCTTATCTAATATTCTGCAGGTGGTGTTTAATGGTCTGCTTCCTTGTGCCTGAGACAGACCATTAATTAATCTGGATGCAACAAGAGAAGAGCCAGGACCTTCAAACTCAGCACACACCATGTTTCTTTCACTCATAGAATTGCCTGGTTACAAAAGACCTTAAGATCACTCAGATCATTCAGTCCAGCCAAAATTTAATATTCCCCTATACACAACTGCTAGACCAGGTCCCAGAGCACCCCGTCCAAATGTCTTTTAAACACCTCCAGGGATGGTGACTCCAACACTTCCCTGGTTGGCCTATTCCTGTGTCCAATGTCCCTGTTAATGGAGAAATGTTTCCTAATATCCAATCTAAAGCTCCCATGGTGCAACTTGAAGCCATTTCCTCTCATTCTATCACTTGTCACCTGGGAGAAGAGGCTGACCACCACCTCACTACAACCTTCTTTCAGGTAGTTGTAGAGAGAGATGAGGTCTCCCCTCAGCCTCCTTTTCTCCAGGCTAAGCAATCCCAATTCCCTCAGACTCCTTAAGACCTTGTGTTCATTGACTCACACTCAGTGGAAGTGCAGCCAAGGTCAGCCAAACATGTCAAACATACCCTGGCAGCCCACTCCAGTGCCTTTCCAGATCATCCATCCCAACAAATCTTTATAGGAACATTGGCTTCCTTTTTCTGACCCTGTGATAGAAATGCTTGATAATGTCTTTGGGTGAAGAGAAAGCTCCAGGTGCCCAGGGAGCAAACAGCCATGCTGTTGTGGGGCAAAGCTAGCAGTCACTGTCCCTGGAGGGGTTCAAGAGGGGATTGGATGTGGCACTTGGAGCCGTGGTTTAGTTGTCAGGAGGTGCTGAGTGACGGGTTGGACTTGCTGATTATCTTAGGTCTTTTCCAGCCTTATTGATTCTATGATTCTATGATTCTATGATAACCAGGAAAGGGATCTAAAGGTACAATGCTGAATCTTAAGAAATCACTCAAATGTATCAGCCTACAGAAATGTAAGATTTAGCAGAGGATTCACCTTGAAAATTCACTCCTTGAACTTTAACAGAAAGAGCTGCTGCCTTTGGACATCACAGAATCACAGTATCACCAAGGTTGGAAGAGACCTCAAAGATCATCGAGTCCAACCTGTCACCACAGACCTCATGACTAGACCATGGCACTAAGTGCCATGTCCAGTCCCCTCTTGAACACCTCCAGGGATGGTGACTCCACCACCTCCCTAGGCAGCGCATTCCAATGATGAACGACTCAGTGAAGAACTTTCTCCTCACCTCAAGCCTAAACCTCCCCTGGTGCAGCTTGAGACTGTGTCCCCTTGTTCTGGTGCTGGTTGATAGAGAAATAAGAGACCAACCCCTTCCTGGCTACAACCACCTTTCAGGTAGCTGTAAAGAGCAATGAGGTCCCCCCTGAGCCTCCTCTTCTCCAGGCTAAACAATCCCAGCTCCCTCAGCCTCTCCTCGTAGGGAGTACTGAAGGGACCACTTGTCACTGAGGTCCTGGTATAGAGATTTGAAAGTTAAAAAAAAAATATGGAGAGAAAATTATTTTAGAAATGGACTCTCAGTAATTTTAGGTGGTCCCAGACTGATCCTTCATCCATGCAGGACATGCTGCCTGTATGCTGAAAGTCAGCAAAAAACAATACAGGTGACACTAAGGTTTATACACCACGGATCCCTCCGTAGATAGAGCTGCTACCAATCACACTTGGGGTGAAATCTCTGCCCCTTGAACTCACAGAATCACTGAATTTCAGGGGCTGGAAGGGACCTTGAGAGATCATCCAGTCCAATCCCCTGCCAGAGCAGGATCACCTAGACCAGATCACACAGGAGCACATCCAGGTGAGGTTTGAATATCTCCAGTGAGGGAGACTCCACAATCCCCCTGGGCAGCCTGTTCCAGCGCTCTGTCACCCTCACACTGAAAACATTTTTCCTCATATTTACGTGAAACTTCCTATGCCTCAGCTCCCACCCATTGCCCCTTGTCCTGTCATTGGCCATCACCAAGCAGAGCCTGGCTCCAGCCTCTTGGCACTCACCCTTTACATATTTATAAACATTGATGAGGTCACCTCTCAGCCTCCTCTTCTCTGAGCTACAGAGCCCTCAGCTTCCTCAGTCTCTCCTCCTAGGGGAGATGTTCCACTCCCCTAATCATCCTCATGGCTCTCCACTGGACTCTTTCAAGCAGCTCACTGATTTTCTTGAACTGAGGGTCCCGGAACTGGACACAATATTCCAGATGTGGCCTCACCAGGGCAGAGTAGAGGGGGAGGAGAACCTCTCTCGACCTACTGGTCACAGCCCTTCTAATCCACCCCAGAATGACATTGGCCTTCCTAGCCACAAGAGCACATTGCTGGCTCATGGTCAACCTTCCATCCACCAGGACCCCCAAGTCCTTTTCGCCTTCACTGCTCTCCAGCAAATCAGTCCCCAGCCTATACTGGTGCATGGAGTTGTTCCTTCCCAGGTGCAAGACTCTACACTTGGCCATGTTGAACTTCATCAAATTTCTCCCTGCCTAGCAACCCCATAGTGAAATCTGACTGACTTGCATGGGGTCTAAGGCTCATCTCCAAAGTGTGATCAATCTAGGGATCCCAGGGAGTCATTGACCTCTCAGTGGGACAATTGGGCTTTGAAAGAAAGAGAAATCCCTTTTCTCCACATCAGAAGCACTCTAAGATGCTAGGGGTAGGAATCAGCTATCTGTGGATACTGCCCAGCAGTGTTTGAGATTCTGTGGCTTATCCTATGTGGTCTTCAGCTGCTATTTCACCTGGCAGCTTTGCAGTGGGTTAGTTGGTACATGTTAAGCTCACAGATACTAGTGTAGGACAAAGTATAAGGACTACCACTGCTATAGCTAAGAGGTTTATCTTCAGGCAACTGGAGGTGCACTTTTGTGTTCCTTACACTTTGCTGCATGTTTCTATTGAGATCCCACCAAAATCATCACCTCTCTTCAAAAACAGATGTCCACCAAGGACAACAGAGCCCACTTTCAGCCTTTCATGGTTACAGGATTTGCCTCCTGAGCATGAGGAGCAGAGTCTCGATGTTCCTTTATACTCCTGGAGAGATAAATATGGCAAAATATAGACACAGTCCAAGATAGGGATCTCTACCTTATCAGAGCAAGGAGACTGTTAGCAGTTTATATACAGTCTAATGGGACTGTAAATTGGGTGAATGGACTACAGGTCACTACATCTGAGATCCTTGTAGAGCAATCCTTTATTGCCTTCAAGGGTTAGTAATGCCATATTCCCTTTCATCATAAATGTCTAAGACAGATTAGCTGGAAGCTCCACTAAACCACCAAACAGGCACGTGGGAATAAGTGGTTGCTGAGGACATAATTGCCTCTGTTGAGAGCTTCATGCACACAAGAAGAATTGAACTAAGAGTGTTGAAAAGCTCCAGGTATAAATGCCTTATTGATTTTTCTGCTGTGTCCCATGATTGGAGCCAAGTGGGCTAATGAGGACCTTCTGCTCCCTATAATTTACTGGTAATCAGCCTTGCTTCAGTGCTGAAGTCTCTGACTGTGGGTGACGTAAGTAGAAAATGCAGTTGCTAACCCAAGTGAGCAACCCCTTTTGTCTCTGGCTTTGGAGAGGAGTAGCTTGTGCTCATAGGTGTAGATCAGCAGGGTGGTCTTCTGTGCCTTGGAGCAGTGATTATTCACACATGGTAGTGCTTATGCAGGGGCCTCTGCACAGCGTGTCCCGCAGTTACAGCTTTGGTTTAAAGGAGGAATTTTTCCTAGAACAGGGAGAGCCTCAGAAAAAAATAATGTAAAAATCTCTCAGGGAGATAAAACAGCAGAGTGAGCCCCACCTTCAACCCTCAAAAGCTGGAGATGGGAAAAAGGAACACAGCCAGAAGTTGCCAGGCTGCTCAGAGAGGTCGTGGACTTTCCACCTCTGGAGACTTTCAAAGCCAACTTGGCTGTGTTCCTGTGTGACCTGCCCTCGGTGATTCTGCTTGGGCAGGAGGGTTGGACTCCATGAGCTCTGGAGACCCCTTCCAACCCCTAACATTCTGTGATTCTATGAAGTTCTCTTCTGAGTTTTACTCTTCTGAGAAAAAGGGCTGGATCCTTAATCTTGGGAGTAATCTATGAGCTTGATGTGTTGTATCTTAGGGGGTTGTAAGCAGCTAGTGTCTAAGCAACGGAGGCTTTCAGCCACCTCTGTCTTTTTGTGTAGATTCAGATTGGATGTTAGGAAGAATTTCTTCAGCATGAGGGTGGTGAGACACTGCAACAGGCTGCCCAGGGAGGTGGTGGAAACCTCATCCCTGGAGGTTTTAAAGGCCTGGCTGGATGTGGCTCTAAGCAATGTGATCTAGTGTGAGGGACCTTGACAGGCTGGACAGATGGGCAGAGTCCAAGGGCATGAGATTTAACACATCCAAGTGCCAGGTTCTGCACATTGGCCACAACAACCCCATGCAGTGCTACAGGCTGGGGTCAGAGTGGCTGGAGAACAGCCAGGCAGAGAGGGACCTGGGGGTGCTGGTCGACGGTAGGCTGAACATGAGCTGCAGTGTGCCCAGGCAGCCAAGAGGGCCAATGGCATCCTGGCCTGCATCAGGAACAGTGTGGCCAGCAGGAGCAGGGAGGTCATTCTGCCCCTGTACACTGCACTGGTTAGGCCACACCTTGAGTCCTGTGTCCAGTTCTGGGCCCCTCAGTTTAGGAAGGAGGTTGACTTGCTGGAACGAGTCCAGAGAAGGGCAACAAAGCTGGGGAGGGGTTTGGAACACAGCCCTATGAGGAGAGGCTGAGGGAGCTGGGGTTGTTTAGCCTGGAGAAGAGGAGACTCAGGGGTGACCTTATTACTCTCTACAACTATCTGAAGGGAGGTTGTAGACAGGCAGAGGTTGGTCTCTTCTCCCAGGCAGCCAGCACCAGAACAAGAGGACACAGTCTCAGGCTGCACCAGGGGAGGTTCAGGTTGGATGTTAGGAAAAAGTTCTATACAGAGAGAGTGATTGCACATTGGAATGGGCTGCCTGGGGAGGTGGTGGAGTCACCATCACTGGAGGTGTTCAGGAGAAGAATTGATGGGGTGCTTGGTGCCATGGGTTAGTTGTTTAGGTGGTGTTGGATTGGTTGATGGGTTGGACGCGATGATCTTGAAGGTCTCTTCCAACCTGGTTTATTCTATGTATTCTATGTGTCCCTGGCCATGGCAGGGGGGTTGGAACTGGATGATCCTTGAGGTCCCTTTCAACCCTAACAACTGATTCTATGATTCTGAGGAAGTGGAAATGAAGTAAAATTTAGTTTAGAGGCACCAAGCAGAAATGTTAATGCTAATTTCAGAGCTACTATTCAAAACCACCCCAACTATACAGCATTTCCATGGAACATCAAACCCTCTATGTGCCTGTGTGGGTGTCCAGGGTTATATGCCAGCCTTGTTCTGGTAGCACCTCTTTGAGCAGGCACATCAGGTCATGTAGTTATACTCCATGTAACTTCTGAATTCCAACCAAATAGTCCTATTGTCCAGGAAAGCTGGTGAGGGACTTTTATAGGGTGTCATGTAGTGATAGGACTAGGGGGAATGGATCCAAGCTAGAGGAGGGGAGATTTAAGTCAGTCATGAGGAAGAAGTTCTTCACCATGAGGATGGTGAGAGACCAGAACAGGTTGTCCAAAGAGGTGGTAGAAACCTCATCCTTAGATGTTTTTAAGGCCAGGCTGGATGTAGCTCTGGGCAAGCTGATGTAGTTTGAGGTGTCCTTGCCAATGGCAGGGGGGGTTGGAACTAGATGATCCTTGAGGTCCCTTCCAACCCTGACAGTGCTGTGATTCTGTGAAATCCATATTTCTTTCTTGTACCATAGTGATAGGCTACCATAGTGATGAATAATATAGCTGAGCACTGCTGCTGTGAAAAAGCTGGGACATCTGGGGTTGGTCAAGCCTGGGGAAGAGAAGGCTCCAGGCAGATGTGACTTTCTAGCACATAAGGGGCCTATAAGAAAGATGGAGACAGACTTTTTAGCAGGGCCTTTTGTGAGAGGACAAGGAGTGGTAGTTTTAAACTGAAGGAATAGAGATTATGACTAGATGTGGAAAATATTTTACACTGGGGATGGTGAGACACCGGCCCAGGTTGCCCAGAGAGGTGGTAGATGCCCTATCCCTGGACACACTCCAGGTCAGGTTGGTTGGGACTCTGAGCAACCTGCTCTACTTGAAGATGTCCCTGCCAAATGCAGAAGTCTTGGATAAGATTACCTTGAATGGTCCCTTTTAACCCAAACCACTCCATGATTCTATGAGATACAGAATTACACTAGGCAGGAGTTATGCATTACAGGAAAGCAACCACAGGCAGCTTGGATTCTTCCAGTGTTTACCATGGACTGGGCTGTTCCTGGAATAGTGCAGGTAGGCACACTAATGCTGTAAGTCTGTCAGAAACTAGAATCATAGGGGTTTGGGTTAGAAGGGACCTCCAAAGGTCATCCAGTCCAGCCCCCTCTGCAGTCAGCAGGGACATCCTCAACTAGATGAGGTTGCCCAGAGCTCTGTTGAATTTCACCTTGAATATCTCCAGGGATGGGGCCTCAACCACCTCCCTGGGCAACCTCTTCCAGTGTTCCACCACCCCCATGGTGCAGAACTTGTTCCTAACATCCAACCTAAACCTGCTCTTCTCTAGTTTTAAGCTATTGCCTCTCATCATATCACTGCAGGCCTTTGCAAAGGCCTTTCTTGTAGCCCCCCTTCAGGTACTGGAAGGTTGCTCTTAGGTCTCCCCAGAGCCTCCTTTTCTCCAGGCTGAACATCCCCAGGTCCCTCAGCCTGTTTTTGTAGCAGAGGTGTTCCAACCCCTCTGTTTATTTTTGTGTCCCTCCTCTGGACTCACTCCATTCAGGTCATGAATGTGCTAGGAAGTCACCCAACAAGGCTACTACTGTCTTTGGACAGCTATGCTTTTGATTGAGGTGAATAATAATGCATATTTTTGACCAAAGGAAACCCCAAAGCAAACCAAACCAAACCAAATGACAACAAAACACCAACCAACAACAAAAACCCAAACCAAAGCAACAACAAAATACAACCAAAACCACAACAACAACAAAACCAACACAAAAACCAACCAAGAGCCCCCCCCAAAAAACACTAAAGAAGACATGACACTAAGACCAACATAGTGCAGACAACACATAAGCAGCCACTAAATAGCAGAGCTAGGTTGGAAGTGTCCTACAGCTACTACCTGGGGTCTAGGCCTTTTTGCCAAGGAGTTTTGCAGCTTTCCTCCTTTTGAACTCTGCAATTTCTTCCTCAGGTAACCCATGAGCTCTACACCTGCAGTGAACATGTAGGCCATTAGAGAAAGAAACAGTTCAGTTTCATCTGCAATACAGAACAGACCATAATGGAGACCGAGGAAAAGCTAAGTGTCTTCTGGCATGAAAAAAGGAAAAGAAATATTGGTGGGCCTGGTTCTGATGTTCACAGAATCACAGATTTCAGTGAGAAAGGACTTTAAAGGTCACCTAGTTCCAACGGTATCCTCAGTTGCATTTAGAAGAGTGCAACCAGCAGGTTGAGGAAGGTTCTCCTGCCCTTCTACTCTGCCCTGGTGAGACCACACCTGGAGTATTATGTCCAGTTCTGGGGTCTCTGGTTTAAGAGAGACAAGAAACTACTCCAGAGAATTCAACAGAGGGCTATGAGGATGTATAAGGGAATAGACCATCTCCTAAAAGGAAAGGCTGAGAGACCTCTTGCTGTGTAGCCTGGGGAAAAGAAGGCTAAGAGGAGATCTGATCAATGTTTACAAATACCTTAAGGTTAGGTATCAAGAAGAAGTCTCTTTTCACTAGTGCCCAGTGACAGGACAAGGAGCAATGCATACAAGCTGGAATCCAGGAAGTTCCTCCTCAACAAGAGAAAGTAATTCTTTACTGTGAGGGTGATGGAGCCCTGAAGCAGGCTGCCCAGAGAGGCTGTGGAGTCTCCTTCTCTGGAGACTTTCAACACCTGTCTGAACATATTCCTGTGTGGCCTGGCCTACATGATCCTGCTTGGGCAGGGAGGTTGGACTCAATGATCTCTAGAGGTCTCTTCCACCCCCTCACCTTCTGTGATTCTGTGATTCCCACCTCCCTGCCATGAGCAAAGACACCTTCCACTAGAACAGGTTGTTCAAAGCCTCATCCAATCTCTCCCGTAACACTTCCAGGGAGGGAGCATCCACAACTTTTTTGGGCAACTTGGGCAAATTTATTTATTCCTTTCTTGTATCACTTCAGCTCCACCTCTTGCAAAGTGTGAGGTTAGCTAATTTAATTGTAAGTGTCCCACAGTTAAGTGCCTGCTCTGAGACAGCTGCTTTGTAATCTCTATAGCCAGGCACTTCCAGAGGTCTCTTGACACACCTTAGACGCTTCGCCCAGCACGAGATGAATGACTTTGTGGATTGAAGACCACAATCCATGCATCTATCATGGCTGTAGCCAGAATCTGTTAGACAGAATGAGTTCTGGGAGAATTATTTCATTACTCCTCTGACCCTCCATCTCATTCATCAAAGGGAAGAGCAGAACTAAATTGCTCTGAAGATCTTTGGTGAATCCAGCTCCTGCCTCAGTGCCTTTTGGTCTTCCAGGGGTGTTGCTATCACAGACTGACAGGTCTCAAAGCTATAGGCCCATTTCCAAATGGAAATCCTATTTAGCTGACCCTAGAAACAGATGCTTTTCCCTGAAAGCTTAGCCTAAATGTAACAGCTTTTCCCGAGGGAGACTGGAGTCAAGTTTCAGCCCTTTTGCCAGCTCCATCCTACAAACAGAAACATTTAAGCAAGCTGTCCTTCCATGCCCTACCTAAATCCTTAGCTCTGAGAACACCTTTCCTTTTTATAGAAACTTGAATTCCTGTTTATAAAGCCTCCCCTGAATGTTGTTGCCTCTAAGGATGGGTCTCAAGGACAAGGAAGGCAGGAGGATACAATCCTGATGAGCGGAATGAGGAATGGCTTCTTCTGGCAATCTACAGCTTGGGTGGGATTTGTTTCCCTGAAATCTAACTATCTGCAACAGAGATGTCTCCCTGTAACCCAAATATTTTGGTCTCTCTTCTGAGTTGGTGGAGGGAAGAAGGTACTGGGGGACCTCAGTGGGAGTTAAACCTGAAGTAGATGTCCTCTGTGGAGAAGATGAGCTGCACCTAGAAGAGCCTATTTCTCTCCATTGACTGTAAAAGATGTATAAGATGACCAGATCAGAGGGAGGTATCTGTGTTAAAGGTAAATAATTTCTCATAAGATCAAATCCTACCAGCTGGAGGGGCAAGAGGAATGCTTTCATCTCCAGCCCATTAAGCAAGCAGTAGCAGAATGCAGCTGCACATGGGTAAGTGTGAGGGGATTGTTCCTTGAGTCCACCCAGCAGGACTTCATCCATGGAGGAGCGGAGGAAGTTGCTGCCTGTTGCTGCACAATAATGCAGCAAGCTGTGACCCACACAAAATGCAGACCAGAGCAGAGTATTTGAAGCTCAAGCACAGTACCAAATAGCCCAAGCATCACCTCCAAGACAGACATCAAATAATCCTTTGATAATGACTTGATCTTCACCCATGGCACAATAACCTGAGGAAAGATCCAGGGCAAGCAGCACAAACACATCTCCTGAACTCATAGAATCATAGAATGATAGGGTTTGGAAAGGACCTCCAGAGATCATTGAGCCCAACCCTTCTTGCCAAATCAGGACCACCTAGGGCAGGTCACACAGGAACACATCCAGATGGGTCTTGAAAGTCTCCAGAGAAGGAGATTCCACAACCCCTCTGGGCAGCCTGTTCCAGTGCTCTGTCACCCTCATAGTAAAGAATTTTCTCCTCAGGTTGAAGAGGAACTTCGTGTGATTGAGCTTATATCCATTGTCCCTCATCCTATCTGGGTATCACTGAAAAGAGACTGGCCCCTTCTTCCTGACAGCCACCCTTCAGATATTTACAGGCTTCAATAAGATCCTCTCTCAGCCTTCTGTTCTCCAGACTGAACAGCCCCAGGTTTATCAGTATTTCCTCCTAAGAGAGATGCTTCTGTCCCTTAATCATCTTTGTAGCATTCTGTTGAACTCTCTGTCGGTTCCCTGTCCCAACTCTGACCTGTTGGAGTGGAACCCTTCTATTGAGAACAGGACTGAGAATAGGCTGAGAGCATTGGGGTTGTTTAGTCTGGAGAAAAGAAGGCTCTGGGGACAACTTATTGTGGCCTTTCAGTACTGAAAGGCAGCCTATAAGGAAGATGGGGACGATCATTTTAGCAGAGTTGTGACAGGACAAGGGGTGTCTGTATGACACAGCTGAAATTGCTGGGTCTGTGCAGGGACATCTGGGCACATCTCAGTCATAGTTAAAAGCCAGAATGTGATCCACAAAACCACTCAGGTCCTGGGCACAGTTTCAGAGTTACCTTTCCCCAAATCCATAGAAATATCCATGGGAGAAAGTTTGATGGTGTGAATCATAGAATCATTGAATTGTTTTGGTTAGAAAAGACCTCTAGGTTCATCAAGTCCAACAGTCAACCTGACACCACCATGGCCATTAAACCATACTCCAAAGTGCCATGGCTGCATGCTTTATGAACTTCTCTGGGGATGGAGACTCCACCACCTCCCTGGGCAGCCTGTTCCAACTCCTGACCACTCTTCCGATAAATGAATTGTTCTTAATATCCAACTTAAACCTCCCCTGGTGCAACCTGAGGCCATTTCCTCTTGTTCTACCTCTTGATACTTGGGAGAAGAGACCAACACCTATGTCACTACAACCTCCTCTCAGGGAGTTGTAAAGAGCAATGCTTTTTTGTGGACACACTCCAGCACCTCAATGCCTTTATTGTAGTGAAGGGCCCAAAACTGAACCCAGTATTTCAGGCACAGTCTTAACAGCACCCAGTACAGGGAGACAATCAATTCCTAATCCTGCTGGTCTCACTGTTCCTGATCCAGGCCAGGATGCTGGTGGCCTTTTTGGCCACCTGGGCACACTCCTGGCTCATTTTCAGCAGCCTGTCAACCAGCACCCCCAGGTCCTTTTCTGCTGGGCAGCTTTCCAGCCACACTGTCTCAAGCCTGGAGCATTACACAGGGGTGTTGTGACCCAACTGCACCTTCCAGCCAAACAATGGCACCACCTGACTTTGCTTCATTTCTGAGTGCTGCATTTAGTGCTTCTTGCTATCAGCAGCAATTCTCTACTCTAATAGTCCAGCCAATTTCCCCAGAAACCTCACCTCACTTAAAAGGACCTTCTTTAAATATATCACCTGAAGCAACCACATTTGAAGCCAGACAGCCTTGCTCAATGGAAGATGAGTCACTGGCTTTCATTCCTCTTCTCCTCCTAATCAGATTTCAGATTAAAAGAAAAAAAGAAATGGATTTTTTTCTTACCTGCATTATGCCATAGCCATGACCAGAATAACCTTTATTTTTTCCCCTTCATTTTGCTGTGGGTGTTAGGGTCTCTGAAGCAATTTGTAAAGAGAGCATTGATTGTGAAACAAAAGGCATCTGTCCTGACACTGAGTGAGCAAGCATGAGCCATGAGGATGCTTTCATTTCCCCAAAATAACCTTTGCTACATGTGCTATGAAGTTTATTTAGGAAATGTTGTGGTGCTATTGTATAATTGCAGTGAAGTGAGGACAGCAAGTTTTTCACTGCTCTTTGCTTCACCAGCAATTTTAGTCCTGATTGAAGAAAATCCATTGGGTGAAAAAAACTACAAATAAGAGACTGGATGGAAATCCTTTCTCTTATCTCCCCAGGGAGACACATCTGTAGTTACAGCACCACTCTACTCATTCCTCTGACTCTCTACTGACCATCTTCCATCTTGCTAGAGCGCTTCAACATAGATAAAGCAAGGAGAACTTTATACTGGGTAAAAGAATCCTGCAATGGTTTGGGTTGGAAGCAAACTCCAAAGGTCATCCAGTCCAACCCCCCTGTAGTCGTCAGGGACAGAGGTGGTTGGGGTCTCAACCACCTCCCTGGACAATTTGTTCCAGTGTTCCACCATCTACTCTTCTTTAATTTCAAACCATTGCCCCTCATCCTATCACTGCAGGCCTTTGTAAACAGTCTCTCTCCATCCTTCTTGTAGGCCCCCTTCAGGGACTGGATGGTGACTATTAGGTGTCCCTGGAGCCTTTTCTTCTCCAGGCTGAATAACCCCAGCTCCCTCAGCCTGTCCTCACAGGGCAGGTATTCCAGCCCCCTGATCATTTTTGTGGCTTTCCTCTGGACCTCTCCACCAGGTCTATGCCTTTCCTGTGAAGAACCCATGTTGTCCTGTTCAATTGTATATGGCAGGGGTTGGAAGGGACCTCTGGAGATCATCTAGTCCAACTTCCCTGCTTAAACAGGATCATGTCCAGGTTGGTTTCAAAAGTCACCAGAGAAGGAGACTCCACAACCTCTCCACAACCAGGGCAGCCTGTTCTAGTGCTCTGTCACTCTCACAGCTCTTCCTTATGCTTAGACTGAACTTTGTGTGTTCTAGTTTGAGCTTGTTGTCCCTTGTACTATCACTGGGCCCCACTGAAGGGAATCTGGGCTCATCCTCTTGACATCCAACTTTTAGATATTGATCACTGTTGATGATATCCCCTCAGTCTTCTCCAGGCTAAACAGTCCCAGGTCTCTCAGGCTTTCCTCCTCACGTAGATGCTTCAGTTCCCTCAACATCATCATGGCCTCCACTGCATTCTCTCCAGTAATTCCTTGGCTGTGTTGAACTGGGGAGCCAGAACTGGACACAATACTCCAGATGCAGTAGGGTAGAGCAAAGAGGGAGAAGAACCTTCCTCAACCTACTGGCCACACTCTTTTGGAAGCCATTGGCCTTTTTGGCCTCAAGGGCACATTGTGGTCATGGGCAACCTGGGGACCACCAGTACGCCCAGGCTCCTCTCTGCAGAGCTGCTTTTCAGCAGGTCATTCTCTAACCTCTGCTGGTTCAGGGGCTTATTCCCAGATAAAGCTGAGATTTGACCAGACCCAGAAAGAAGTGGATAATCCTTCAAAAGGGAAAATTCTCTGGGACAGGAGCACTCTCTGCAATCTGGACTTTAAACTGCACTTTCCCTTCCCTGTGTCCTGGGACTGCTACTGCCCTTCCACCCTAACCCGCAAGAGCATGTTGAAGGCTTGCTTGCTTGCTTGCTGGTTTTCAAGTAAGCTTTCTTACATCTGAAAAGAGATTTACAGACCCTGAGCAGCTTCACACAAGGTTAATTTTAAGAAGAGCCTTTCAGTTAATCTGATTTTATACATGGCTGGAAGACAGCAGTGGTGGTAAGCAAGAAAGGGTGGTATTAGGTCTTTTAATTGAATTACCTCTCTTCTTAATTAAAAAGCTTTCTATCCTGTGTGAACCATGCCATCCACAGTACCTGGGCTTTAAGGGTAAAGTACATTTAGCTGAACACCTTAGACAGCTGCAGATGTATGAAAGCCTCCTGCAAACCATGAGAATGCTCCAACTCATGCCTCCAGTAAGTCTGTAGTTGGGATTAAACAGAGGGGGTGATGAATATCCATTAAATTCCAATTATGTAGGGTGCAACAGTTGTTCCTTTGTTACTCATTTGGTGGTGGCTACAAATTTATTGCTGGACAATCAGATATATCTATCTCAATTGTGTTGTTGCCATTTCAGCAGCACCAGAAGGAGTTGTTGTCACAGTAGTTTATTGGACCATCAGTATTACCTCCACCACATAATGAAATGATTATTAAGTTTGGCTTCTAACCTGTATCTAAACTCACCTTTGTAAGGTCAAGGACCATTCTCCAGGGTGCCAAGGCTACTGCAAGCACAGTGGGGTGAAAGCTTGATTTATCCCTAGACATCTATGAACAGCTCCATGAGCCTACTTGATCACAGATCTGCTCATGACTGTATACCAGAGGTGGAAAATTGCTTTCACTTATCAAGATATCATTCTGCCAAGGACTGGGCTTGCAGCTCTGATTGGTTTTACATCATGGGAATTAATAGGAAGTTAGGGTTGATTTCTTTATCTTCTCTCTTTTCCACAGTGAAGAGAGGCCTGAAATACTCCAGTACTCAAGAACCATGACTTGTCATGGCAGCAAAGAACCTGGAAGCTGAAACTTACTTCATTGAAGCAAATCCTCTTTCCTTGTTGTTTAGTAGTTGATGAATGTGATTCCCTGTGGTGGTCTAAGTCAACAGCTCAGGTAATAAGCCAAACTATGGACTGAAAGCCTCCACCACATCTCTTGGAAGAGATCAATCACTAGCTTTGGTGAGCTATGAGGAACTGAGTGAGGAATATGTGGTATGAAGTGGTGAGAGGGACTGAGTGAGGAATATGTGGTATGAAGTGGTGAGAGGGACTGAGTGAGGAATATGTGGTATGAAGTGGTGAGAGGGACTGAGTGAGGAATATGTGGTATGAAGTGGTCAGGGATGTGTCCTTTGCTCTTGATGATCTTAAAGGTCTTGCCATTGAGGATCTTAAAGGACTTTTTGAATCTAAAGGATTCAATAATTCTATGATTCATTGAATAGGAAGGGAAAACCTGCTGCTGCCCACTGATCTCACCAGATAGGAGGGACTGGGCTATGCAAGACCTCTTTGAAAGGGAAGACCTCAATAAGGGATGAGCTGCTTCAGAACAGAGTGAAAAGATAGCAGAAGTGGAATTTGTTCAGCACCTCCTTCTTGGCACAAAAACCTACAGATGAGAAAATTCCTACACAACTGTATCAAAGCACTGTCTTGACCAACATATAGACAAACCAGAGAAACAACTTTCAGCCTCTCATAAACCTGCATCAAATAGAACCATCAATATAAGGCTGGGAGCAGAAGACCGCATTTCTCTCTGCAGTGCTACTGGTGGGTTCTTCTGAGGTTACACATGGATGGTGATCTTGGGTAGATGGAGAAGTTTTTGTGCCTCCTCTTACTGTCCCCCTGGGCCTGATGCATTTTCTGAAACTTGCAATCCATGCTTAAAAACAGCTCACACCTGCATCTCAGGCCTGCGTTTTCTGACTTGGGGATACATGACCAGAGGACAGGGTCTTTGAGGATTATGGAAAGAACATCAACAGCCAACAGAGGCCTAACACATGACATTTAGGTGGTAAAATCAGGATGAGAAGAACTTACTCTCATGGCAGAAGTCTTGGTATTTCTATGGTCTCATGGTAAGCCAACCCACCTTGCTTATCCAACAAAGCTACCCCACAGTTTATGTTCATAGAGTCATAAAGTTGTCTGGTTGGAAGAGACCTTTAAGATCATCAAGTCCAACTCTCAAGCCAGCACTGCCAGGTCACCACTGAACCATGGCCCTCAGCACCACAGCTACACAGCTTTGAAACCCCTCCATGGGGACTCCACCACTGCCCTGGGCAGACTGGACCAGGCCTTAGCAACTCTCTCAGTAAAGAAATTGCTCCTCATGTCTGACCTAAACCTCACCTGGAGCAACATGATGCCATTTACTCTTGTTCCTTGGGAGAAGAGACCAGCCCCCATCTGGCTTCCACCTCCTTTCAGGGTGTTGTAGAGAGCCAGAAGGTGTCCCCTTGCCTCCTTTTCTCCAAACTAAACACCCCAAGTTCCCTCAGCTACTCTTCACCAGCCCTGTTCTCCAGACCCTTCACCACCTATGTTTCTCTTCCCTAGACACACTCCAGCCCCTCAACGTACTTCTTGGAGTGAGGAGCCCAAAACTGCACCCAGCACTCAAGCTGTGGCCTCACCAGTGCCCAAATCCAGGGGGACAATCCCTGCCTTGGTCCTGCTGGCCACAGTACTGCTGATCCAAGCCAGGATGCTGGTGGCCTTCTTGGTCACCTGGGCCCACCCTGACTATTCTTCAACTGGCTGTCCACCAACACCTCCAAGAAAGATCTCCACTGAACCCCTACCACGAGCAGCATGAGCAAGCCTGAAGCTGTACTTTGCTCTAATACCTGCCCTAGGCTGCTCTCCTTCAGGCATAAAGTCTCTCAGAGCAGTGTGTAAGATGTGAAGGTTGAGGCACTCAGAGCAATAAGGTTGAGGCACACGACTTTGCTCTTGAAGAAACAAACACAACAGCACTTCAGCACAGTGACAACCCTGCCCCATAAATAAGACATCATTGTTATCCACACACATTACTCAGCTGCTCAGTCCCATCAAGTATTTCCAATAAAGTTCCTCCAAGCCTACAAAATATTCTCTCTTAAAATTATCTTCTCTCTTTCACCCTGACAGACATCCAAAAACCTGAAAAGCTATGACCCAAAATGCTGCTAATTCCATGCTATTCCAAGTAAAGCTCTGGGAGGGCTCTGAGTCCCTTCCAACCCCTAACATTCTGTGATCTGTGATTCTCCGTATACAGCTACTCAAGTGGTTAACCATTATCGGTGAAGGGAGATAAAAGCTGTCTGAGAGGAACTGAGGCAAAACTTAGAACAAGATTGCTCAGGAGAAGTCAGGATCAAAATAAACCCAGACCTTGTTTGTTGACAGACTTCTATCTATGAGCTAGTCACTCTAGGGCCTCTTTACAGTCACCAAAACAAGGTTGACTAGCTTTAGTGTGGGTGTCTACCCACTTCTTGTCAAACAAATCCCACTCCTGCTTTTTATGTCCTGACCACAACATCCTTTCAACAGCTGAAGAGGGAATTTGCAAAGCCAAGCATCACTGTGCTCTGTCTTTGCTCATCATCATCTGCATGGAGGCAACCTCAGTGAGTCTTTCATTACCTAATGGTGCCTTGTTTTCACAACAGAAAGTCCCCTTATTGTCCTGTTTGAATGAAGAAATATTTACATGGTGAATGAGGCAATTGTTTTCTGCACTTTGATGGGAGGAGAGAAAAATCCATGTGCAGGTGACACCAGAGTTGTGAGAGTGTCCCTACTTCTGTGTGTCCCATAAGTACACAAAATAGGAAGGAGACTCAGGAAGGAACTTTCTGGTGCTCCATCTCCAAAGAACTGTAGAGGAGGTACAGCAAGTTTCCCTCACATTTCTTGGGAACTGTGATCAGTTTGTGGAGCTGAAGAAATTTACTCACTTCTGAGTCCCAGTACTATGCCTGACAATGTAAGTCACCTAAGGAAAATGATGTGGACTTTGCAAAGAGATACCATAGAAAGACAGCTCTTCATCCTCTGAACTCCAACAAGAACCTTTTAATGACTATATTGAACAGTAGTGAAGTCATACTTACCCTGGCTTCATTTCAGGAGGTTTAGGTAAGGGCTTCAGAAAGCCTTTTTTCCCAGCAAGCCAGTATGTGTCTTCTATTCCTTTACCCTAAAAGAAAACAAAAAAACCCAGATAAAGAGCAGCCTCCTGACCACCCTCTGCTCAATACCTAAATTCCTCACTGGTTTTCTGAGGGCTTCATATGTATCCAGAAAGAGAGTCTGGCTGGAAACCTTGGGCTGCCCTTCACAATGGTTCAGGGATGATTTGAGTTTCACCATGCTAGAAAAGGAGGCCTTATCCAAATTGTCATTTACAGATGA
This sequence comes from Dryobates pubescens, assembly GCF_014839835.1. Lineage (NCBI taxonomy): Eukaryota > Metazoa > Chordata > Aves > Piciformes > Picidae > Dryobates > Dryobates pubescens. The sequence goes on along the minus strand of NC_071621.1, from coordinate 14,004,547 downwards.
CCCTCACTGATCTGGGTCAGTGAAACTACACAGCTCCACAGGAATGAGAAACTAGAGGATCCCTAATCATCTCCTGGGGCAGCACTAACATCATTAATTGAAACAATTTTGCAACTGTTGCTGGGCTGAGTATCAGAACAATAATTCCTCTCCCACCACTAATGATTTAGCTTTGCAGGTGAGATGTATCTGATGAAATACAGGCATCATCTGTACCAGAGACAATTGCCCTTCACTGGAGAAATGAAGGCAAACAGAGGCTTCTAGGGCAACATTCATCTACTGATGAAATGGATGCTGAAATAAGTCAGGTTAAGATGTTCCTAAAGGGTCAATTAATCTTCACTAACTATACAAAAGTTTCTTTCTGATGATTAAAGCTGGGAAAATTACCTCAGATCTCCACTTGCAGACATATCACAGAATCACAGAACATTAGGGGCTAGAAGGGATCTCAAAAGATCATCCAATCCAACCCTCCTGCCAGAGCAGGATCACCTAAAGCAGATCGCACAGGAACTCATCCAGGTGGGTCTTGAATACCTCCAGAAAAGGAGACTCCACAGCCCCCCTGGGCAGCCAGAGTTCTGTCACCCTCACAGTGAAATAATTCTTCCTCCTGGTTCCATTGAACTTCCTATGCCTCAATTTCCACCCAGTGTCCCTTGTCCTGGCATTGGGCATCACTGAGCAGAGCCTGGCTCCATCCTCTTGGCACTCACCCTGCACATATTTATAAACATGAATGAGGTCACCCCTCAGGTTCCTCCTCTCCAAGCTAAAGAGCCTCAGCTCTCTCAGCCTTTCCTCATAAGGAAGATGTTCCATTCCCTTCATCATCTTTGTGGCTCTGTGCTGGACTCATTCAAGCAGTTCCTTGAGATCCTTCTTGAACTGAGGGGCCCAGAACTGGACACAATATTCCAGATGTGGCCTCAGCAGGGCAGTCTAGAGGGGATGGAGAACCTCTCTCAATCTACTAACCACAGCCCTTCTAATCCACCCCAGGATGCCATTGGCCTTCTTGGCCACAAGAGCACATTGCTGGCTTATGGTCATCCTTCCACCCACCAGGACCCCCAGGTCCTTTTCCCCTTCACTGCCCTCCAACAAGTCAGTCCCCAACTTATACTGCTCCATAGGGTTGTTCTTTCCCTTGGGTGAGATGATTCCACCTGCCATGAAGAACTGTTGAGAGACCAGGGCCCATTTTCAGACCCCTGACTCTAGGTATTTAAGGCAAGAAATACTACTTTTCTCTATTGACTATGCAAGGGAAGAAGTGATGGAGCCAGCAGGAGTGGGGGAGTGATCATGACCCTGTACTCAGCACAGGTCAGGCCACACCTCGCATAGTGGTTTCACTTTTGGGTCCTCACTATTAGAAAGCTATTGAGGAGCTGATGCACCTTCAAAGATGATGAAGGTGGTGAAGGTTCTAGAGCAGTGAGGAGTGGCTGAGGGAACTGGGCTTCTTTTAGTCAGGAGAAAAGGAGGCTGAGGGGAGACTTTCTTGCTCTCTACAACCACCTGAAAGAAGGTTGTAGCAAGGTGGAGCTCAGTTTGTTCTCCCAAGTAACAGGCAAGACCAGAGGAAATGGGCTCAAGTTGCACCAGGGCAGGTCAAGGTTGGATATTAGGAAAAATTCCTTTCCCAAAAGTCTTGTCAATCCCTGGAACAGGCTGCCCAGGGAAGTGGTAGAATCAGCATCCCTGGAGGGATTTAAAAGCCATGCAGATGTGCTGAGGGACATGGTTCAGTGGGGACCTGGCAGTACTGGGTTAATGGTTGGACTTGATGATGTTCACAGAATTGTCAGGGTTGGAAGGAACCTCAAAGATCATCCAGTTCCAACACCCTGCCATGGGCAGGGACACCTCATGGTACATCAGGTTGCCCAGAGCCTCATCTGTCCTGGCCTTAAAAACTTCCAGGGATGGGGCTTGTACATCATCTTTCTTTGTCTTCCAAATACAACCATTGTATGATTCTGAAAAGCATAAGCTTCTCTCAAGGGTGGACTAAACAGACCCCTGAGTAAATATTTAGACCCAGCACATACATTGGGGTCCCATGGTCCTTCCATAACTACCTCATGTACTGACAGTACTGGTGGGGGCAATTTGGGAAGGATCCATCAGAAGAGGGGTGGATGAAGGCCAAAGGACATTAATTTGAAAATTCCTTAAAGAAGACCCTTGCCCTGTGGAGCATTTCACACAGCCCTGGCCGCCTTACCTTCAGTTCTGTTTTTCCCCTAGGGATGATCTCATAGCCTTCATTCAGACTCTGAAGGGTATCCACTGTGCTTTGGCTGACATGAATCCTGTAAGCTGGGAAAGGAAAACAAAACAGCTGGGTCACTGGACTGCACACATGCTGGGAAGTCCCCACTGCTTTATACTATCAAGTAAAAATGCTCCAAAGCATGGCAGGTGTGTAGCTGATAGTAGCTGTGTGGTGCTCCTCTATAGGTAGGAGTATGTAGGGCTGTTCTTACATTTGGGTTGTTCTTACAACCCTTGCAGGTAGGATTGTAAGAAGCACAGGGTGAGAGGAATGATAGAATCACTTGGTTGGAAAAGGCCTTAAGATCATCAAGTCAACCACAACCTAACATCTCCCTGCACACAACTGTTAGACCAAGTTCCTAAGCACCTCGTCTAAACATCTTTAATACACCTCCAGGTGTGGTGACACCACCACCCCCCTGGGCAGCTTGTTCCAGGGCTTGACAACCCTTTGGGGGAAGAAGGTTTTCTTAATATCCACTCTCAACCTCCCCTGGTTGAACTTGAGGCTGTTGCCTCTCATCCTATCACTTGTTTCCTGGGAGAAGAGGCCAGAAGCCACCTTGCTACAACCTCCTTTCAGGAGATCTACACAGAGGACATCCTGGGGAAGGATACCAAGCAAACTAAGTATGGAAGTGCAGTTTTTAATGTGGATTCTGAGGGTGTTTTTCAGCAACGTTGTCAGCTGCAATTAAAAGTGGTTGGATTTGTCTATTGCCACAGAATAACTAGGGAGTAAGAAGGAAAATTTAAAATAACCAACTGTGCTCTTCCAGACACCTAATGTCATTTGAAAGTTGGGATGAAGAGCAATAAGATGGAGTTTGCAAGGGAACATAAAGAAAATGTGGCTGTGCATTTAGATCCATCTGGGTTTTTCAGTAGCTGATTCCATCCAAATGTGTCATAAACAGTCTAGAAATGGAAAGGGCAAAGGTGGAGATTAGCCTCTTCTCCCAAGGAACAAGTGCTAGGATGAGAGGAAACAGCCTCAAGTCGCACCAGAGGAGGTTTAGGTTGGGCATTAGGAAATACTTCTTCCCCCAAGGGGTTGTCAACCCTGGAACAGGCTGCCCAAGGATGTGGTGGAGTCAGCATCCTGGAAGTATTTTAAAGACATGCAGAAACATTCAGGTTGGAAAAGACCCTCAGGATCACCAAGTCCAACCCAGAACCCTACTGCACAAGGTTCACCCCTAAACCATATTCCTAAGCACCGCATCCAAACCACCATTAAACACATCCAGGGCTGGCAACTCAACCACCTCCCTGCCCAGCCTAAACCTACCCAATTGTAGCTTGAGGCCATTCCCTCTTGTTCTATCACCAATTACCTGTGAGAAGAGACCAGCAGCAGCCTCTACACAATGTCCTTTCAGGTAGTTGCAGACAGCAATGAGGTCTCCTCTCAGCCTCCTCTTTTCCAAACTAACCATCCCCAGCTCCTTCAGTCACTCCTCATAAGATTTATTCTCCAGGCCCTTCCCCAGCTTCTTTGCCCTCCTCTGCACTCACTCCAGCACCTCCACATCTCTCCTGTATTGAGATGCCCAAAGCAGGACACAATAATATGATGCTGAGGTATGTGGTTTGGTGATGACCAGGGAATGTTGGGTTCATGGCTGGAATCAGTGAACTTCAAGGTCTTAGCCTATCTAAATGATTTTGTGGTTTTATCTTTGTTGAATTCCCAACTCCCCATGTTTATTTTACAGCCATTGTTAGAACTCATTGAGATTTGTTGCTCTGCTGGAGTGACACAGCCAGGGAATGTCCTTATGATGATAGGCTGCAAGAGTTGGGGGTTCAGCAAGGAAAATAGAAGAGTCTGGGGAGACCTTTGTGTGGCCTTTCAGTACCTGAAGGGAACCCTCAAGAAAGTTGTGGAGGGATTTCTGACAAGGACCTGTAGCAATAGGATAAGAGGGAACAGATTGAAGCTGAAAGAGGGAAGACGTAGACTGAAGATTAGGAAGAAATCCTTTAGAGTGAGACAGGTGAGCCACTGGACAGGTTGCCCAGGGAGGTTGTAGATGTCCCCTCCCTGGAGGTGTTCAAGGCCAGGTTGGACAGGGACTTGAGCAACCTGATCTAGTGGAAAATGTCCCTTGCCCATGGTTAGGGTTTTGAAACTAGATGATCTTTAAAGTCCCTTCCAGCCCAAACCATTCTATGACTCTATGAATGTTTCTAAACCATTCCCCCACCCCCAAAATAGTTTTCTCTGTTGTTATTTCTGTCGAGCTTTTATTCCAAAAGTGTCATAAACATTCCCTTTCCCCTTGAAGGATGGGACACGAGCCAATTAAATTTTGCTAGCAGGATAATCAGAAAGAAGAACATCAGTTCGTATATGTAGAGGAAGACCACATGGCTTTGAGCTACACCTCCTGAGACACTAACCTACCACTTAACCTTTCTTTTGCTGTGTATTTATCTCCACCTCTACTGATGTCTAATGATCCTCTGGTATCTGCAGCACTCCTGCTGTCTCCTTTCTCCGTGGGGCTTTCCTTCCAAGGGTCTAAACTTGGAAATCCTTCAAATATCTGTCTTGCCATTAGTAAGCTGCTATCAAAGCATTTCCTTCTCTCCACTGCTTTCCAAATGTAATCCTTGCCTCTTAAAATAAGCCAGCCATAATCACAAGAAAGGCAATTTTCCTTAATTAATGATTAGCCTAATTGCTAGTCTTCATGAGTGTAATCAAAATCACTGGAGCTACAAATGTGAGGGTGGCATGAAAGAGTGAGTAAGTTCTGATGTGGCATCACAAATACTGCAACACATTTCTGGCAAGACCACAAGTTTTTCATGTTAGATACCATAGGCTTTGTGTAGCTTGCAGACCAGCCAGCACAGGCAACTTCTTAGAGCTGTTGAAAATACATCCCAAGGGAGCACAGAGATCAAAGAACAAAACGTATCAGATCTTACCTTTGGACATCAGCTTGTACTGACCTCCTGAGCATCAAAAGAAAATTCCACACACAGCCAGAGCTCTGCTGCTGCTGTCCCCCACTGTGCCATCCACAGTTCAACTCCTACTGTTTTCATATCCCTGTCTTAGCCAGGAACAGCTCCAAATGTACATACAGGACTGAAAAGCAGGTAAATGGTTCTTCTCCACCAGCTCTCTTTGCATCCCTCAAATTTTCCAGTCACAAGGCAGTAAGACTCATCTGAGGGATGGTGCTGTCTTATCTGGTGCAGCTACTGGCTCTGCACATGTGCACTGTAATTTTACGACTGGAATTATGGAATCACAGGATGGATTGAGTTGGAAGGGGCCTTAAAGATCACCTTTCCCCAGCACCTTGCCATGGACAGGGACCTCTTCTGCTAGATCAGGTTGCTCAAAGCCCCATCACCCCCTGACCTGAACACATCCAAATATGGAGCATCCACAACTTCTCTGGGCAATATGTTCCAATCTTTCACCATCTTCATACTGAAAGAGGTTTTTTCCTTACTTCTAATCTAAAGTTCCCCTCTTTCAGTTTAAATGCCCTTTTCCTATCATTACACCCCCTGAACAAAAGAATCCCTCCTCATCTTTCATGTAGCCTCCTTTATGTACTGGAAGGCCATTAAACGGTTTCCTTGATTCCTTCTCTTCTCCAGGCTCAACAATCACAAAGCCAGAGGAAAACAAAGACAAGATCTTAAGGGAAGGACAAGACAAACATCAACCCAGCAAGAAAGACATCATGAAAACCTGAAGAGGACTAGAAGTTTAAGGATTTTGTTAGGACCTGCCAACACTTGTTTATGGAGTTGTTCTTGCTGTTAAATGAAGCCATTACAAAATGTGGCCTTCATGTTGCACAACATCACTGTATGTGGCCTGTTTTTATCTCTCCCCAGCTTGATGGAAACAATGCCCATACAGAATCATAGAATTGTTAGGGCTGGAAGAGACCTCAAGGATCATCTAGTTCCAAACCCCCTGACATGAGCAGGGACACCTCACACTACATCAGCTTGCTCAGAGCAAGCTTACATCCAGCTTGGCCTTAAAAACCTCCAGGGATGAGGCTTCCACCACCTCCCTGGGCAACCTGCTCCAGTGTCCCGCCAGCCTCATGGGTGACGCACTGAATTTAGGGAGTAGAACGTCAAGCAATGCTCAGCTGATAGAAGGAAATGTTTTAGCTCTTATGGGCCACAAACCCTGTGAGCAAACTGCAGCTATGTAGAGAGAAAAAAGCATTTAGGTGATTACCAACGACCATTGTGACTCAGGAAGCCACACAACAACCTGAGAATAAGAGCTGGTAAACATTGCAGGAAGGTCTTTTGTCTCCTCTCTGAACTTAGATAAGAGATGCTTGATCATTTGCCTTTTGTCTAACACCTGTCTGGGCCTTGCCCTGCGATGTGTGTTCCCTGGCATTTCCTCGGCAGCCAGTCATGAGTCTGTCGCAGGGACACATCTAATTACCAAGCACGAGTTGCTTTTGATTATGTTAGCCTATATAAAGAAAAGACTTTGTACAATAAAGTAGACACTTTGCTTGCATCAAGCTTTGTCTCCATCTCTCAATCGCGGTACATGGGGAAGAACATCTTCCTAACATCCAATCTGAATCTACCCATTTCTATTTTTATTCCATTCCCCCCAGTCCTATCACTCCTTGACACCCTAAAAAGTCCCTCCCCAGCTTTCTTGTACCTCCTTTCAGATACTGTAAGGCCGCAATAAGGTCTTCTCAGAGCCTTCTCCTCTCCAGACTGAACAGCCCCAACTCTCTCAGTCTGTCCTCATAGGAGAGGTTCTTGATGGTCCCTTCCAGACCAAACCACTCCATGATTCTATGGTTTTATTTCACTGCACAAGAACAGCTCTGAATTAAAGGTTCTCAGCACTACCACAAAGCACAATCCACCCCATGTAGGAGAAATCTAGGGAAAGATTCATGTTGATTTTTCTGACGGGATCCAAATCAGACATCTGTAGCTGGCAGACATGGTCCTAAAACCTGAGATGTCAAAGCTGATGACCTCCCCTTCGCAGCCTTGGAGGTGTTTAAGAAAAGACTGGATGGGGCACTTAGTGCTGTGGTTTAGTTGATTAGTTAGGGTTGGGTGATTGGGTTGGACTTGATGATCTTGGAGGTCTCTTCCAACCTGGTTGGTTCAGTGATTCAAGCTGTATGTCATTTGCGCTACCGCTTTCTTCAGACCTGGTTCAGTTGCAGTTTGTAACTAAAGCTGTGCATTGCTCCCTCTCTCTTGAGAAGTTTGTTCAAGCTCCCACCCCAGAGACTGTCCCAAATACTCACGCAGGCCTGTGGACTCCATCCGTGATGCCGTGTTCACCGTGTCTCCAAAGAGGCAGTACCTTGGCATGGTAAGCCCCACCACACCTGCCACACAAGGCCCTGCAAGACATGTCATCTGCAGAATCCATCTGCACAAATCAAGGAGCTCACCAACAAGCAAATCCCATCCTCTCCTCTGATATTCAAACCCCACTTAGAGACAGAGAAGAATGTTTTTTAAAGATCTCATTGATCTTGGCGCTTGCTACAAGTCATTAACAAATCATAGAATCGTAGAATTGTTAGGGCTGGAAGAGACCTCAAGGATCAGCTAGTTCCAACCCCCCTGCCAGGGGCAGGGACACCTCACACTGCAGCAGGTTGCTCAGGCCCACATCCAGCATGGCCTTAAAAACCTCCAGGGATGAGGCTTCCACCACCTCCCTGGGCAATCTGTTCCAGTCTCTCACCACACTCATGGGGAACAACTTCTTCCTAACATCCAGTCTGAATCTACCCACTTCTATTTTTGCTCCATTCCCCCCAGTCCTATCATTACCTGACATCCTAAAAAGCCCCTCCCCAGCTTTCTTGTAGGCCCCCTTCAGATACTGGAAAGCCACAATAAGCTGTCCTTGGAGCCTTCTCTTCTCCAAACTGAACAGCCCCAACTCTCTCAGCCTGTCTCAATAGGAGAGGTGCTCCAGCTCCAGCTCATCCTCTCCTCTGGTATTCAAAACTCACTTAGAGACTTAGAGCCTTTTAAAGATCCCATTGGTCTTGGTGCTTGCTGCAAACATTGCTCTGGATTGCACATTGGTGTTTGGTGCCTGGGAAAGGTCTTACATGGTAGGACTCAGTTCACCATCATCTGGGAGAAATTAATTCAGAATTTATGGAAGCTCAAGGACTATCTCAATCTCATTTTTAAAAGACCTCCTTTTCCATCTGAGAAAAGTTCAGATCCTGAGATATGACCTGTTCCCCAATAAAACAGGCTTGAAAATCAGCTGTGGAATCCAGAGATGCTGGCAGCATTCTGGACCACCCTGTGTCCCCTCCTTGGAAAGGAAGACATCGTTAGCCTGCCTGTCTAGCCAAAAACTGTTTGTTTTTCCTCTTTCTCATTCTTTAGGCAAGATCCACTCCCTTCCAAAGTAGCTCCCAAAGAGTCAGCGCCAAGTTCTCAGGGAGAAGTACATGTGTAGGATTCACACAAACATGCACACACTGAGAGCTAAAATGTGTGACAGCCAAACAGCACAGACAACTGTCAGCTGAGGCATTTGGCTTAGCTCATGTTTGCACTGTGCTCTGAAGGATGAGATGCTAAATTTCATCACCCACAGCTGAAAATATCAGGCTTGTGAAATGAACACACCAGGGAAAGGGAAAGGGAAAGGGAAAGGGAAAGGGAAAGGGAAAGGAAAAGAGAGAGAAAGAGAAAGTGAAAGAGAAAGAGAAAGGGAAAGAGAAAGAAAAAGAGAAAGAGAAAGAAAAAGAACAAGAAAAAGAACAAGAAAAAGAAAAAGAACAAGAAAAAGGAGAAAAAGAAAAAGGAAAAAAAAAGGGTAAGGAAAAGGAGAAGGAAAAGGAAAAGAAAAAGAAAAAGAGAAAGAGAAAGAGAAAGAGAAAGAGAAAGAAAGAGAAAGAAAAAGAAAAAGAGAAAGAGAAAGAAAAAGAAAAAGAAAAAGAAAAAGAAAAAGAAAAAGAAAAAGAAAAAGAAAAAGAAAAAGAAAAAGAAAAAGAAAAAGAAAAAGAAAAAGAAAAAGAAAAAGAAAAAGAAAAAAAAAGAAAAAGAAAAAGGAGGGGAAAAAAGAAAAACAAAAAGAAAAAGAAAAAAAGGGGGGAAAAGGAAAATTATAAAAGAAGAAAATAAAAGAAAACCAAAAAATATAAAGGAAAATTTAAAATAAAGAAAAAGAAGAAGAAAAACAAAAGTAGAAAGAACATTAAAAAGAGAAAGAAAAAGAGGACAAAAAATTGAAGACAGAGTGCTCTGAGCAATGCAAGCGGAAGTGGGACTTCCTGCAGACAAAAGATCCTCTCTGTCTTTTCCTGTGGAAGCATTTCTGTAATTTCTTTTCAGGCTCTGCTTGGCTTTTCAATGTCATGATCCTTCAGGGCTAGGATTTAGCAAAACTGACATCTAGGAAAGCTTTTTGTGTGCAAAGGTTGCAAGAGATGTGAATGCAGTACATTACAGGGTGGTAAGGGTTGCCAGGGACCTCTGGGGATCCTGGAGTCCAACCACCCTGTTAAAGTAGGGTCACCTAGAGCAGGTGGCAGAAGATTGTACTCAGGTCGGTTGCAAATCTCTCCAGAGAAGACTTCACCACATCTCCGGGCAGACTCTTCCAGTGCTCCATCATCCACAAAGGAAAGAAGTTTTTCTTTATGTTTAGGTGGAATTTCTTTTGTTGTGCTCATTGCTTCTTGTTCTGTCACTGGGCACCACTGAAAAAAGTCTGGCCACATCCCCTTGAGCCCTGCCCTTTAGCTATTGATCAGCATTGAGAAGATCCAACCTCAGTCTGCTTTTCTGAGGCTAGACAGACCCAAGTTTCTCAACCTCTCCTCATCAGAGAGATGCTCCATCTCCCTCATCATCTCTGTAGTTTGTCTCAGAGCCTCTCTGGAACTGGAGAGCCCAGAACTGGACCTAGTACTGCAGATATGGCCTTATTAGAGCAGAGCTGGAGGCAGAACCCCCCTCCACACTCTTCTTCATGCACCCCAAGAGACACAAAGGCACATCACTGGCTCATAGTGAACTTGTCCACCACCTCTCCCATATCCTTCTCTGTATAGCTGCTTTCCAGCAGGTCAACCCTTAACCTGTACTAGTGCAGGGTGGTTTTCCTCCCCAGGTATAGGACTCTACACTTGCCCCTGTTGAACTTCATGATGTTCTGCTCCACCCAACTCTCCAGTCTGTCCAGGTTGTACATCAGCAGTTAAGTTTTTCACAATAGAAAAATTCCTAGGTGAAAATGTTGTTAAAAAAAAAATCAAATCAAATAATAATATCAACAACAAAAGCAACCACCACCACCACCACCTCATTTAGACATGGCTATTTACTTGCTTTAGGACAACGGAATTTTACTAAGATTTCTCACATTCCTAGTTAGAAAAAGTGGTAGAATAGAATAGAATAGAATAGCATAGCACAGCATAGCATAGCATAGCATAGCATAGCATAGAATAGAATAGAATAGAATAGAATAGAATAGACCAGACCAAGTGGGAAGAGACCTTCAAGATCATTGTGTCCAACCCATCATCCAACGCCACCTAAGCAAGTAACCCATGGCACCAAGCACCCTATCAAGTCTCCTCCTGAACACCTCAAATGATGGTGACTCCACCACTTCCCTGGGCAGCCCATTCCAATGGGCAATCACTCTCGCTGTGTAGAACTTCTTCCTAACCTCCAGCCTAAACCTCCTCTGGTGCAGCTTGAGACTGCGTCCGCTTGTTCTGGTGCTGGTTGCCTGGGGGAAGAGACCAATCCCCACCTGGCTACAACCTCCCTTCAGGTAGTTGTAGAGAGCAATAAGGTCACCCCTGAGTCTCCTCCTCTCCAGGCTAAGCAACCCCAGCTTCCTCAGCCTCTCCTCAGGGCTGTGTTCCAAACCCCTCACCAACTTCATTGCCCTTCTCTGGATATGTTCCACCAAGTCAACCTCCTTCCTAAACTGAGGGGCCCAGAACTGGACACAGGACTCAAGGTGTGGCCTGACCAGTGCAGTGTACAGGGGCACAATGACCTCCCTGCTCCTGCTGGCCACACTGTTCCTGATGCAGGCCAGGATGCCATTGGCCCTCTTAGCTGCCTGGGCACACTGCAGGCTCATGTTCGGCCTACCATCGACCAGCACCCCCAGGTCCCTCTCTGCCTGGCTGCTCTCCAGCCACTCTGACCCCAGCCTGTAGCTCTGCATGGGGTTGTTGTGGCCAATGTGCAGAACCCGGCACTTGGATGTGTTCAATCTCATGCCCTTGGACTCTGCCCATCTGTCCAGCCTGTTGAGGTCCTTCTGCAGAGCCTCTCTACCCTCCAGCAGATCAACTTCTGCCCCCAGCTTGGAGTTGTCCACTTCATCTAGTTCTCAGATACATCCTAAAGACAGTGAAACTCTTGTACAGCTTGTACCTGTGGGGAGCTTTGCAAGAACCCTTCTTCCTGTGACCTCTGAAAAATCAAAGTAGGAGGATTTCCATCTAATTTGCAGAGAATGCAAAGTGGAAGTGAGAGAGATTTTAACTCCTGGCTGATGAAAGATAGCCATCTTTAATCTTATTTAAAGATTAAGGAGAGAAAAAAAAAAGAGGGGGATAAATGTTTTATACCAAAACTGTTGTAAGGACTCAAAGACCTTCTCTGAGTCACACACAACATGCAGGGACTGCTGGAGATCAGGAGAACCTCATTTAATGTCGGGGTGGGTTTTTTTACTGGCAGTATGTTGTGCAGCTTTGGGTAATACACTGCTCCTCAGAATGTCTTCTAACTTAATTTTCATCCTTTTCAATAATCATGAATTTGGTTCAAGCTCCTCAGGAAAGGAGATGTATATACCAGAGGAAGTTATTTGGGGGTTTAGTTTATGGGTGCTTTAATAGAACAACTGTAAAGGCACTGTTCACAGAATCACAGAAACATTCAGGTTAGAAAAGACTCTTAGGATCACCAAGGCCAACCCAGAACCCCACTCTTCAAGGGTCACCCCTAAACTATAGCCCCAAGCACCACATCCAAACCACCTTGAAACACATCCAGAATTGCTTACTGAACCACCTCCCTGCCCAGCACATTCCAGTGCCTGACCACTCTTGCTGGGAAATTTTTTTTCCCAATATCCAGTCTAAATCTACCCTGCCACAGCTTGAGGCCATTTCATCTTGTTCTATCACCAATTACCTGTCAGAAGAGACCAGCAGCAGCCTCTCCACAATGTCCTTTCAGATAGTTGTAGACAGCAATGAGGTCTCCCCTCAGCCTCCTTCTCTCCAAACTAACCATCCCCAACTCCTTAGTTGCTCTTCATCGGATTTATTCTCCAGGCTCTTCACAGCTTCCTTGCCCTCCTCTGCACTGGCTCCAGCACCTCCACATCTCTCCTGTATTGAGGTGCCCAAAACTAGACACAATACTCAAGGTACTCATCAGAGCTGAGTACCAGGGGACAATCCCCTCCCTGCTCCTGCTGGACACAGCATTTCTAATCCCATCCAGGATGCCATTGGCTTTCTTGGCCACCTGGGCACTGCTTGCTCATATTCAGCTGCTTGTTAATTATCATCCCCAGGTCCCTTTCTGCCAGCAGCTTTCCAGCCACACTGCCCCAAGCCTGTAGTGTTGCTTGGGGTTGTTGTGACCCAAGTGTAGGACCTGGCATTTGGCCTTGTCAAAGCTCATCCTGTTAATGCTGGCCATGGATCTAATCTATCCAAGTCCCTCTGTAGAGCCTCCCTACCCTGGTGCAGATCAACACTCCTACCCAACTTGGTGTCATCTGCAAACTTACTGCTGACACACTCTGTGTCTTCACCAGGCTCATCAATAAAGATGTTAAACAGTGCCCTGAGGAGCACCACTTGTGACCGGCCGCCAGCTGGATTTAATTCCATTGACCACCACTCCTTGGGCCTGTTTGCCCAACCAGTGCTTTATCCAGCAGAGTGTGTGCTCATTCGAGCCACCAGCAGCCAGTTTGTCCACAAGAATCCTGTGGGGAACAGTGTCAAAGGCTTTTTGAAAGTTTAGGTAAACAATGTCAACAATATCCACGGCCTATCCACAGTGCCACTGTTGGCACTCCTGGGTCAAGAACATTGCCTCTATCTACCAGGTCCTTAATGTGTGCTCACTAATGTGACACATGCGTGCAAAAAGGGCTGTGTTGGAGACTTTTAAATTCATGTTTCAAGAGGAACTTTCCCTGAGAAAATACAGCATCACTTCTCTTCATCTTGTGATGATGACATGACAGTGCCACTCAAACCTCAGTAAGGATCAAAGCTCCTTCTGTAATAAGTGTTACAAAGACACCAAAAAAAGTGATTCTGGGCAAAAAATGAGGAGGGGTTGAGTCTTTTTTAAGAAGCACAAATAGAAGAAGATGAACACCTCTGTAGTTGGTGGAATCTAAGTCAACACAGTCAACTAAGCTGTTAAAGCCTTTCCACTCCTGCCCCTGAGCATCTACCCAGAGTACACTTCTATGTTCACCAGATCCCCACTGACCACAAACTGAGAGCAGATCACAGAATCACACAGAATCACAGAATGTCAGAGGCTGGAAGGGACCTCAAAAGATCATCCAATCCAATCCCCCTGCCAGAGCAGGATCACCTAGAGCAGATCACACAGGAACTCATCCAGGTCAGTCTTGAATATCTCAAGAGAAGGAGACTCCACAGCCCCCCTGGGCAGCCTCTTCCAGGGTTCTGACACCCTCACAGTGAAATAATTCTTCCTCCTGCTATGCCTCCACTTCCACCATTGCCTCTTGTCCTGACATTGGGCATCACCCTGCAGAGCCTGGCTCCATCCTCTTGGCACTCACCATTCACATATTTATAAACATTAATGAGGTTTCTCTGCTTCCTCTTCAGGCTCCTCTGCTCCAAACTAAAGAGCCCTCAGCTGCCTCAGTCTCTCCTCATAAGGAAGATTTCCTTCATCATTTTTGTGGCTCTGTGCTGGACTCATTCAAGCAGTTCCCTGAGGTCCTTCTTGAACTGAGGGGCCCAGAACTGGTTGCAATATTCCAGATGTGGCCTCAGCAGGGCAGTCTAGAGGGGAAGGAGAACCTCTCTTGACCTACTAACCACAGCCCTTCTAACCCACCCCAGGATGCCATTTGCCTTCTTGGCCACAAGAGCACATTGCTGGCTTATGGTCAGCCTCCCATCCACCAGGACCCCCTGGTCCTTTTACCTGCTCTCCAGCAGGTCAGTCCCCAACATGTACTGGTACACGGGGTTGTTGTCACCCAACACTCCTGGAAACATTTCCATATTGATGCCTAAATTTAGGTTTCCTACTCAGTGCAATCTTTAAGAAGGACATCGAGACACTTGAACATGTCCAGAGAAGGGCAACGAGGCTGGGGAGAGGCCTTGAGCACAACCCTGTGAGGAGAGTCTGAGGGAGCTGGGATTGTTTAGCCTGGAGAAGAGAAGGATCAGGGGTGACCTCATTGCCCTCTACAACTACCTGAAAGGTGGTTGTAGCCAGGAAGGGGTTGGTCTCTTCTCCCAGGCAACCAGCACCAGAACAAGGGGACACAGTCTCAAGCTGCGCCAGGGGAGGTTTAGACTCGAGGTGAGGAAAAAGTTCTTCACTGAGCGAGTCATTCATCATTGGAATGTGCTGCCCAGGGAGGTGGTGGAGTCACCATCCCTGGAGGTGTTCAAGGGGAGATTGGATGTGGCACTTGGTGCCATGGTCTGGTTGTGAGGTCTGTTGGGACGGGTTGGACTTGATGATCCTTGGGGTCTCTTCCAACCTTGGTTATACTGTGATACTGTGATCTTCCTACAGTTTCTGCAAAGCTCACAACCTAAGATAAGCAAGATTTTTAGGGTGAACTGCTGTCTTTCTAGAGTAGAATCACAGAATCATAGAATGGTCTGGGTTGGAAAGGAACTCCAAAGGTCATCCAGTCCAACCCCTTTTGCAGTAAGCAGAGGCATCCTCAGCTAGATCAGGCTGCCCAGAGTACTGCTTTTGCTCCTGTTCTCCTGATGCAGTTGAAGATGTCCCTGCTGACTGCAGCAGGTCAGACTAGATGACCTTTAAAGGTCCCTCCCAAGCCAACCCATTGTATGATTTCTCTTGCCAAAAGTTCTGAGTTCAACCAACTCTACAGTGTAAGCATTCCCAAAGGATGTCGCCATGTTGAAGGCATCCAGAAGTTAATTTGCTTGCTGCCTTCTCTGCCTGTGTGTGTTCCCCAGTGTCTAGACAGCTTCAACATGGAGCTGACAAAACCTCCCAGCAATAAATCTCCCACAGTAACAAGTTTCAGAGGAAAGCAGATGAGAACACCATGGCCGCGTTGTTTAATTACATAGGCTCATTGGTTTGTTTTGGGATGGCTTTCTGCCATGGCTTGCAGGGTCACTTAATGAGCTGTGCTGCTTAGGACTCTGCAATGAACATCAGTGCTGCCACAGAGGTTAATGAGCTTGATTGAGGTGCAGGGCTCCCTGCAAGAGAGCCTGACCAACACACAGATCTTCTTCAGCCTCCATGGAAAAGGTTATCTTCACACCACCACTCCCCTGACTGTCCAGCTCCAGCCCAGACATGGTCAGCATAGAATCAGCTGAATCAGCTGAATTTTTCTGGATGTGCAGTCAAGAGGAGGAGAGCCAAGATTCCAGAGTGCATTTTAAGCAGGGGAGGAACTGCAGACCAAACACTGGTCTTCCTGTCCTCTTTGCCTTACCCAGATGATGGGCATGGGCCAGCAAAAGTTCCCAGAGGTTCAGGTCTGCACTGGGGTTGGAAGGATGTAGGCAGCAAATGTTCAAATGGTGTTTACTGCTTTTTCAGAGAAGGGATCATGAGTTCTTCTTGTCACCAGTTTCCAGAGAGCAGCTGACCTGAAAAACTGGTGGTCACACCCATCCTTCATCCTCTCCAAGACAGTGAAAATGCTAGCCAGGGTCTCTTTTCCTCCAGGCTCTTCTTGATGCTTTCATAAAGCTGGTGATTCCCTCTTCATGCTGCTCTCCTCAGGAGAAACAGGGTCGAGGGTTAATCAAACTCTGCTGTCAGCTCGGTGGCTCAGCGAGCTGCTTTGCTTTTCTGGCTGCTCTCATGACAGTATGACATTGCCAGATCTGTGCAAAACAAGGTCTGGCTTCTGCTGCTTTAGAAAAAAGACACCAATTCCTCCCCCTGTTCCTCTCACACCCTACCCAACAGCTCATAGCAACACTACTTTCCAGATACTCAGAGTTCATAAAAACAAGAGCAAAATTAACATCCCTTTCCCCCCCACACACATCACCTAGGGATAGATTTTTGGCTGAGTGCATGGAAGATGCATTGCAGAACTACTATCAACAGTCACCAGCAGTAGTTGTATGCCTAATTCTCCTCTTCCCATGCTGCTGATTCTCCAGAGACTCCTGCTCTGGGGAAGAGAAGCTGAGGCTGCGATCTCATCTGATTTCTGACAGAGTATAAAATCCCACAGTGCTCCTACAATCATTCCTTAACACTTTAGACTTCTGAGAAGGGTCACCTAAACCCCCTGAACTGCAAAGAAAACAGTAGGGAGATGAGTTTTCAGACACAGCCAGTTGAACATGAACTAGCAGCGTGCCCAGGTGACCAAGAAGATCACCAGCATCCTGATCTGGATCAGCAATAGTGTGGCAGCAGGAGTAGGGAAATAACTGTCCTCCTGTACTCAGCACTTGTGGGGCCATACCTTTGGTAGAGGGTTCAGTTTTGGGTCCCTCACAACAAGAAGGACACTGAGGTGCTGGAATATGTCCAGAGAAGGGCAACAGAGCTGGTGAAGGCTCTGGAATACCGGTCTCATGAGAAGCAGCTGAGAGAAATGGTAGTGTTTAGCCTGGAGAAAAGGAGGCTCAGGGGAGACCTTCTCAATCTCTACAACTCCCTGAAGGAAGACTGGAGCCAGGGAGTTGGAGCTAGAGGAAATGGGCTTAAGTTGCACCAGGGAAGGTTTAGATTGGATGTTAGAAGGAAATTCTTCACTGAAAGGGTTCTCAATCATTGGAAGAGGTTCCCTAGGGAGATGGTTGAATCCCTGCTGGTGTTCGAAGATGCAGAGATGTGGTGCTGAGGGACATGGTTTAGCACCAAACTTGGTAGAGTTAGATCGTGGTTGGACTCAATAATCTTAAAGGTCATTTCCAACTAAAATGATTCTATGATTCTATAACCCCCAAAGAAGAACTTCTATGGTCTAGGAGATATGAAATATTGATTTTAGGTCTGCTCAAGTCACAGCTCTGTTCTTGGCATATTCTGGATGACATTTTTCTTTTTCTCTGCTCTTGTTTCCTGATGTGTACAACAAGAGGAGGACACTGACTTCTGTAAAACATTAATGCACCAAAAGTGTGGGCATTGTCAGGTGGGCAGGAGAATGAAACTCCCCTGCACTAGTGGGACAGACTCATGGGCAATTTTATTCACTGGCTCCCCACAGTGGGCAGCATCTGGTACTTTAGAGGAAGAGGCAACGAGTCTGGGGATGAATGGACATCTGAAGGTGTTTAAAAGACATTTGGATGAGTAGCTTAGGTATAGGGAGCTCTTAGAATCACATAACATTTGAGTCAAAAGGGACCTTAAGGATCATCTAGTTCTACTCCCCTGCCATCGAGTTGCTCAAGGCCTTGTCCAGCTTGACCTTGAACACCTCCAGGGAGGAAGCAGTCACAAACTGCCTGGGCAACTCATTCCAGTGTCTCACCACCATTACCATTCCTGCACAGTAATAAGACAAGGAACAACAGGTTCAAACTTGAACATAGAAGGTTTTACCTCAACACAAGAAGGAATGTCTTTACAGCGAGGGTGACAGAGAACTGGAACAGGCTGCCCAGAGAGGTTGTGGAGTCTCCTTCTCTGGAGACTTTCAAAACTCAACCTGGATGGATTCCTGTGTGAATTACCCTGGGTGACCCTGCTTTGACAGGGGGGTTGGAGGTCCCTTCCAACCTCTTATATACTGTGATACTATGATACTCTGATACTGTGATACTTTATGGTTGCACTCAGTGATCTCAAGGTCTTTTCCAACCAGGCAGTTCTATTGTTCTATGAAAACATTATGAATGTTATAAAATCATGAAAGTCCACATGTCTTATAAAAACACTTGATTGCATGACAGCAGCAGATGTCTTCTCCTCCATTTAAAATCCTGGTCATATTCTTGCTTATGTGACTGCAGTCCTGTGGGGATTTTTTGTTTTGTTTGGTAGGTTAATTATACTTTGTATTAAAATTAACTTCCCATTTTCTTTTTAACTAAGCCTTTTTTGTTGTTGTTGGTCTTCCTTGAACAGATGATGAATTCTACATCAGAGAGAGCTGGCTTTCTTTATAACATCCTTTTTTTCTCACATATTCTCCCTGTTATGTCCTACCTGCGAAAAATCTCATCCGAACTTTTCACTCTTCCACTCTATTTTCCTGTTTTTCTGTGCTTTTTCATTTCAGAACAGCATTACAAAGGCATCACTGAATGCCTCCATATCACACCAGTGAAGATCCTGTGGCACATCAAAGAGACACCCTTACAACAAAACCCTTGTGACTAACATGTCTGATGTAGCTTCTGACTGTGACAGAATAATTTCTCCCCTAAATGACACTGAACCATTTCCCTCCTCAGGGTTTGTGCTTCCATTTGAATGACCTTGTTACTATGGTAGATTTTGAAGCATCTTCTGAAGGTGTGTGTTTTGGGGCAGGCATGGAGAAAGCATTCAAATACAACTGCAAAGGAGTTCTTTGATGTTCAGGTAGCAGGGAAATGATTGTGCCCCTGTACTCAGCACTGGTGAGGACTCACCTCAAATACTGGGTTCAGCTTTTGCTCCCTCACTACAAGGAGGACACTGAGGTGCTGGAGCATGTCCAGATCAAGCAACAAAGCTGGTGAAGGGTCTGGAAAACAGGTCTGGTGAAGAATGGCTGAGGAAACTGGGGTTGTTTAGTCTGGGAGAGGCTAAGAGACCTTACTGCTCTCTACAAGTCCCTGAAAGGAGGTTACAGTGAGGTGAGGGTTGGCCTCTTCTCCATAGTGTCAAATGATAGGACAAGAGGGCTTAAGTTGCACCAAGAAAGGTGTAGATTTGATAGTAGAAAATACTTCTTTACTGAAAGGGTGGTCAGACATTGGTCAGACTGAAGTGATGGAGTCACCATTACTGCAGGTGTTAAAAATCTTCTGAACAAGGCACTTGAGGACATGGCTTAATGGTCATGGTGGTGTTAGGTCGACTGTTGGACTCAATGGCCTTGGAGGTCTTTTTTGACCCAAAGAGTTCTGCTATTCTACATCAGGCACAGGCAAGTGGCACTGCCTACCTGTGTGCAGCCCAATTCGTATCCTGAGGGGGATGTCTGGCATGTGTCTCATCTTGAATGTTCCCACTGAGCTGAGGATGTCCAAGGACATGTTGGCTATCTCAGCCGCATGCTTGTTTCCGTTCCT
Source organism: Dryobates pubescens (assembly GCF_014839835.1). Taxonomy (NCBI): domain Eukaryota; kingdom Metazoa; phylum Chordata; class Aves; order Piciformes; family Picidae; genus Dryobates; species Dryobates pubescens. Next base: position 13,984,763 of record NC_071621.1, on the reverse strand, counting down.
TTTTGGGAGCCCCGAGGCAACCATGTAGGCATCACCAATTGTCTCCACCTAGCAAATACCTTTATGTTAAAACTAAATAAACCTGTTTTTACCAAAAAAACCCCCAACAAATCAACAAACAAAAAACCCAAACCAAACCCAACCAAAAACCAGTTGGAAAAGAGATGTAGAATCAAATGACAAGAGTGCTTGACTCATGGACAGTTTGATCATCATGCCCAGGTGCTCCTCACCTTATAAACGTCATGGTTTCCAAGGACAGCATCAAAGAGTGTGTAAAGGTCATTCAGAAGGTCGACTACTTCAATGGGTTCACTGAGGGCTGAAATGGTGGTGAAGCCCACAATGTCACTGAAGTAGATGGTCACCTGGTCAAAATACTCTGGCTCCACAGTGCCACCAGTCTTGAGGGCTTCTGCCACTGATCTGATAATAAGGATGCAAGCAAAGATGTCAGGGCACAAACCCTTTTGCAGTACATGGTCATGAGCTCACAGACTCCTCATGGAATCATAGAATTGTAATGGTTGGAAGGGACCTCAAGGATCAGCTAGTTCCAACCCCCCTGCCACAACCAGGGACACCTTACACCAGATCAGGTTGCTCACAGCCCCATCCAGCCTGGCCTTAAAAACCTCCAGGGATGAGGCTTCCACCACCTCCCTGGGCAACCTGTGCCAGTCTCTCACCACCCTCATGGGGAAGAACTTCTGCCTAACACCCAATCTAAAACTACCCATTTCTAGTTTTGTTCCATTTCCCCTAGTCCTATCACTACCTGACACCCTAAAAAGTCCCTCCCCAGCTTTCTTGTAGGACCCTTTAAATATCGGAAGGCCACAATAAGGTCTCCTTGGAGCCTTCTCTTCTCCAGACTGAGTAGCCCCAACTCTCTCAGTCTGTCCTCATAGGACAGGAGCTCCAGCCCTCTGATCATCCTTGTGGCCCTTCTCTGGACACATTCCAGCACTTCCAGGTCTTTCTTGTTACAGGGGCTCCAGAACTAGACACAGTACACCAGGTGGAGTCTCACAAGAGTAGAGGGGGAGAATCACCTCCCTCGACCCGCTGGCTATGCTTTTGATACAGCTCAGGATGTCATTTGGGTTTCTGGGCTGCAAGTGCACACTCTTGTCCTACTGTATTCAGAAGATCTTCCAGTAAATAGGAGGATCTACATGGCCCTAACAAGCATTGGTGAAAGTTTCTTCTTGTGATTGGAAGGTGCTTGTCAACGTTGGAGGTCAGCTCTACAGTCCTGCTCACTTCTTGTAGCGGTGTGATGGTTTAATCCACCCACACCAACAAAAACTCAGCTAGGCACAGTCAGAGAAGCCAATGAAGGTGTATTTTACAAGCAACAATGAAATGCAATGAATATATACAACATATAGAGTATTTGCAGTATTATACAAGAATCTACAGAAAAGAAAACAAACACAGAAATCCTCCTCCTCAGAGGATCCCACCTCGGTTTCCCTCCGCCCTCTCTCCCTCCCCTCTAGTTAATTAGGAGAAAAAGAGGAAAGGAAGAAATTGTTAAGGGAATTTTTAGTTAGGCTCAAAAGCTTCATTAGAGAAAAACTAGTATGCTTATCTCAAAGTCTGCAGATAAGAGGTCTCCCTCTCTGTCCAGAACAGCACCACGTGAGCAGCAAGAGCCAGAGTGCCGGAGTGAGTGAGAGAAAAGAGTGTGAGAGAGATTTGCTATGGTACGTCTCACATCTGACCACCACATTTGTTTAGAATTAACCTTTGGTTTCCTTTTTTACACCCAAACATTCAGCTAGAGAATGTTGCATCTATCCTTTCTTAAAGGCACAGCCTAAACTGTCACACTTCTGGGGGACAGTGTTGTCCAATCTAGCAAAGAGAGGTGTGTTTACCATCTAAGTAGCAGTACTTACGGGGGGAGCATTTGTGACAGGAGCTTTTCTGTCTTCTGTTTTTCAATCTCTAGCTGCTCTGTCCGTTCCCTGATTAAATCTTCCAGGTTGCTGGAATACTGCTCGAGCATCCTGAGCATTGAGTCAATGATATTGCTCTTTTTCTCTTTGTTGATGGTTTTAAACTGGGAAAGCAAACTGGAGAGTTAGTTCTCTATCCTTATGACTCTAGGTTTGGAAAGGAATAAAATGCAAACACTTTAATGTGACAGTGCTAAAGGTTGGCTCTCTCAGTGGCAACAGCTCAGCAATATAGGAAAACTGCAAACTAGAGGGTGAATTTGCATCAATTGCTGCAGAAGCTGCTCAGAAGCATGTTGCTTCTCTTTGAACTTTTAGTGAGGTTTAAGTGAAACACCACTTTCCATGAGATGACAACATGTATGAGTTGTTATGGAGTCCTATCGTAGAATCATTTTGGTTAGAAAACACCACAAAGATCATCAACTCTGGCTGTTAACCCAGAACTGCCAGGCTACCACTAATCTATGCTCCTCAGCACCACACCTACATGGCCTTGAGATCCCTTCAGAGATGGTGACTCTGCCACTTCCCTAGGCAGCCTGTTGCAGGGTTTGACAAGCCTTTTGGGGAAGACATTTTTCCTAAAACCCAACCTAAACCTTCCCTGGTGCAACCTGAAGCTGTTTCTCTCATCCTACCACTTGTTATTAGGGAGAACAGACAGACTCCCACATCACTACAGCCTTCCTTCAGGTAGTTGTAGAGTTTGAGGTCTCCCCTTGGTGTCCTTTTCTTAAGGCTGGACAACCACACTTACTCAGCCACTTCTGGTAAGACTTGTTCTCTAGGCTCATCACCACCTTCATTCTCCTTCTCTGGATACACTCCAGCACCTCAATGTCCTTCTTGTAGTAAGAGCCACAAAACTGAACCCAGTCTTAAAGGTGAGCCCTCACTTGGCTGAGTACAGGGGGACAATCATTCTAACCACTTCCCTAGGCCTGTGAGCCACATTATTGCTGATTCAGCAATAATGAAGGATGTTGTTGGCAATCTGGGCACACCACTAGCTCATGTTCAGACAGTTATTGACTAACACTCTCAGGTCCTTTTCTACTGGGCAGCTTTTCAGGTATCATGCTGAAGACATCTCATCAATGTGTTTAAATATCTGAGGGCTGGGTGTCAAGTGGAGGGGGCCAAGATATTTTCAGTAGTGCAAAATAATACACCAAGGAGCAATGGATACAAACTTGAACATAGAAGGTTTCACACAAACACGAGGAGAAACTTCTTTACCATGAGGGTGACAGAGCCCTGGAGCAGGCTGCTCAGAGAGGTTGTGGAGTTGCCTCTGGAGACTTTCCAAACCCACCTGGGTGCCTTCCTGTGCAGACTACCTTAAGAGATCCTGCTCTGGCAGGGGGTTTGGACTTGATGATCTCTGGAGGTGCCTTCCAACCTCTAATGTTCTATGATTTGTACCTTCATGTATCCCCTGATTAAACATCAGGGTAAGCTGCAGCCCTTTGCCGTCTGAAGTGCAAATTTCAGGACATTAGCAACACTTAACCTCTTTGTGTATTCCTGGTTTCAAAGCCACCTCCCATCCCCAGTTCTTCTCTGAGGTGTGCTTTCTCCCTTTGTCTTCAGAGCTTCCTTAGACTCAACAGCGGAGTCATGTGGATGCAAAATTATTCCCAGTTTCATAGAATTGGAAAGTAAAAGCTCTGGATATTGCTTTACTTAGTCTGACCTTTTAAAAAACATAGGAAAAACACTGCTGGATCAGACAAGGGGCTTGTTTTGCTGGTACCTGCTCATGAATTTGCCCAGCAACAGAAGTCTGGGAAGGCTGTTCACACAGGACTCAGGTACCATCATATTTCCCTAGGATATGATCCCAGCCTCCACCAATCTGCCGTTCAGAGACCTTCTGTAAGAAATGTTCTATCTTTGTGTTTAACAGCCTTTGGGGAATTTTCCTTTCAAATTAATCACCTTTAAAATACTTTAGAACATCAAAAAATAGGTTGGGCTGAGGGTACTACCATAATTTACAGCTCTTCAGTCTCCATGAGATCACTCATGCAGGTACATTGCAAATGTGAAGACATCAAGCCCATGTCCAGCCTGCTTCACACCATACATGACAGTGCCAGAGCAGCCCAAATTCAGGACAAGGTGTAAGACAAACACCACAAACTACAAAATGACCCAGTAGCAAAGGCAAGAGTAGAGCTCTGGGACTTCTTCTTTTGTTAATGGAGGGCTCACTTAAGGGTTGTACCTGCTGCTCTGCTCACCGACCTTATTAAATACCTCCTCAAATGTCGGACGTCGTTCGGGGGCTTCCCCCCAGCACTGCTTCATTACTTGGATGCACTCCAGGGGAGCCAACTCAGGGCCAACATTGGGGCGGCACAGAGGAGGAGGCTTCTTCACTTTCTTTATAATTTCTGTGACAAAAACCAGAATGGGGAAGCATGTTGTGAGATGGAGGGTCTTGATGGGGTCCAAGGTCATGGATCTTTTCACCTGTCCCTTGTTTGTTCCTAGAGCCATTAGTGAGATTCTTCATCACCCAATGGCTGTGTCAAATGAATCATAGAATAGAATAGAATAGAATAAACCAGGTTAGAAGAGACCTTCAAGATCATCGTGTCCAACCCCTCAACCAATCCAACACCACCTAAACAACTAACCCATGGCACCAAGCATCCCCATCAAGTCTCTTCCTGAACACCTCCAATGACGGCGACTCCACCACCTCCCCAGGCAGCCCATTCCAATGGGCAATCACTCTCCCTGTATAGAACGTCTTCCTCACATCCAACCTAAACCTCCCCTGGCACAGTCTGAGGTTGTGTCCTCTTGTTCTGGTGTTGGCTGCCTGGGAGAAGAGACCATCATCTGTCTGTCTACAACCTCCCTTCAGGTAGTTGTAGAGAGCAATAAGGTCACCCCTGAGTCTCCTCTTCTCCAGGCTAAGCAACCCCAGCTCCCTCAGTCTTTTCTCATAGAGCTTGTGCTCCAAATCCCTCACCAACTTTGTTGCCCTTCTCTGGACACTCCAGTAAGTCAACCTCCTTCCTAAACTGAGGGGCCCAGAACTGGACACAGGACTCGAGGTGCGGCCTAACCAGTGCAGTGTACAGGGGCAGAATGACCTCCCTGCTCCTGCTGGCCACACTGTTCCTGATGCAGGCCAGGATGCCATTGGCCCTCTTGGCTGCCTGGGCACATTGCAGGCTCATGTTCAGCCTACCATCCACCAGTACCCCCAAAATACCCCATAGAATCAAAGAATCACTGAATCACTGAATCACTGAATCACAGAATCATGGAATCACAGGATCATGGAATCATAGATTTGTTTTGGTTGGAAAAGACCTTTGAGAGCTGGCCATTCTCTAACTCTACCAAGTCTGATGTTAAACCACACCCCTTACTACCACATCTCTGTGTCTTTAAAGCACCTCTAGGCATGCTGATTCAACCACCTCCCTGGGGATCCTCTCCCAGTTTTGGAGAACCCCTTCAGTGAAGAACTTTCTTCTAATATCCACACTAAACTTCTCCTGGAGCAACCTGAGCCCATTTCCTCTTGTCCTGTCACTTGTTAGTAGGGAGAAGAGACTGACTCCCATCTCTCTAAGACTTCCACTCAGGTAGCTGTAGAGAGCAATAAGGTGGTCTCTGCTTTTCTCTGCCAGGACTGTCTTGGAGGACTTAAAAGGTAATGGATTCACCTGCCTTCTAATCCCTGAAGAACTGGGTTATGAGCAATAAAGAGGCTGGGTAGGGGAAAGTTATGTGACAGATGGATGTGTAAACCTGCAGGCTTGTATTTAATGACATTGCTTCTGATTCTGGCCATGAAGTCCTGAAGTCCTCTGGGAGAGCACAGGGTTATTGCTGAACCCAGACAGGGAGGATGCCAGGCTCTGAGGTTTCATTGATAACTAAAATCAGTATGTAGGAAGTTGATGGGAATGGAGGCAGAGGGAAGTGTTCTAAGAGGGAGAGTCTGGGTTCCAAACAACATCTGGGAAATGAATCCCTACTCAGAGATGAAATAAGATTAATAAGAAATTGAACTTGGGCTTTCAGACCCTGAGAAGTCAGTCCTTAAATCTGCAGATTTTAGATAAACCAGGACTTGAGAACCTCAAGGTTTTGTTGGCAGCTGAAGCGTGAATGTTGGAGTGATGTCTCAACCCAACCCGGACTGGAAAGGACCTCTAGAGATCACAGATTCCAATCCCCCTGCCAAAGCAGGATCAGCTAGGGCAGGCCACACAGGAACACTTCCATATTGGCTTTGAAAGTCTTTAGAGAAGGAGACTCCACAACCTCTCTGGGCAGCCTGTTCCAGCGCTCCATCACCCTCACAGTAAAGAAGTTTCTCCTCCTGTTGAGATGGACTTTCTTGTACTCTAGCTTATATCCATTATTCCTTGTCCTACTACTGGGTGCTACTGAAAAGAGCCTGACCCCTTCCTCCTGACACCCACCCCTCAGATATTTACAGACATTAGTAAGATTCCCTTCTCAACAAGATCCACTCCTCAGTGTAAGTATCTTTTAGTAAGACTGTCCTGAAGGAGGAAATATAATTTCTGTAAGGTAGAACAGCATATTCTTGCTTAAAAAAAACCCAACAAAACAACAACCAAACCATCAACAAAGTGGTAATAATGAAAGGTTTCATTTTATGTAGTGCAGAGCAGTCAAATGGAGTGAAAGTCACTTTCCTTCTGGCAGGAGCTCTGCATTTCCACAGCTGTTACTGTGAGTACCCAAAGCTTTTTTGGTGTTGACAGCTTACTTGAAAACTCTTTGGCTCATCCCACCAGTTTCCACCAAAAGAACCAAGCCAATCAGCTGGCCCAAATATTTCTAGGAGCAGCCAAGGGGAAATGTCTTCCCCAGGCAGTTTTAAAGTTCACACCATGAGTGAAAGCTCCTTGAGGATTAGGAGGCAATGAGTAGAAATTCCTCAGATTGTCAGGAAAACAGTGCACTGTGTGCAACATTTGTTGGAGGTTCCCCTTGGGGAATAGTCAGGCAGGCTGGGTGCAGAGTGGGTTGAGAGTAGCTCTGAAGAAAGAGACTTGTGGGTGTTGGTTGAGGAGAAGCTCACCATGAGCCAGCAGTGCCCTCATGCAGCCCACAAGGCAGCTGTGTGCAGGGCTGCAGCAAGAGGAGTGTGGCAGCAGGGCAAGAGAGAGGATTCTGTCCCTTTACTCTGCTTTTGTGAGATCCCATCTCAAATTCTGTGCCCAGTTCTGATGTCCTGACCATAAGAAGGACACTGAGCTGGTGGAGCGGCTGCAGAGGAGGGCCACAAAGATGAATCAAGGGCAGAAGCACCTCTGCTATGAGGATAGGCTGAGGGAGCAGGGGTTGTTCAACCTAGAGAAGACTCCTGGGGGACCTTACAGCTGCCTTCCATTATCTGAAGAGATCCTACAGGAAGGCTGGAGAGGGCCCTTTCATAAGGGTGTCTAGCAATAGGGCAAGGGGGAATGGTTTTATGCTGAGGGAGGATAGGTTTCTACTGCATCTTAGGAAAAAATTCTTTAATATGAGAGTGGTGAGACTCAGGAATAGGTTGCCCAGGGAGGTTGTGGCTGCCTCCTCCCTGGGAGTGTTCAAGGCCAGGTTGAATGAGGCCTTGAGCAGTCAAATTTAGTGGAGAGTTGTCCCTCCGCATAGCAGGGGGCTTCAAGTAGATGATCTCTGAGGTCCCTTCCAACCTAAGCCACTTTATGATTCTGTGATACTAATGTTTTGCCCAAGGGGCTTGGCCAGATATTTTTGAGCACTCCCTGTAAAGCCTTAAAGTCACAGTGAAATAGTTGCCTACCTTCAGCTGAGAGTTCTGACATGCAGTATGGTGGACCCCGAACAACCACTTCTTGCAGGATGATCGCAAAGCTGTAAATGTCCCCTTTGAAGGTGCCCTTTCTGCACATGGCTGGGTCCCTCAGTAACTCAGGAGCTGTCCAGAGCAAGTCTACAAAAGTTAAGAGCATCACATTTCTTACACTTGAGCTCAGACCATCTCAAATTAAATGCTTAAATGAAGACTTTGTTTCAGCTATTTGAGGAGAGATTGGAGCACACGTCATTGTTTACTGAATCAAGTCTTTTTTAATTGTGATGTGCCAGAGACTAACCTTCCATCATCACCCAAAAAACCCTGAATTTTCCAAATTTCACTCTACCTTTCAAGAAAAAATATGGCTATAACAATTTACATACTACAAGGTCAGCTTGTCTGTCTACATAAGTCTTCCCAGCACTGCCAAGAATGAGGAGAGACCTCATTGCTCTCCACATCTCCCTGAAAAGAGGTTGGAGCGAGGTGGAGGTTGGTCTCTTCTTGCTAGTATCAGGTGATAGCATGAGAGGAAATGGCCTGAACTTGTGCCTGGAGAGGTTTAGGTTGGATAGCAGGAAAAAAATCTCTTTACTGCAAGAGTGGTCAGGCATTGGAATAGGCTGCCCAGGGAAGTGGTGGAGTCACTGTCCCTGGAGGTGTTCAGGAAACATGTGGGCATGGCAGTTTGGGATATTGTTTAATGGCCATGGTGGCCTTAGTTTGATGGTTGGACTCAATCATCTTGCAGGTCTTTTCCCATCAAAACAATTCTATGATTCAATCACTCAGAAAAGCATTGTCTCTTGAAGTGCAGATTTCCTGTCACTGGCATTGCTCTTCGGCTGAGCTGGAGTTAATTCTCCTCAGAGCATCTTTCTAGTGCTGTGCTTTGCAGTGCTGTAGCTGGGTGTTGATAGCACAGCAGTGTTTTGGCTGCTGCTGAACAAAGCACCCAGGCTGGGCTCACAGTGAAGAAGTTCCTCCTCATGTTGAGGTGGAACCTCCTGTGTTTATTCCTGAAATATGGCTTGAAATAAAATCACAGAAACAGAATTGCTTGGGTCAGAAAGGACTCTTAAGACCACCGAGTCCAATGATTGACCTAACACCACCGTGGCCATTAAACCATCTCCTGAAATGCCATGTCTCCATGTTTTTTGAACACCCACAGGGATGGTGACTCCACCACCTTACTGGACAGCCTGTGCCAATGCCTGACTACTTTTTCAGGAAAGAAATGTTTCCTAACGTCTGACCCAAACCTGCCCTGGAGCAGCCAGAGGCCATTTCCTCTTGTTCTATCACCTGATACTAGAGAGAGCAGCCCAACACCCATGCCTCTGCAACCTCCTAGCAGGCAGTTGTAGAGAGTAAGAAGGGCTCCCCTCAGCCTCCTTTTCTCCAGACAAAATAAACCCAGGTCCCCCAGCTGCTCCTCATAAAACCTGTCCTCCAGGCCCTAAACCCCATTGTGTTTTGACTCCTGTGTCATGGGATTTGATTCCCACACATTTCTGTTGTCACAGAATCAGAGAATCACAGAATACCTGATGCTGGAAGGGACCAATTTGATCAATTAGTCCAATTGTCTCAGGTAGAGCAGTTGCCAGAAGACCTTCTCCCTTACAAAAATGATATATATTGCAGTAGCTGATACATTCCTTATTCCTGTTACTGGGAATGTTCTGTTACCAGGGTAACAATATCCTGGTTTGAAGAAGATTCATTTCTTGATGGGTCTAGGTATGTTTCACAACTGTGTCTTTCATCGCTTGATCTATAGGCTGATAAAGAATGATTGTACTTCAAACTGACACAAACTGCTTTCACAGAAGGTACTTTAATCTATAATGAACTTGTGGTGGTTTGGCCCTAGCTGGGGGGCCAAATGCCTACCAAAGCCACTCTATCATTCCTCTTCTTAGATGGACAGGAGAGAGGGGGGAAATATAACAAAAGCCATTAATAAGGTATAAGCAATTTAATAATGCTAAACACACATGAAGAGGAAAGGCCACATGTGGAAGCAAAAGCAAAGAGGGAGTTTATTCTCTACTTCCCATCACCAGACAATCTTCTGTCCCAGGAAGCAGAGTTCTACACACAGTTGCTCTGGGGTGCAGATGCCATGGAGGAATCGAGGGAGGTTCTCCTACCCCTCTTCTACTCTGCCCTGGTGAGACCCCACCAGGAGTACTACTGTGTCCAGTTCTGGAGCCACTAATATAGGAAGGATTTGGATGTGCTGGAAAGTGTCCAGAGAAGGGCCACTAGGATGAGCAGAGGGCTGGAGCTCCTCTCCTTTGAGGACAGACTGAGGGAGTTGGGGCTGTTCAGTCTGGAGAAGAGAAGGCTCTGAGAAGATCTTATTGTGACCTTCCAGTATCTTAAGGGGGCTTACAGGAAAGCTGGGGAGGGACTTCTTAGGGTGTAAGGAGTGATAGGACTAGGGGGAAAGGACCAAAAATAGAAATGGGTAGCTTCAGATTGGATGTTAGGAAGAAGTTCTTCCCCATGAAGGTGGTGAGACACCGGAACAGGTTGCTCAGGGAGGTGGTAGAAGCCTCTTCCCTGGAGGTTTTTAAGGCCAGGCTGGATGTGGCTCTGGGCAACCTGATGTAGTGTGAGGTGCCCCTGCCCATGTCAGGGGGATTGGAACTAGCTGATCCTTGAGGTCCCTTCCAACCCTAACAATTCTATGATTCTATGATTCTGTGTTCAGGGAACCAGCAGTCATAAGACTGAGCGCCTAAATCCTTTATACAGCCATTGATCTGCAGTAGCATAAGGTCAATGGAGACATCAGTGAAGACATCTTTCCAAAAATCTCTTTCCTTCTGGCACTTACCTTCAGGGGGAGGCTGAATGTATGGGCATTTCTGTGCCTCTAAGAGCTCATTATAACCATAGTCAGTGATCTTCAGCACGAACCGGCCGTCCACCACGCAGTTACGGGACTTGAGACGTCCGTGGGCAAAATCTCGGTGGTGTAAATACCTAATTCCCTAGGAAACACAGAAAAGATTGAGGCTGCTCCTCAGGAATGATATTATCCATCTGCCATCAGAGACATCAAGCTAAACTGTCGCCGGAGATTGCATCAGATACAACATCAACGCTATGTCAAATGCAGTCATGATCAACCCACAAAACTATGGGGAAGTTCAGAAATGGATTTGGTTAGTTGCAGTCTAAAGTAATACTAGAAATGGCTGGCAGCTTTAGGAACATGAGATAGAATAGAATAGAATAGAATAGAATAGAATAGAATAGAATAGAATAGAATAGAATAGACCAGACCAGACCAGACCAGACCAGACCAGACCAGGTTGGAAGAGACCTTCAAGATCATCATGTCCAACCTATCATCCAACACCACCTAATCAACTAAACCATGCAACCAAGCACCCTATCAAGTCTCCTCCTGAACACTTCCAATGGTGGTGACTCCACCATCTCCCCGGGCAGCACATTCCAATGGGCAATCACTCTCTCTGTGTAGAAATTCTTCCTAACCTCCAGCCTAAACCTCCCCTGGTGCAGCTTGAGACTGTGTCCTCTTGTTCTGGTGCTGGCTGCCTGGGAGAAGAGACCAACCCCCACCTGGCTACAATCTCCCTTCAGGTAGTTGTAGAGAGCAATAAGGTCACCCCTGAGCCTCCTCTTCTCCAGGCTAAGCAACTCCAGCTCCCTCAGCCTCTCCTCACAGGGCTTGTGTTCCAAACCCCTCACCAACTTCATTGCCCTTCTCTGGACTCGTTCCAGCAAGTCAACCTCCTTCCTAGACTGAGGGGCCCAGAACTGGACACAGGAGTCAAGGTGTGGCCTAACCAGTGCAGTGTACAGGGGCAGAATGACCTCTCTGCTCCTGCTGGCCACACTGTTCCTGATGCAGGCCAGGATGCCATTGGCCCTCCTGGCTGCCTGGGCACACTGCAGGCTCATGTTCAGCCTACCATCAACCAGCACCCCCAGGTCCCTCTCCGCCTGGCTGCTCTCCAGCCACTCTGACCCCAGCCTGTAGCTCTGCATGGGGTTGCTGTGGCCAGTGTGCAGAACCTGGCACTTGGATGTGTTCAATCTCATGCCCGTGGACTCTGCCCATCTGTCCCCTCTCCCTCTGTAGCCGTGGGACCACTGAACTCAGAACTTGTGCTTTTAGACATGAGGGGAGACCTGCTCGCTGAAAGGAATTTGCAGTGACATGGGTGTGGGTCTCTTGTTCTGAGTGTCAGGGAATAAAACATGAAGTTGGATAGTAGGAAAAATTTCTTGACTAACAGGGTGGTCAGACACTGGAACAGGCTGCTCAGGGAAGTGGTGGAGGGATTCAACCAATGTGTGGACATGGCACTTCAGGACACGGTTATAATGTCCATGGTGGTCTTAGGTTGACAGTTGGACTCAAAGAGATAAATGATCCTTTCCAACTGGATTCTGTGACTCTAAGAAGGTGGGCTGGTGTGGTATCCCATGATTAGACAACGGGAAACCACTAAGAGCTGGAGTCTCTGGCCCAGCTCTCTCAATCATAGAATCATAGAATGGTCTGGGCTGGAAGGGACCTCCAAAGGTCATCCAGTCTGACCTCCCTTGCAGTCAGCAGAGACATCCTTGATTATATCAGGTTGCACAGAGCCTCATCGAGCCTCATCTTGAATATCTCCAGGGAAGGGACCTCAACCACCTCCCTGGGCAACCTGTTCCAGTGTTCCACTGCCTTTATAGTAAAGAACTAATTTCTAACATCCAATCTAAATCTGCTCTTCTCTAGTTTGAAGCCATTGCCTCTCATCCTGTCACTGCAGGGCTTTGTAAACAGTCTCTCTCCATCCTTCTTGTAGCCCCCTTCAGGTACTGGAAGGCTGCTATTTGGTCTCCCTAGAGCCTTCTCTTCTCCAGGCTGAACACCCCCAGCTCCCTCAACCTGTCCTCATAGCAGAGGTGCTCCAACCCCCTGATCATTTTCATGGCCCTTCTCTGGACATGTTCCATCAGGTCCATGTCCTTCCTATATTGAGGGCTCCCCACCTGTGCACAGTACTCCAGGTGAGGTCTCCCCAGAGCAGAGTAAAATGGCAGAATCCCCTCTCTGGATCTGCTGGCAATGTATCTTTTGATGCAGCCCAGGATGTGATTTGCCTTCTGGGCTGCAAACTCACACTGTCTGCTCATGTCCTCAAGGAGAACCAGCAGGTGGACCATGGGTTTCAAGAAAGATTCCAGAAATCCACCCTGTATAGGCCACCTGTCCCATGTTGGTAGTTCATCTTTAGGGGGTGAAAACACAGGGGACATGATTGAAAGTGTGGGAACGTTCTTCTAAAGTGCCCATGCACGTATCTGTCCTGTGACCAAGGGGTAGCTGTGACGTGGTTCTATGCTGAATGCATTTCTGATTTCTGACAAGAAAGAGTCCTTGGAAAGCACGAATTTGCCACCAGCTTCATTGTTCTAGCTGACCAGTTCTAAGCTGATGTGTATTTTTAACCTCTCAAACTGCTGTGTGGGTGTGGTGCAATTACCCCACGTAGGGCTTCTCCCAGCTAGGAACAAAAGAAGAGTAAGAGGTCTCCATTAAAGACCCTATATACTGCTGCAGTCACACCCACACTGGGTTTTTTTCCCCTCTGCATTACTGTAAAAGTTCCAATATCCTGGATGAAATATCCATGTCAATATAGCAGTCACATGCAGGTCATGCCTCAGCAGGAGCAATGGATTTACTTTAATTAGATCCATCACGAGAGAGGACTTGAACATCCAATCCAGTTTCATATCTTCGCTTCTCAGCAGGTCCTCCAGGCTGCCTCGGGAGCAGTATTCTGTCACTATGGCAAAGATGCCACAGTCAGAGAAAAAGCCCAGGAACAGGTTCACATTCTCGTGACGCAGATCTTTCATCTGAAACAAGACAGCGAATTACAGAGAGGCTGGATCCAGCCAAATATCTGCTGAGCAGCTGCTTTAAATCACAGTCACAGAATGGTAGGAGTTAGAACAACAACACCTTGCAGTGCTACAGGCTGGGGTCAGAGTGGCTGGAGAGCAGCCAGGTAGAGAGGGACCTGGGGGTGCTGGTCGATGGTAGGCTGAACATGAGCCTGCAGTGTGCCCAGGCAGCCAAGAGGGCCAATGGCATCCTGGCCTGCATCAAGAACAGTGTGGCCAGCAGGAGCAGGGAGGTCATTCTGCCCCTGTACACTGCACTGGTTAGGCCACACCTCCTCACTGCTTACTTTCAGCTACCCTACACTCTTTTTAAGCTTAGTCTATCCATTGAGATAGCAAAAACCAACTGGACAGAAACTTCTGTTTCTTTAGGCAAGATGCCCAGGTCTCTGGGCAACCTGATCTAGTTGAGGATGTCCCTGCTGACTGCAGAGGGGGTTGGACTAGATGACCTTTGGGGGCTCATTCCAACCCAGAACATTCTGTGCTCCTATGATTTTATGATGCTGTGAATCTTTCACTAGGACAAATTGGTCTCACTGGGGTATATTTTGTTCAGCATGTCTTCTTCCAGCTCTGCTCTGCTCTGGAAAGCAATACCATGCCTGGAGGATCCAAAGTAATCCATCAGTGGTACCTTTGGAGACTTGCCCTGCTAGGTTTGTTATATTTATAAGCATAAAAATGCCACTCTGATGTTAGCAGAAGCTGCCAACACCTAATGGACTTAAATCTGGAAAATCAATGTGTTTGCTTGTCATTTGCTAGTAATAATAGAACTGGAGACTGAAAGTGAGCTTCTAAGAGGCATCTTAGTTAGAGACACAAAGTAAATCCCACTGAAATGCACAACTGTGCCTCAAGGACTATGTAGTTCCAACCCCCCTGCCATAGGCAGGGACACCCCACACTAGAGCAGGTTGCTCACAGCCACATCCAACCTGGCCTTATAAACCTCCAAGGATGAGGCTTCCACTACCTCCCTGGGCAACCTCTTCTAGTCTCTCACCACCCTCATGGGGAAGAACTTCTTTCTAACATCCAGACTGAATCTACCCATTTCTATTTTTGTTCCATTCCCCCTAGTCCTATCATTCCCTGACACCCTAAAAAGTCCCTCCCCAGCTTTCTTGTAGGCTCCCTTCAGACCCTGGAAGGCCACAATAAGGTCTTCTCAGTGCCTTCTCTTCTCCAGACTGAACAGCCCCGACTCCCTCAGTCTGTCCTCAGAGAGGTGCTCCAGACCTCCGATCACTCTCGTGGCCCTTCTCTGGACATGCTCCAGAACCTCCAGATCCTTCCTGTAATAGGGGTTCCAGAACTGGACACAGTACTCCAGGTGGGATCTCACCAGAGCAGAGTAGATGGGGAGAATCACCTCCCTCGACCTGCTGGCTATGCTTCTCTTGATGTAGCCTGGGATGTGGTTGGCTTTCTGGGCTGCAAGTGCACACTGCTGGCTCATGCTGAGCTTCTCATTCACCAGCACCCTCAAGTCCTTTTCTTCAGGGCTGCTTCCATTCCAGTGTTCCACCTCCCTCATAGTGAAGAATTTCTTCCTAATGTTCAATCTAAATCTCCCCTGATCTAATTTAAGACCATTACTACTTGCCCTATTGCTACCTGCCCTTATAAACAGACACTCCTCAGCTCTCTTGTAGGGCGCCTTCAGGTACTGGAAGATAAAAGCAGTCTGCTTTTGCCAACAAGGTCACTTAGAGGAGTCATTGTACATTCGGCTTTGAAATGGCATGTCCAGGCTGGGTTTTTGCAAGCTGCTGAATGACTGACATGGGTCATTGATAAGTTTGTCAGATGCAATCGTTCATGGTCCATTCCACCAGATTTCACTAGGCAAGTCTCATTGACAGCCATGAGATGTGATTCATTGGATAAACAGGAGACAAGGAGAATAAAAACATCCTGCAGTCATAAAAGTCCCTCTGAGCACACTTCCCTCCACATGCCCCATCACCCCTTTTGCCTCCTACCTTCCTCAAGATGCTGGTGGAGCTTTGCCTTAGCTCATGAACTGCTCCCACCTCAAATTTCTTCAGCCATACGCAGTCTCCCTGTCCACAACAGAAGTGGGTGAATGATAGAGCAAGGTTCTGAGCAACAGGGGATATTGGCACCCAGGTCTGAACTCCAGATCCTTGACTCTTGGGTGAGGAACTTTTTAGGGTGTCAGGTAGCGATAGGACTAGAGGGAATGGAGCAAAACTAGAAGTGGGTAGATTCAGATGGAATATTAGGAAGAAGTTCTTCACCATTGTGGTAGTTTTAGGCTATGCCTTTAAAAATAAGCTGCACACCACAATCACAAGGGTGGTGAGACATGGAGGTGGTGGAAGCCTCATCCCTGGAGGTTTTTAAGGCCAGGCTGGATGTGGCTCTGAGCAACCTGCTGTAGTGTGAGGTGTCCCTGCCCATGGCAGGGGGGTTGGAACTGGCTGATTCTTGAGGTCCCTTCCAACCCTGTCAATTCTATGACATTGAACATGATTGGGGATTTTCAGTGTTTTGGGCAGTAGCTTCTCTCCATACTGCACCCCAATAAGAATACCAACAGGAAAAAAAAAAAAAAAGAAAAGAAAAAAAAAGTGGGGTTAGGTAGGACCTTCACCTGGATCAGAACAGTACCTGGAAGTTGCATTAGTACAACTTTGATTAAAAAGGCATTAAGAACCAAATCTAGTTTCCTCCTTTTTCAGGAAAAAAAAATAGTCTTGGCATTTTACAAAACAAAACAAAAGACAAAAAATAATTTGTCATTGGGATGTGCTGCCCAGGGAGGTGGTGGAGTCACCATCCCTGGAGGTGTTAAGAAAAAGGATTGGATGTGGCACTTGGAGCCGTGGTTTAGTTGTCAGGAGGTGTTAGGTTATTAATAGGTAATAGGTTGGACTTGATGGTCTCTGAGGTCTTTTCCAACCTGGTTCATTCTGTATTTTCCATGATTCTGTAAACTGTATTTTTAGGAAGGAACTGATGGATGGGATTAGTTTTCTTGGCCATTGCTTCCCCTCAAACTCCACAAGGTCCTATTGGCACAAAGTGGAATTTGACAGCTTTTTTTCTGTCTTGTAAGAAAGGTCTTTATTAAACAGATCACTACCTACAGGCTGTCCTGTAAGAAAGGTTCTTCATGATGCCTTTAGGTGAAGACATCTCTAACAGAGATCAGACCTAGGAATGCTGAATGTGGATGTCTAACACCACCGTCTCAAATGACTCCAAGTGCCAGGGTGAGGGCTGAAGTAGTAAGTCCATAGAATCATAGAATCAATCTGATTGCAAGAGACATAGAATAGAATATACATAGAATAAACCAGGTTGAAAGAGACCTTCAAGATCATCACATCCAACCCATCAACCAATCCAACACCACGTAAACAACTAACCAATGGCACCAAGCACCCCATCAAGTCTTCTCCTGAAAACCTCCAGTGATGGTGACTCCACCACCTCCCCAGGCAGCCCATTCCAATGGGCAATCACTCTCTCTGTATAGAACTTTTTCCTAACATCCAGCCTGAACCTCCCCTGGCACAGCCTGAGACTGTGTCCTCTTGTCCTAGTACTGGCTGCCTGGGAGAAGAGACCTTCAAGATCAAGTCCAACCAACCCAATACTGGTAGGTCACCACTAAACTATGTTTCCCAGCACCACAATGGCTTTTAAATCCCTCCAGGGATGGGGACTCCATCGCTTCCCTGGACAGCTTGTTCAGGGCTTGGCAACCCTTTCTCTACGCTTGGGAACTTACTTTCACCCTTAGGGTCCATCAGCAGTATTCTCATCCTGGGACCTACAGTACAGCAGTCCAAGTCTTTCCTTGCTTGAGCAGCTCAGTGAACAGGAGGGGTGGGAGAAGGCTGCATGAAGGTCCTGACCTACCTCACACAAAGCCACATTGGAGGTCTCAAGGGTGGCAGCTGCACTTTTCGAGGAAGAAGAGCGGGTTACAGACTTCAGGCTTCTGCCATCAGCTGCCACACTGTTTGCATCAGTCAGACTGCCCAAGGTCAGCCTCTGGGGGGAAAGCAAAGCAGGTGCAAGTTACCACCTATGCATGTGAACCTCCACTCAAGCTCTGCCTTGGGTCAAACATTTCACCTGTAGTAGAAACCTCCCAAAGCTTCCAAATATTCCATCTCACCTCACTGAAAACCTCTAAGGGGCTCATGAAGTCCACCTTGTTTAGTGCCTTGAAACACAACTGCAAGATTTGAGGTGATGGAAATGCCATGGCTCAGTGGAGACACCAGAGGAGACATGTGGCTTTCAAAGCAAGGCACAGGGAAGTGTCTCCTCTGGCAGATGCAAGAAGCCTGGTCTGTGCTGACAACCTTGGCAAAGGGATTGGCCCACAGTAGTTGATACTGTTGGCATGGCCCTGGGCATTCCTCAGGCCTATGTCAAGTGATACTCCCTCAGCACCTCTCCAGCATGAGCAGGAGCCAGTAGAGGCCAGGAATGGCTCCTGGTTGGTAGTTTGGCTGCAGATACCTTATTTTAGAGGGCAAGAAGGTTAAGCTATATTGACATGAACTATGCTACACCACCCAGCCTCAAGAACAAAGACTAAGCCCTGGCTATCAGAATAAGCACAACCAAGTGAACTATTTTATATCATCATAACCTCTCTGACACTGAATGGTCACCTGAGCCAAGACTCAAAAACACTTGGCATGGAGGAAATCTTCTGATATGCAGGGGAAGCTGAGGCATGGAGAAGCAAATGACCTTCCCAGACCATCATGCAAATGAAAATATCATATAGCAAACCTATCTTTGAATGTCCCACCAGATTACTTTCATGAATGGAAGGACTGACCTTTTTACGTAGCTCTGGGTTGATGAAGATGAGGTCCTCCAAGGTCAGTATGATCTTGTTAGGTCCCCTGAAGAGCTGGCTGTTCAAGATGTTATGCCTGGGAGATTTGGAGAGCCACAGTTATCATTTTTAGGTATGCAACCAGTGTACCCCACCTCTAAGTCCCCCCACATATGGCTCCCCTGCACTGGAGAGGAGAAGGCTCTGAGGAGACCTTATTGTGGCCTTCCAGTATCTGAAGGGGGCCTACAAGAAAGCTGGGGAGGGACTTTTTAGGATGTGGGGTAGTGATAGGACTAGGGGGAATGGAACAAAACTAGAAATGGGTAGATTCAGATTGGATATTAAGAAGTTCTTCACTGTAAGGGTGATGAGACACTGGAAAAAGTTGCCCAGGGAGGTGGTGGAGGTTTTTGAGGCCAGGCTGGATGGGATTCTGAGCAATTCTGATCTAGTGTGAGATGTCCCTGGCCATGGCAGGGTAGTTGGAACTACATGATCCTTGAGGTCCCTGACAATTCTATGATTCTATAAGGAAAGTGCAACATGTGATGTGGCAGCAGGGATGGACATGGGTGAAAGAAGTAGACAAAACATGATGTCCTGACTTGGACTGAAATCTCCTGAGTCAAACAGCAAGGATTATCCAATCCAAAGACAACAAAAGCTGCAATTATCAAAAGTTTGCAGCACAAACAGACATTATAGAACCATGGAATCATAGAAACGTTTGAGCTGGAAGAGGCTTCACTACAAAAAGGATATTGAGCTGCTGAAGCATGTCCAGATAAAAGCAACAAAGCTGAGGTCTTCTCAGGAGCAGCTGAGGGAAATGGGGTTGTTCAGCCTGGAGAAAAGGAGGCTGAGGGGAGACCTTCATGGTTTCTACAACTACCTTAAAGGAGGTTGTAATGGGGTGGTCTCTTAGAATCATAGAATCAATAAGGTTGGAAAAGACCTCAAAGATCATCAAGTCCAACCTGTCACCACAGACCTCATGACTACTAAACCATGGCATCAAGTGCCACATCCGATTCCCTCTTGAACACCTCCAGGGATGGTGACTCCACCACCTCCCTGGGCAGCACATTCCAATGACAAACGACTCTCTCAGTAAGGAACTTTCTCCTCACCTCGAGCCTAAACCTCCCCTGGCACAGCTGGAGACTGTGTACTCTTGTTCTGTCGCAGGTTGCCTGGGAGAAGAGGCCAACTCCCAGGTGGCTACAACCTCCTTTCAGGCAGTTGTAAAGGGCAATAAGGTCTCCCCTGAGCCTCCTCTTCTCCAGGCTAAACAACCCCAGCTCCCTCAGCCTCTCCTCACAGGGCTGTGCTCAAGGCCTCTCCCCAGCCTTGTTGCCCTTCTCTGGACACATTCAAGTGTCTCAATGTCCTTCTTAAACTGAGGGACCCAGAAATGGACACAGTACTTAAGGTGTGGCCTAACCAGTGCTGAATACAGGGGCAGAATGACTTCCCTGCTCCTGCTGGCCACACTATTCTTGATGCAGGCCGGAATGCCACTGGCCTTGGCTGCCTGGCCACACTGCTGGCTCATGTTCAGACTGCTGTCAGTCAGTACCCCCAGGTCCCTTTCTGCCTGGCTGCTCTCCAGCCACTCTGACCCCAGCCTTTCTTAGGGTCTGGAACAGAACCATGGGTAAATTATAAAAGTTCCCCAGGACACAAGTCACCATCAAAATGTGCTGGCTGGCTCTCTATATTGTAGCCTGATGCAGCATGAAGCACACAGTGAGCTGAGGCCCCATCCCTGGAGATATTCAAGGCCAGGCTAAGCAAAGCTCTGGGCATCCTGATCTACTAGAGGATGTCCGTGTCCCGCCCCCCCCCCCCCCCCTCCCCAAGGGGGTTTGGTCTAGATGACCTTTGGAGGTCACTTCAACCTAAATCATTCTATGATTTCTATGATTCTACTCGCCCTTGTAATGACTGCATGCTCCTACAGAGGGAAAAGATACAGGGGGATGAGAAGTTTGGCATGCATGGAGGTCTTGGATGCAGTAATGCTGAACCACTGCTGTTCCTCTTGCTCAGGAATAATTAGATCAAGTTGATGACTGTGCTGATTCAGATCTACTTCTTCCAGGACCTGAGCCAGATGGGATGTCTATCATGCACTGTGTAACGCAGCACAAATGTGCTTCTGGCACCTCCACAGGGTGCTGCTGCCTGTTTTTGCAAGGAATGACTCTCTGCACTCCTTGGTAGGCTACCGGATTTGCAGAATTGCCACAAGCAAGAGAGAAAATTCAGTTATCTGACCAGCAAAGACACTACCTGTGGCTTGACTGCAACCCCCTATTTGCCCAACTGCTCTTGAATAGAATAGAATAGAATAAACCAGGTTGGAAGAGACCTTCAGGATCATCATGTCCAACCTATCATCCAACACCACCTAATCAACTAACCCATGGCACCAAGCATCCTGTCAAGCCTCCTCCTGAACACCTCCAGTGATGGTGACTCCACCACCTCCCCGGGAAGCCCATTCCAATGGACAATCACTCTCTCTGTGTAGAGCTTCTTCCTAACAGCCAGCCTAAACTTCCCCTGGCACAGCCTGAGACTGTGTCCTCTTATTCTGGTGCTGGCTGCCTGGGAGAAGAGACCAGCCTCTGCCTGACTACAACCTCCCTTCAGGTAGTTGTAGAGAGCAATAAGGTCACCCCTGAGTCTCCTCTACTCCAGGCTAAGCAACCCCAGCTCCCTCAGCCTCTCCTCACAGGGCTTGTGTTCCAAATCCCTCACCAACTTTGTTGCCCTTCTCTGGACTCGTTCCAGCAAGTCAACCTCCTTCCTAAACTGAGGGGCCCAGAACTGGACACAGGACTCGCGGTGTAGCCTAACCAGTGCAGTGTACAGGGGCAGAATGACCTCCCTGCTCCTGCTGGCCACACTGTTCCTGATGCAGGCCAGGATGCCATTGGCCCTCCTGGCTGCCTGGGCACACTGCAGGCTCATGTTCAGCCTACCATCGACCAGTACCCCCAGGTCCATCTCTGCCTGGCTGCTCTCCAGCCACTCTGACCCCAGCCTGTAGCTCTGCATGGGGTTGTTGTGGCCAATGTGCAGAACCTGGCACTTGGATGTGTTCAATCTCATGCCCTTGGTCTCTGCCCATCTGTCCAGCCTGTCGAGGTCCCTCTGCAGAGCCTCTCTACCCTGCAGCAGATCAACTCCTGCCCCCAGCTTGGTGTCATCAGCAAATTTACTGATGATGGACTCAATGCCCTCATACAGATCAGCAATCAATATCCAAGGCAGAAGAGACCCCAGCAAGAAATTAAATGGTGCACTGTCAAGGACTACATGTTTACAGAATCATAGAATAGTTTGGGCTGGAAGGGATCTTTAGTGCTCATGTAGTCCAACATCTCTGCAGTGAGCAGGGATAACTGCAACTAGATCAGGTTGCTCAGAGCCCCAGACAACCTGACCTTCAATGTTTCCAGGGATGGGACATCTATAATACCTCTGGGCAACCTCAGCCAGTGTTCCACCACTGTCATTGTAAAATATTTCTTCTTTAGATTTGGTGTGCATCTCCCCTCTTCTAATTTAAGGCCATCACTCCTTATCCTGTAACAACAGGCCCTTATAAGAATTCTCTCCCCAACTATTTTACAGGCCCTCTTTAAATACTGAAAGGCCACAACAAGGTTCTTCCCAGAGCCTTCTATACTTCAGCCTGTCCTCACAGCAGAGGGCTTCAAGCCCTCTCATTATTATTGTGGCCTACTCTGAATCTGATCCAACAGGTCCATGTCTCTCCTGTGTTGAGGATTCCCCACACACCAGGTCCACACTCTGCTTGAATACCCCCAGGGCTGATGACTCTACCACTTCCATGGGCAGACCATTCCAATGTTTGATAACCCTTTCAGGGAAGAAGTATTTCCTAATACCTAGCCTAAATCTTCCCTTGATGCTGTGCATCTGCTTTAGGGGACCCTGCTTTAGCAGAGGGGTTGGACTAGATGATCTCCAGAAGTTCCTTCCATCCCCTACCATTCAGCACTAAACCATGTCCCTAAGCACCAGGTCCACACTGCTTGAACACCCCCAGGGATGGTGACTCCACCATGGCCCTGGGCAGATCATTCCAATGTCCACTACAATTTCAACTGCATTTTAGAAGAGCATGGCTAATTTTGTGGAGTTCAGAAGGAGGGATGATCACCTGTGATGGTGTTTTATAATCTAACTGGAGGCTACAAAGGGCTAATGGAGGTTTCTTAAGATGTTGAGGGTCCTGGAGCATCTCTCTGAAGAGGAAAGGCTGAGAGACCTGGGTTTGTTTAGCTTGGAGAACAGAAGACTGAGAGGGCATCTTCTCAATGCTTATCAATATCTAAAGGGCAGGTGTCAATAGGATGGTGCCAGTGGTTTCCAGTGATAGAACAAGGGGCACAAACTGGAACACAGGAGGTTCCACCTGGACATAAAGAAAAACTTTTCTCCTGTAAGAGTGCCAGAGCCCCGGACCAGGATATCCAGAGAGGTTGTGGATTCTCCTTCTCTGAAGATATTCCAATATATCATCCTTCTCTTGGTGACCCTCCTTTATCAGGGGGGTTGGACAAGATGATCTCCAGAGGTCCCTTCCAACCCCTACAATGCTGTGAGGTGGGGGGTTGGTCTCTTCTGTCTAGTATCATGTGATAGGACAAGAGGAAATGGCCTGAAAAATGTGCCAAGGGACATTTAGATTTTGGTTATCAGGAAACATTTCTTTACAGAAAGAGTGGTCAGGCATTGGAAGAGGTTGCCTAGGGAGGTGGTGGTGCCACCATCTCTGGAGGTGTTCAGGTGTGGATGTGGGAGTTCAGGACACAGTTATGGTGGTGTTAGATTGATGGTTGGGCTTAATGATCTTGGAGGTCTTTCCCAACTGGAACAATTCTATGATTTTGTAACTGGCTTGTTGCTACCCACCCATCTCAGCTTCATGCAAAAACCTCATCACTGAGGTACTTTTCACCATGTTTGGTCAATCATATCCTCTCCCCCAACCATGGAAGGAAGCACCTCTCTGCTGAAAGCAAAATACAGAGAGTGGGGTGAATCACAGCTGAGACCACTGAGCAGATCCCTGGCCATGCTAAGACCAGAGCTCCCACAATTTAAATCAGAACATGCTGTGGTTTAAATTCAGTTCCAGACAAGCCCTTCCCAACATAAATCATGGTCTGAGTCATGCCAGACTGTGTTTTTTTTTTTTTCCTTTTCTTTCTTTCCCTCCTTGCAGATGGTCAAACATCTTTACTCATGCCTGAGCCTTCCCAAGCACAGTCTGGGACTTGTGGAACAGTTTACAAGTGGAGTAGGAAGAAAGATTGTCTTTTATTTACGTCACTGTTGAGGCTAGAGGGCAAGGGCTTTAAAGTGTGGATGGATCAAGGCAACCTCCTCAGTGGCTGAGGTATCAGAAGCAGCTGTATGTTATAAGCAGGGAAAACACTGGGGGTGTCTCTTGCTGGGTGGCCTTATATCATCTGGGCTTGGAGGGATGAATCAGGAGTAGAGAGAAAACAAGTTTTGGGATGAGTTGATAGGCAGAGCTGGATGATCCAGGAACTCTGCTCTGCTGAACTCCTTGCTGTGGTACCTTCTGATTTCAGTCTAATTTGATTCTGATTTCAGTGATGTACCATGAAGATAATAATAATGGCAGACAGATTGCTCCAGGGACCAGTTTGGACCAGGTTACCTTGTGTTATGGCCATATTGCCCTTGCCATGGCTCCTAGACCATGCAGTCTATGCTGCCTCAATTCCACCTTGGATGTAGGGCTGGAATTCAAGTGTGGCTTTTGCAGTAGTTGGAAACTTCCCCAGCAGACTGCTTCATTTGCTCCAAAGATCCCATGGCCAGACTAATCCCATGGCCAGGGAAATGGACTCCAGCTCAAAGCAGGGCGTGAATCAGCTTGGTAATGAAGAAATAGCCTAACTGATTGCTCCAAACCACCTCCAGAGATCATAGAATCATAGAATGCTTTGAGTTGGAAGAGAGCTTAAAGGTCATCTAGTTCCAACTCCTCTGTCATGGGCAGGGACACTTCCCACTAGACCAAGTTGCTCAAAACCTCATCCAGCCTGATCTTAAACACTTCCAGAAATGTGCTCTCTCTTTCTCTTTAGCACACAAAGAAAGTCAAGAGGGTCAGCCTAGGTGCATCATGGAACATATTAGGACAGAAACTCAGGAAAGAAAGGTCTAGAATGAAAATAGAAGAAAAATACATACATCATGGTAGCCTGCTCAGTCTCCTCCAGCATGTTCCTAAAGTAATCTCCTATGTTTGGTTTGCACAGTTAGTATTTCTAAAGCGACAGTCACCTTCCTAATGCTGCAGAGCCATCGCCCAGGTAATCCTTCCAGCAAAAGCCTGCAATGCTCTTCTATATCTGGGGTGGATTAAGGGTAAGATGGCTCCTCCTGAGACTGCAGAACCAGTAGCTGTAGTGCTCAAACCACTGTCACATAATAATATCACTGAATAATGAAGAGATAGGTATCTGGAGGTCAATGACCATAGCTATGTGTTCACAGAAATATAGAATGGTTTCGGTTGGAAATGACAATAAAGATCAGCAGGTTCCAACCCCTTTGCCATGGGCAAGGACACCTACTAGGTCAGATTCTCAAAGCCCATCCAACCTGGCCTTGAACACTTCCAGGGATGGGACATCCATGACTTCTCTGGGCAACCTTTTCCAGTGTCTCACTATCCCCACAGTAAAGAATTTATCTAATCTAAGTCTATCCTCCTTCAGTTTCAAACCATGACTCCTTGTCCTGTCACTATGCTCTCTGATAAAGAGCCATACAATTGTTAGGGTTGGAAGGATGCTCAGGGATCAGCTAGTTCAACACCACCACCCCCTGCACCCCACCATGGGCAGGGATACCTCACACTAGAGCAGGCTGGCCAGAGCCACATTCAACCTGGCTTTAAAAACCTCCATGGATGAGGATTCTACCACCTCCCTGGGCAACCTGTTCCAGTGTCTCACCACCCTCATGCTGAAGGACTTCTTCCTAACATCCAATCTGAAGCTAGCCATTAGTTTTGTTCCATTTCCCTTAGTCCTCTCACTCCCTGACACCCTAAAGAGTCCCTCCCCAGCTTTCTCCCCAGCTTTCTTGTAGGCCCCTGTAGGACACCTTTAGGTACCAGAAGACTACAATAAGGTCTCTCTGGAGCCTTGTCTTCCCCAGGTTGAATAACCCCAACTCTCTCATCCTGTCCTCATAAAGGAGGTGTCCCAGCTCCCTTTATTCACATGGTTTAATCTGCTGGGTAAAATGCACATCTCCCACAGCAGGTAAAAATGGCATCAGATCAAATCCATCCTGCAGTTCTCACCTGATGAGAGCAGCCAGGCCCACAAGAAAAAGCACCAGGGCAAATATCAGCATTACTCCCAACATTATGACTGCAGGCTCAATCCCTGTGCAAAGAGAGGGAAAAAAGCATCAATGAATTAGAATCCCTTTGATTCAGGCAATCATATGGAAAGTATCAAACCATTAGGCTACAGGAGCAAATATTCAGCCAGGAGAATGCTAGAGGACAATTTTGAGGCCATGTTAATTTCTGCATAGCCAAATGCTTACTGACTTTATCTTCATGAGACTGAAACTAATTATTTAATCCCATGCATGTTTATTTTTTTTTCCTATGCCAGACTTAAAGCCTTGGATCAGTGGAAAAAAATCAGTTTTTATTCAAACAGATAAAGACTGGACTCCCAGGGAAGTATTACATTTCAGAGGTACCTTCTTCAAAGGTCATAGCTTTGGAGCAGTTGATCTTCTTCTCTCCAGGAGCTGCAGTGCTAAGAAATCTTTGCCATGTGGTACCAAACTGATGGCCAAAGTGAGTGACCAGCCCAGCTGGGTTCTTTCATTCCCTGCTAAAAATTCTAATGTTGAAAAGAGCAGGGCAGAAGGAGGAGAAGGAGGTTGTTGATGGCTTTCTCTATGGGCCAGCCTACAGGAAGGGATATCTCCAGATACTTTACTCACCAGTGTCTTTGCTAGAGAGCTAAGGAAAGCTGGCATGAGTGGATGAGTTAAATTCCAGTATGAACTGTTTGTTGTCACTGTCTCTTCTGGATTTTTCCTTTTTTCCCTATTCTGTCTGTATTCAGACATAGAATCATAGAATTGTTAGGGTTGGAAGGGACCTCAATCTAGTACCAAGTCCCCTGCCATGGGCACACCCTTAAATACAACCAAGCTTGGAGAAATTTGAGTTGAAAGGAGGTTCATAACTCTGTCACACTTGGACCTAAACCACAGACCTTGCTGCAAGCACTGAAACCTTCCCAGTGAAAGCTGCAGTCATTTTCAATGGTTTTCTTTGTAGGAAAAGACAGAGTGTTTTAGCTCAGATTTTCATGCTGGAGTTGAATTTTCTTTCTGCTTCAACACAAGGACCCAAACCCTGATTATCCTCACACTTACGCTAGAATGGGTTACTAGTTGTGGATGCCTCATCCCTGAAAGTGTTCAAGGCCAGGCTGGTTGGAGCTCTGAGCCAACTGGTCTAGTGGGGGGTTGGACTATATGGAGTGGTTGGACTAGATGACTTTGAAAGGTCCCTTACAACCCAATATATTCTATGATTCTAGTGAAAGATGATCTTCAAGGGTTCCTTCCAACCCAAAATGCCACATCTTAAGCATTGTGTCCAGTTTTTGGCACCTCAATACAAGAGAGATGTGGAGGTGCTGGAGCCAGTGCAGAGGAGGGCAAGGAAGCAGGAGAAGGGAATGGAGAATAAGTCTGATGAAGAGCAACTGAAGGAGCTGGGGATGGTTAGTTTGGAGAAGAGGAGGCTGAGGGGAGACCCCATTGCTGTCTACAACTGCCTGAAAGGACATTGTGGAGGGCCTGCTGCTGGTCTCTTCTCACAGGTAATTGGCGATAGAACAAGAGGGAATGGCCTCAAGCTGCCACTGGGTAGGTTTAGACTGGACATCAGGAAAAGTTTTTTTCCCATCAAGAGTGGTCAGGCACGGGAATGTGCTGGGCAGGGAGGTGGTTGAGTCCCCAGATAAGGAAGGACTGAAGGGAATCCAGCAGAGGCTATGAAGATGTTGAGGGAACTGGAGCATATCTCTGATGAGGAAAGACTTGGGGCTGTTTAGCCTGGAGAAGACCAAGAGCATATCTTCTCAATGCTTATCAATAGCTAAAGGGCAGTGAAGAGGATGAGGACAGACTCTGTTCAGTGGTGCCCAGTGACAAGACAAGAGTCAACAGTCCTTTGAAAGTGCTGGAGCACTGGATCAGGCTGCCCAGAGAGGTGGTGGAGTCTCCTTCTCTGGAGAGATTCCAAAATTGGCTGAACACAATCCTGTGAAACCTGCTCTGCTTTAGAAGAGGGGCTGGACTAGGTGATGCTCAGAGGTCCCTTCCAACCCCTACCATTCTGTGATTGTGACATCAAACCATATCTTGGCAATACTGGCTATGGGTAATGGTGCCTGCAACCACATTGGTCTCCGGCGTGTGTTACACTGCTTGGGACAGGTTGTGCGTGCAGTGTGTATTTTGGGCCCCTCACTTTAGGAAGGATGTTGACTTGCTGGAACATGTCCAGAGAAGGGCAACAAAGTTGGTGAGGGCTTTGGAACACAAGACCTATGAGGAGAGGCTGAGGGAGGTGGGGTTGCTTAGCCTGGAGAAGAGGAGACTCAGGGGTGACCTTATTGCTCTCTACAACTACCTGAAGGGAAGTTGTAGTCAGGCAGAGGTTAGTCTCTTCTCCCAGGCAACCAGTACCAGAACAAGAGGACACAGTCTCAGGCTGTGCCAGGGGAGGTTTAGGCTGGAGGTTAGGAAGAAGTTCTACACAGAGAAAGTGATTGCCCATTGGAATGGGCTGCCTGAGGAGGTGGTGGAGTCACCATCACTGGAGGTGTTCAGAAGGAGACTTGATGGGGTGCTTGGTGCCATGGGTTAGTTGATTAGGTGGTGTTGGATGATAGGTTGGACACGATGATCTTGAAGGTCTCTTCCCACCTGGTCTATTCTATTCTATTCTATTCTATTCATTCATGTTCTGGGAGCACCTGCTGGTGGACCTGGGGTCAGGAACATCAGCCTGGCAGCCCCCTCCCTGGAGGTGTTCAAGGCCAGTTTGAGCAACCTGATTGAGCAGCCTGATCTAGTGGACAGTGTCCTTGCCCATGGCAGGGGGGTTGGAACTAGATTATTTTCATGGTCTCTACCAACCCAAACAACTCTGTGAATCTATGAACTTCACATCCCATCTGCCCTCTCAACTCCAGCTCTATGCATTGCATGGATTGAATTCTAGTAATAAACTCCAGGCTCTAAAATATCAGTAATAACAATAAATTACCACTTTCCTGAAAAATGCCTGCAGCTTTATGCTTTTGCAAAGGTGAGAACATAAAACCTGATCTTTCTCAAAATCAGGGAGATTTTTCCATAGCCTGCACTGGGATGCTAAATTACTGCACTGCTCCTAGTAGCAGTGTGAAATTAGATCTATGGTAGCATTATATTTGTCTCTTCTATAGTTTGCTAGCTGCTGTAAGATCAATATATCTCCAATTTTCATGGAGAGACACTGATTTAAACCAGCTATGGCAGAGCCAAGGGGTATGTTTTTCTCAGCTGCTGCATGAAATATTCTGTAGATGTGGTTAATTTTGTCTGTTTAAGTCATATCCTGGAGCAGTAGGAGTAAATGCTTACCATTGTAAGTAAATATGTCAAGTGGAGGCTAAATACCTTACCCTGAGATTTTTGGTTCCCCTGAGGACATTACATTGCACCACAAATGCCTCAAATTAAAAATAACAAATACAACCAGTGCTTGGTCTTGCAAATCCAGGAAGCAACAGAGATATCTCTGCCTCTAAGTCCTTAATTCACCACCTCTGTGGTCCACAGCAACTCCAATTATTTTGAGCAATGATGATCATCTTTTCCTGATGAGGTGAGCTCTGATGATCCTTAAAGCTGCACAGCTACCTGGGTAAAGAAGCTGAAGTAAACCAGGAGAGGTGATGAGAGCATGTGCTGTAGGGCAGCAATCTTAGGCTGTCTTCAATGCAAATCCTCTTAATGCCCTGCCCTCTCAGAAGGACACAGTGCTGGCTCAAGCCTCTAGCATATATTGATTGCTATCAGAATAGCCAGATCTTAGAGTCATGGAATTGGTTTGGTTGCAAAAAGACTCCCAAGATCATCAAGTCCTCACCTGGAATATTACATATGGAGGTGTTCAGGAGGAGACTTGGTAGGGTGCTTGGTTGCATGGTTTAGTTGATTAGGTGGTGTTGGATGATAGGTTGGACACGATGATCTTGAAGGTCTCTTCCCACCTGGTCTATTCTATTCTATTCTACTCTACTCTACTCTACTCTACTCTACTCTACTCTATTCTATTCTATTCTATTCTACATCCACTTCTGGGCTCCCCAGTTCAAGAGGCACAAGGATCTGATGGAGAGAGTCCAACAGAGGCTTCAAGGATCATTAAGGGACTGGAGCACTGCCTTATGAGGAGAGGCTAAGAGACCTGAGGCTGTTTAGTCTAGAGAGGAGAAAACTGAGAGGGGATATAATAAAAGTCTATAAATATCTGAGGGCTGGGGGTCAAGAGGAAGGATGGGAGAGCCTCTTCTTACTTTTACCCTGTGATAGGACAAGGGGCAATGGATGTGAACTGCAGCACAGGAAGTTCCACCTCAACATGAGGAAGAACTTCTTTATCAGAGTCACAGAGCACTGGGACAGGCTCCCCAGAGAGGTTGAGGAGTCTCTGCAGGCTTTGAAGCCCCATCTGGATGCATTCCTCTGTGACCTGTGCTAGATTCTATGGTCCTGCTATGGCAGGGGGTTGGACTCAATGATCTTCAGAGGTCCCTTCCAACCCCTAACATCCTGTGATCCTGAGAGTCCAATCATCACCTAAGATCACCATGGCCATTAAACTATGTTTTTAAGTGCCATGTTCACATCTTTTTCACCTCCAGGAGCAGTGAATCCACCAACTCCTTGGACAACCTATTCCAATGTTGATTGTTAGACCTGGAAAACTCCTTCCAGCACAAACCAATGGCAATAGGCTTATTGACCTAACAAGCAATAAGAAGGTCTTGTGGAGTACTGCATCCAGGTCTGGAGCCCTCAATATAGGAAAGATGTGGACCTGATGGAGCAGGTCCAGAGGAGGGTGACAAAAATGATCAGGGGGTTGGAGAAGCTCTGCTAGGAGGACAGGCTGAGGGAGCTGGGGGTGTTCAGCCTGGAGAAGAGAAGGCTCTGGGGAGATCTGATACCAGCCTTCCAGTACCTGAAGGGGGCTACAAGGAGGCCTGTGGTGATAGGATGAGTGGCAATGGCTTCAAACTAGAGAAGAACAGATTTACGTTGGATGTTAGGAACAGGTTGTTTACTATGAGGGTGGTGGAACACTGGAACAGGTTGCCCAGGGAGGTGGTTGAGGCCCCATCCCTGGAGATATTCAAGGCTTGACAAGGCTCGACAGGGCTCTGGGCAAACTGATCTAGTTGAGGATGTCCTTGCTGACTGCAGAGGGGATTGGACTGGATGACCTTTGGAGGTCACTTCCAACCCAGACCATTCTCTGATTCTCTGATTCTGTCTCGCTCTACAGCTCCCTGAAAGGAGGCTGTAGTGGAGTGGGGGGTTGATCTTTTCTCCCAGGTATCAAGTAATAGAATGAAAGGAAATAGCTTCAAGTTGTGCCAGGGTAGATTTAGGTTGGATATTAGGGAAAAAAAACCAACACAAAACCAAACATTTACTTAAAGGGTGGTCAGGCATTGGAAAAGGCTGTCTAGGGAAGTGGTGGGCAGTCACCATCCCTGGAGATCATAGAATCATAGAATCAGTCAGGGTTGGAAGGGACCACAAGGATCATCTAGTTCCAACCCCCCTGCCATGGGCAGGGACACCCCACACTAGATCAGGCTGGCCACAGCCTCATCCAGCCTGGGCTTAAACACCTCCAGGGACAGGGCCTCAACCACCTCCCTGGACAACCCATTCCAGGGCTTCACCACTCTCATGGTGAAGAACTTGCTCCTCACCTCCAGCCTGAATCTCCTCACCTCCAGCTTCATTCCATCCCCCCTACTCCTATCACTACCTGAGATCCTAATGTTCAAAGAACATGTAGCTGTGGCACTTCAGCACATAGTTTAATGGCCATGGTGGTGTTGGGTTGATGGTTGGACTTGATGATCTTAGGGGTCTTTTCCAACCCTAATAATTCTATGATTCTATAAACAGTGTGATCTCTTTATAGGATTCCCATTACAAACAATGATGATGACTGGTCATATTTATATGAATCTTTTGATTTTAGGGTTTTCTCCTTGGGATGTTCTCCACTGGAGTAAGAGAAAAGATGAAATAAATAAGAAGCATGGACACAATGCCATTTGACCCTGTTTTCTTCTTTTTTTTAGCTTTCTTACCTCCATTGCACAGAACATCTGGATCAAACCAACAGCTGGAGTCTGGCTTGGGTGGAGCTCCACTGGGAAAGTGGATGGCCCAGTCTAAGGACTTCACAGAGTCTGAAGACATGTCCAGCAAGTGGGTTGGGAAGAGCTGGTTCCCACGACCATCTGTGTCCAGTATCACATAGTTGCTCATCCTCTTCCCACAGCTGTCTGTCTGTATCCAGTTATTAAACCCAGGGAAACTGAAGTTTTTTGTGTGCTCAGCTATGTTAAATCCTGAGACTCTGGCTCCATTCCTCCGAGCACTGTCTATGGCCATTGCCATGAAGTAAATGGCATCATAGATTGTGCCAAAAAGTGGAGAAACCTGAAAACAGAGGAGAAATTGTGGTCAGGATATGCTGCTGCCAACCTCGAGCTGGAGATCAGAACCACAGAAACATTCAGGTTGGAAAAGACCCTGAGGATCGCCAAGTCCAACTCAGTACCCTGCTCTACAAGGGTCACCCCTAAACCATATTCCCAAGCACCACATTCAACCCACCTTCATACACATCCAGGCTTGGGGACTCAACAACCTCCCAGCCCAGCACATTCCA
Organism: Dryobates pubescens; assembly: GCF_014839835.1. NCBI lineage: Eukaryota > Metazoa > Chordata > Aves > Piciformes > Picidae > Dryobates > Dryobates pubescens. The sequence goes on along the minus strand of NC_071621.1, from coordinate 13,952,067 downwards.
GTGCCTGACCACTCTTGCTGTGATTTTTTTTTTATCTAATGTCCAGTTGTGCTAGGTTAAGCCCAGCCCAGGAGGTGGGTGGGCTGAGAAGATGCTAGCCTCAGGTGGACAAAGAAACATAGCCAAGGTGGGCAAAGAGACATAACCCCCCTACCAGGGGGAGGGGTCCCTGGGTCAAAGTCTATTCCACTCCCACTTCCTGTCCACAATCCTATTTAAAAGGAAGCCATTCCCTGCCTCACTCTCTTCTCTTGCCCATGCCCCTCTGACATCCTGCCCTTGTTACCACACGGTGGGGCTTGTTCCGTGCTATTCCAGACTCCTAAGGCATTCTCCTAAGGAGAATCTATCTTGCATCCAGAGAATCTTTTTCCAGCTGTGACTGGTTTTGCATATATTTTTATTTACCCTTTCCCCTTACACAGTACCACAGTATCACTAAGGTTGGAAGAGACATCGAGGATCATTGAGTCCAACCTGTCACCACAGACCTCATGACTGGACCATGGAACCAAGTGCCACATCCAATCCCCTCTTGAACACCTCCAGGGATGGTGACTCCACCACCTCCCTGGGCAGCACATCCCAATGACGAACAACTCTCTCAGTGAAGAACTTTCTCCTCACCTCGAGCCTAAACCTCCCCTGGCACAGCTGGAGACTGTGTACTCTTGTTCTGTCGCAGGTTGCCTGGGAGAAGAGGCCAACCCCTTCCTGTCTACAACCACCTTTCAGGTAGTTGTAGAGGGCAATGAGGTCACCCCTGATCCTTCTCTTCTCCAGGCTAAACAACCCCAGCTCCCTCAGCCTCTCCTCACAGGGCTGTGCTCAAGGCCTCTCCCCAGCCTTGTTGCCCTTCTCTGGACACGTTCAAGTGTCTCAATGTCCTTCTTAAACTGAGGGGCCCAGAACTGGACACAGGACTCAAGGTGAGCCCTAACCAATGCAGAGTACAGGGCACAAAGACTTCCCTTCTCCTGCTGGCCACACTATTCCTAATGCAGGCCAGGATGCCGCTGACCTTCTTGGCCACCTGGGCACACTGCTGGCTCATGTTTAGGCGGCTGTCAATCAGCACCCCCAGGTCCCTCTCTGTTTGGGAGCTCTCCAACCACTCTGACCCCAGCCTTTTATTCAAATACCCTTTGTACTTTGTTAAACTTACCTTTTTACTTCCAAATTGATTCAAGACTGTTTCTTTTGTAATTTTACCTCTCTTTTCTCCTCCTGCCTAATTTGCTTTTTCCCTACTGGGAAAAAAGGGGAGAGGGGAGGCAACCTAAATCTGTGACATTTTGGGCCTTTGGGCTAGCAGGAAAGCTTAAACCAAAACACCGCTGTAAACCTACACAGTGGCAGCTTGAAGCCATTCCCTATTGTTCTATCACTAATTACCTCTGAGAAGAGACCAGCAGCAGCCTCTCCACAACATCTTTTCACATAGTTGTAGACAGCAATGAAGTCTCCTCTTAGCCTCCTCTTTTTCAAGTTAAACAGCCCCAGCTGTGACGGAAATGTCTCACTGGCTAAGCTGTAAACTCAGGAACTGAGACAGTTGAGCACCAAGGTTTAGTGAGTAATGGGCTTGAATAATAGGCTGAAGGCTGTTCTGGATCACTCAATGTGTTGGAACTTTGAATATCTTTCTTTTCTAATGGATGCTACCCAAAATGAAATTTCAAAGTATTTTTAAGACCATGTAGAATTGTATCATCTCGGGAAGAGCCAAGTCCCTGAGCCTGATGCTCAGCTGGCATTTTATCACAACCTGCCTCAGAGCACTCCACTAAAACATCTTTCACAAACAGAAGATCAAAGACAGAGACTTGTGACTCTACCAAAGTAGGAATAGAGTCATGCCCAAAGGATCTACCTTGTCAGTCAGAACATTCTATGTTCCTAGGATGTACAAGGTAGAGCCACAGCAAACTCATTCTCTGGGTATCAGAGCCTTTTCTCCTTGTATTTCTCCCTTCCATGCCAGAGTTGCTTTAGGAAACTATCACAGACTTCACAGAAATTTAGGGGTTGGAAGGGACCTCCAGAAATCATCAAGTCCAACACCTCTGCCAAAGCAGGATCAGCTAAGGCAGGTCTCAAAGGAACCCATCCAGAGGAGACTTTCCCCTCCCCTAATTGCACACATGGTGGCTTTTGTAATCACATGGTCATCCACAGCGGGTAGATGAAGAGAGATTATAGCAGTATCACAGTATAACCAAGGTTGGAAGAGACCCCAAGGATCATTAAGTCCAACCTGTCCCAACAGACCCCACAACTAGACCATGGCACCAAGTGCCACGTCCAATCTCCCCTTGAACACCTCCAGGGATGGTGACTCCACCACCTCCCTGGGCAGCACATTCCAATGACAAATGACTCGCTCAGTGAAGAACTTTTTCCTCACTTTGAGTCTAAACCTCCCCTGGCACAGCTTGAGACTGTGTCCCCTTGTTCTGGTGCTGGTTGCCTGGAAGAAGAGACCAACCCCTTCCTGTCTACAACCACTTTTCAGGTAGTTGCAGAGGGCAATGAGGTCTCCCCTGATCCTTCTCTTCTCCAGGCTAAACAATCCCAGCTCCCTCAGCCTCTCCTCATAGGGATTGTGCTCAAGGCCTCTCACCAGCCTTGTTGCCCTTATAGCCATAGACTTGTGACAAAATGAGAAGTGCAGTTGGGAGCCATAGAACTTGACATATGTGGTGGGATTCATTGAGGTTTAGGCTGGACATTAGGAAGAAATTCTTCCCAGAAAGAGAGACTGGCCATTGGAATGGGCTGCCTAGGGAGGTGGTGGAGTCACCGTCACTGAAGGTGTTTAAAAAGATTGGATGAAGCACTTAGCACCATGGTTTAGTAGATTAAAGGCCATGGTGGGCTTAGGTTGACAGCTGGACTTGATGATCTTAGAGGTCCTTTCCAACCAAAGCAATTCTTTGATATTCTATGATATCAGAAATAGGCACCTACAAGGAAGAATCCTACACTCAATGGAGTTACCCTGGGCTCTCTTTATAATGAAGAGGAGGAAATGAGTGCTTTGAAAGCATGACTTATGTCCTTCTAAAGCAGACACCCATGTAGATCTGATGAACCATGCCCTAAAAGCACTTGTATGTTTTTGCAAGATCATAGTTAGATTTGAGGATTGGCTCAGCTGAATCCTGCATCTCTTCACCAATACAATGTAATAATTGTCATGGATGCATTTCAGTGTGATCTGCTCTAGGTGATCCTGCTCTGGCAGGGGGGTTGGACTGGTTGATCTTTCCAGGTCCCTTACAGCCCCTAACATTCTGTGATTCTGTGAATATGACAAATTCCTCAGTTCTTCTTGTAGGCAATGACTGAATTTTGTTATAGGCTTCTGGTGACATTTAGATAATTGAGCTGATAAAGAATAACTTTGACTATAGTGCTAAGAAGAAGGCAGCAATGATCCTGAGCATTTTGATCTAGAAGCATCCACTATTTCATTTTCCTGTTGCATCCCCACAAATTCTCAAGCATGTGGACACCTTATTTTGGTGTCTTACAAACTCTATGCATTTTATTCACCTTAGGAGAAAACTCTTAGCTTGGGCCTACGGCATTTAGAACACAGAAGGTTCCACCTCAACACGAGGAGACACTTCTTCATGGTGAGGGTGACAGAGTACTGGAAAAGGCTGCCCAGAGAGGTTGTGGAGTCTCCTTCTCTAGAGAGAGTCCAAATCTGCCTGGCTGTGTTCCTGAGTCACCTGCCCTAGGTGATCCTACTTTGGCAAGGGGGTTGGATTTGATGGTCTCTGGAGGTCCCTTCCAAGCCCTAACATTCTGTGATAGCAAACAAAATCCAGGAGCCCCAGAGACGAGTCTTGAATTTGAAATATAGTCCTTCAGCTCAATCAACTGTGTTAGACTGGCAGACATCCAGGAGGCATAGTGTTTCCAGGAGAAACAGTGTTTCCAGAGGAATGTAGACCACATCTAACTTTCACCATGTTTTTCCCAAAACAAAAGCACACAATCTAGGTTGTCTCTCCCCTGTACTTTATGACTATTGCTTGTCCCATATCTCCTGTTTCCAGGTCCCAGAAAAGCCCAAGAGAAAGAATATTTACCTGGGTTGCTTCCAAATCCCTGATTATTTCACCACTTTCTTTAGCTTCCCTGAATGCATGGTAGAAAGTCCTTTCTCCAGACTCCAGTGTGATAGTCAGCACAGCATCGTAGGCTTCCTGGAGCTTGGTATCATTATCAAAGATGTTGAATGAGATGTTTTGGTAAGGAAGACTGTACAGCAAAGTGTCATATGGAATGAAGACATATCTTCCATCTGCTAGTCCCATTTCCAGAGCTTTTGTGAGTAAGGCAGCCTGTTCCTCCCCTCCAATAAGCATAGAATGCATGCACATCACTATAACTAAAACACAAGAATCACAGACAGTGTTGTTAATCCATTTGGGGTTTTCAGCACAAAATAGAATCATGGAATCATAGAACAGAATCATAGAATCAGGTTGGAATAGACCTCAGAGATCACCAAGTGCAACCTATTACCCAATACCTAACGCCTCCTGACAACTAAACCATGGCTCCAAGTGCCACATCCAATCTTTTTTTTAACATCTTCAGGGATGGTGACTCCTCCATCTCCCTGGGCAGCACATCCCAAGGGTAAATTACTCTTTCTGAGAAGAACTTTCTCTTCACCTTGAGCCTAAACTTTCCCTGGTGCAGCTTGAGACTGTGTCCTCTTGTTCTGTCATTGGTTGCCTGGGAGAACAGACCAACCCCCACCTGGCTACAGCCTCCTTTCAGGTAGTTGTAGAGAGCAATTAGGACTCCCCTGAGCCTCCTCTTCTCCAGGCTGAACAACCCCAGCTCCCTCAGCCTCTCCTCACAGGGCTGTGCTCAAGACCTCTCCCCAGCCTTGTTGCCCTTCTCTGGACACTTTCAAGAGTCTCAATGTCCTTCTTAAATTGAGGAGCCCCTCTACCCCAGTAAAATACCTGTATCAGGTCAGACTCTAATGGTCCCCCATCAATCTTACATGCTGAGGAAGTTGGGGGCTGCACCAATTTTGTTCAGCAACATCTAGCAAAGGAGGCTTTGAGTATTTACTGTTCCTGAAGTCACACAAAAGGAGGAGTGGAGAGAATTCTGACTGAGTGAAGCACAGGCCAGTATGATAGGTGGTCATGGTGAGTGTTGTCATTGACTGAGAGACCCGAGCTTTGTGTGCCCTGAGCTGACAGACACTGTAAAGTCATCACTGCCCAAGATCCACCCAGACACCCTGCTGCCATATATACAGATTTTAGGCTGGGCACTGTGCTGTGTTTCAACATCTGGTCCATGTTTGGCCATCCTAGGGTCTCTCTCTTTGCCTGCAAAATGCTGTGGGGCTATTGTCCCTGTTTATAGATCTGAAATATAGATGTGTATGTTTCACAGGCTTTCCACTGGCCCCTCATAGAATCATAGAATGGTCCAGACCAGAAGGGACCTCTGGAAGTTGACCTCCCCATGGTCAACAGGAACAACCCCAACTAGATCAGGTTGCCCAGGCCCTCACTGAGTCTCACCTTGAATATCTCCAGGGAAGGGGCCTCAACCACCTCCCTGGGCAACTTGTTCCAGTGTTCCACCACTCTCATAGTGAAAAACTTCTTCCTGATATCCATCTAAATCTGCCTGTCCCTAGTTAGAAACCATTGCTCCTCATCCTGATACTCCAGGTCTTTGTAAATAGTCTCTTTTTGTCGTTTCTGTAGACTCTCTTCAGGTACTGGAAGGCTTCTACCAGGTCACCCCAGAGCCTCCTATTCTCCAGGATGAACACCCCCAGCTCCCTAAGCCTGTCCTCCTGACAGAGCTGCTCCAACACCCTGATCATTTTCATGGCCCTCCTCTGGACCTGCTCCATCAGCTCCATGACCTTCCTGTATTGAAGGCTCCAGACCTGTACGCAGTATTCCAGGTGAAGTCTCACCAGAGCAGAATAAAAAGTGACTGCCCACCACTTCCCCAGGCAGCCTTTTCCAATGCTTGACCACCCTTAAAGTAAATGTTTTTGGTTGTTTGTTTTGTTTTGTTTTTCCCCTAATATCCAACCTAAACCTCTCCTGGCACAACTGGAGGCCATTTCCTTTCATTCTATTACTTGATAACTGGGAGAAGAGATCAACCGCCACCTCACTACAGCCTCCTCTCAGGGAGCTGTAGAGAGAGACAGAATCAGAGAATCAGAGAATGGTCTGGGTTGGAAGAGACCTCCAAAGGTCATCCAGTCCAATCCCCTCTGCAGTCAGCAGGGAAATCCTCAACTAGATCAGTTTGCCCAGAGCCCTTTCAAGCCTCACTTTGAATATTTCCAGGGATGGGGCCTCAACCACCTCCCTGGGCAACCTGTTCCAGTGTTCCACCACCCTCATAGTAAACAACCTGTTCCTAACATCCAATCTAAATCTGCATTTCTCTAGTTTGAAGCTGTTGCCCCTTGTTCTATCACCACAGGCCTTCTTGTAGCCCCCTTCAGGTGCTGGAGGGCTATTATCAGGTCTCCCCAGAGCCTTCTCTTCTCCAGGCTGAACACCCCCAGCTCCCTCAGCCTGGCCTCAGAGCAGAGGTGCTCCAACCCCATGATCATCTTCATGGCCCTCCTCTGGACCCTCTCCATGAGGTCCATGTCCTTCTTGTACTGAGGACTCCAGACCTGTACACAGCATTCCAGGTGAGGTCTCACCAGAGCAGAGTAAAAAAGAAAGGAAGCTCTCACAAAAGCTTCATGAAAGGAAGCTCTCATGATCTTTCATCCAACACACCATTTCAAAGCTCAGTCAGTGAGAGGATCAAAGTAAGGCAATAATGAGAAGGGGAGCTGCACAGGAGACCTGCCTGCTACTAAATCAGGAGGGAGCAGGATCACTAGAGTAGTTGCGGTCTTTCCTTGGAAGAAAAACAAAATCCTTGATAAAGTAGAAGCTGAACAGGAGCATTTTCAGGTTGCTGAATTAAAGAAAAGGAATGAGTGTTTCTAGGCAGTAATCTATCTCATACTACAGCAGAGGGCTTAAGATGGTCAGATGAACCACATCTGAGGAGGAACTGGTTATCTCCACTGGCTATGAAAGGAGCCCCTCAACTCTAAGTCACATGGAGAGGTGTGCTGGTGATAAGAAGAACCCACTCAAGGACTTGAGCATAGATTTGAGCACTGACAAAACTCCAAACTGGGCAGCACCTTGCTAACCTTGCTAGTCTTTGGCATAGAAGCCAGAGTCTTAGCTCACCCTCTTTTGGATTCACAGTGCTGACTGCAGAGGTGTACATGCAGGACCAGAGCTCCATCCCAGACTTCCTACCAGGGCTCTGAACCAGCAAAATAAGACTTCTTTTTTTCCTTGCATTTTTCTGAAGATGAAAAAGATCATTCTTTACTCTGTGCTGTACATCAACAGGAGCCCTTCCACTGCTTCAGTATGTGATGTACATCACTGGATTTCACTTGTGACACCTTCACTGGACACAGCATCCAAGTATGAGACACCTGATAATCCATAATCCAAACCACCACAAACGTAAAACCTTTCAGTGAACCCCTCCTTACACTTGACAGGGGCAAGCACAGGCACACATCTATTAAATACAACTTTTTCAAATGAGCTATACCAAATCCTTCATGTTCTAGAAGAATATTTTGCCCTATCTCCACCACATATAAAATGCTCAGTATTCTTTTCCTTGAAGTCCTGGCTCCATTTGGGTCAGACATAAAATTTCTTCTTGACTTAAATGATTTCAAAATGTCACTGGCTGAGTTATGCCTATTGAATAGAATAGAATAGAATAGAATAGAGTAAACCAGGTTGGAAGAGACCTTCAAGATCATCGCGTTGAACCTATCAACTAATCCAACACCACCTAATCAACTAAACCATGGCACCAAGCACCCCATCAAGTCTCCTCCTAAACACCTCCAATGATGGTGACTCCACCACCTCCCTGGGCAGCCCATTCCAATGGGCAATCACTCTATCTCTGCAGAACTTCCTCCTAACCTCCAGCGTAAACCTCCCCTGGCACAGTCTGAGACTGTGTCCTCTTGTTCTGGTGCTGGCTGCCTGGGAGAAGAGACCAACATCCACCTGTCTACAACCTCCCTTAAGGTAGTTGTAGAGAACAATAAGGTCACCCCTGAGTCTCCTTTTCTCCAGGCTGAGCATCCCCAGCTCCCTCAGCCTCTCCTCGTAGGGCTTATGTTCCAAACCCCTCACCAACTTTGTTGCCCTTCTCTGGACACGCTCCAGCAAGTCAACATCCTTCCTAAACTGAGGGGCCCAGAACTGGACACAAGACTCAAGGTGTGGCTTAACCAGTGCAGCATACAGGAGGAGAATGACCTCCCTGCTCCTGCTGGACACACTGTTCCTGATGGAGGCCAGGATGCCATTGGCCCTCCTGGCTGCCTGGGCACACTGCAGGCTCATGTTCAGCCTACCATCAACCAGCACCCCCACCCTGTCCACCTGACTGCTCTCCAGCCACTCTGACCCCAGCCTGTAGCACTGCAAGGGGTTGCTGTGGTCAATGTGTATAACCCAGCACTTGGATGTGTTCAATCTCATGCCCTTGGACTCTGCCCATCTGTCCAGCCTGTTGAGGTCCCTCTGCAGAGCCTCTCTACCCTCCAGCAGATCAACTCCTGCCCCCAGCTTGGTGTCGTCAGCAAATTTGCTGATGATGGACTCAATGCCCTCATCCAGATCATCAATAAAGATGTTAAAGAGGATGGGGCCCAGCACTGATCCTTGGGGCACACCACTGGTGACTGGCCACCAGCTGGATGTGGCACCATTCACTACCACTCTCTGGGCTCGGCCCTCCAGCCAGTTCCTGGATATCAACGTAGCCCTACCCTGGAGAAAACAAAAAAGGAAAGGAACGAGACTCAGAACACTTACTTTTAATGCCATCAACTTCTTTAATCTCATTCCAGGTGTCTTCAATGCCTTTTCCTCCTTTGCGCATGGATGTAACAATGCCTACAGGAAGGCCGTGGTTCCTGAGTGCGCTTGCTAACTTGTTGGCAGTGTCCCTCCAAATATCATCATTGGAAGCAATGATGCCAACATGAGCCCAGCTAAAATACTTCATTACTGTAAACAAAACCTGGGCTGGAGAAGGCAGGGTCCTTGCAAACGTAGGGTGGTGGATGGTGGAATCCAGTCCATAATTGACACACATCCACGAGAAGATAGCTTTATTCCAGTGTTCTCCTAAAAGTGTGGCCATCTCACAGAATCCAGGGTTCTGAGGGCCTATGAAAGCTGAAGAAAGCTTCTCAAAGTCAAAGAACCGAAGCAGAGCTCTTGGTGTCTCACATTCTTCTCGCAGAACCACATAATCCAGCCTGTGGCCAATATCTAGTGAAGGATCTTTGCTTATTCGTTCCACTGCTAACCTGGCAGCCACGTGGGGAAAGGCTTTGGAAAAGAAGGGATCACAGTCCCAGGGCCCAAGCACTCCAATTTTAAAAACAGAAGAATATACTGGAGAGCAGAGTAGATTAATTCCCAACAGCAGCCAGCAGAGAGCCTGAAAAAATGTCTTGAATGAATTTCCAGCATTGAACTGATGCAATCTCATGTGCCTTGGCAGCACCCAGCGCACGCTGTGAGGACACCGTAGGAGAAACGACATTTTCTTACAGGTGGGGAGGTCCTCAGGAAGCCAAGCAGTGCACTACCAGCTGCGGGAAGAAAGGAGATTATGTTTACCTTCCTGTATCTGTTCAGAGCAGGTAGATAGCAGCTGAGTCAGCCCAAATCACACAACGCTGCTCAAGGTGCAAAGCCATGAGCTACCAAAACCTTCTTGTCCTACCACTTGTTACTAGGGAGATGAGACCAGCCCCTACCTCACAACAACCTCCTTCCAGGTAGCTGTAGAGAGCAATAAGGTCTGTCTTCAGCCTCCTATTCTCCAGGTTAAACATCCCCAGTTCCCTCAGCTGCTCCTTAGAATACCTGATCTCCAGACCCATCACCAGCTTTGTTGTCCTTCTCTGGACATTCTCCAGTACCTCAATGTCTTTCCTGTAATGAGGGTCTCAAAACTTCAACCAGCATTTGAGATGTGGTTTATCACTGCTGCATACAGGGGCATGATCACTTCCCTTCTCCTGCTGGCCACACTATTCCTGGTCCAAGCCAAGATGCTGTTGACCTTCTTGGCTACCCAAGCACACTACTGGCTCATGTTCAGCTGGCTGTCAACCAACACCCTCAGGTCTTTCTGTGCCAGGCAGCTTCCCAGCCATTCTGCCCCAAGCCTGTGGCATTGCATGGGGATAATTGCCAAACCACAACGACAGACACACATGGAAGAAAACAAAAAGGTGAAAAAGGCTCAGCCAGGAGCTTTGACCAATCCAAAATAGAATAGAATAGAACAGAACAGAATAGAATAGAATAGAATAGAATAGAATAGAATAGAATAGAATAGACCAGGTTGGAAGAGACCTTCAAGATCATTGCGTCCAACCCATCATCCAACACCACCTAAGCAACTAACCCATGGCACCAAGCACCCCATCACGTCTCCTCCTGAACACCTCCAGTGATGGTGACTCCACCACCTCCCTGGGCAGCCCATTCCAATGGGCAATCACTCTCTGTGTAGAATTTCTTCCTAATCTCCAGCCTAAACCTCCCCTGGCACAGCCTGAGACTGTGTCCTCTTGTTCTGGTGCTGGTTGCCTGGGAGAAGAGACCAACCTCTGCCTGTCCACAGCCTCCCTTCAGGTAGTTGTAGAGAGCAATAAGGTCTCCCCTGACTCTCCTCTTCGCAGTGAGATTGGAATTTGAATCAGAGCCCATAGAAACACAAATACACTCACCTACAGACACATATATACCTCTGTTTGGAGATCCATATGGATGTCCACATCACCTTAACACTTTCTGAAAAGGGTTTTCAAGGACAATTCACAGCAGAGTGTCTCAAGCCTGGCAAAAAGAAAGGAGATCACAAAATGAGCAAAAAGGAGGATTATGATTTGAATTTAGATACAGAATTGGTAAATAACTTCTGAGGGAAAAGCTTGGCTTAAAATACTCTTGGTTAGAGACCAGAAGCCGTAGGGATTTGGGGCATAACAACCTTACCCTTCACAGCCAGAAACAGAAACTGCAATCTCTCCACAGTGTCCCTGCCATCCACAGTGTCACCCTGTGGCTTAGAAAATGTGCTGATCCAAGCAGGTTTGTGCTCTAACAATAGCAGGTCCCTTACACCAGTTACCTGTTCAGCACTGGAGAGGTATTTTTATCCTGGATCCTCAGCCACGAGATGTGTGACCCAGAGCACTGCAATGCAGTGTTCTAAATGCACCTGAAAGTCCTCTAGCTTGATGGAGAGACACCTCCAGGAAAAGCCACCCACCAGCAAAGCAGCTTCTACTCACCAGTGGCTATTCTTGGATGCATGTCCCACCTCAAGGAGAGGTGATGCATGGCCAGCCTGCCCTGCAAGTTTGCTTCAGTGCCTACCTCCTTTGGCTTCCTGCTTGCGTGGGACACTCCAGCTGCATGGGAGCTCTGGTATCATCCACACCGTGTCAAAAGTTCTCTTCCAACCAAAATGGTTCTATGATTCTAACATCTTCTTGTCACTTTGGGTGAGGACCATCCTTCCCCTCCAGGGGTTCACAGCTTGGGGTACATCCCTGCAAGCCCTTAGTTCCTCAATGAAGGCCTTGAAGAGCTCCAAGGCTGCCTCACTCCGAACTGCCTGAAGGCAGAGACGTACTCATATCTAAGTAATTGTAGAGATGGCATCTTAAAGCTCTATCCTGGGATTAGTGGGATTTAGCTCCTGGGATCTGTCCCTGGAGAACAGCTCTGTAAGTCTCTCTGCAAGGCAGCAGGGATAACTCCTCTTCTGCCCTGTCAGCAGCAGAGACAAAAGCTATCTTAGGTTTGGGGTAAGCAGAATATTTGATTTTGGGCTTTACCATCCTGCTTATGTTCTATATTCCCCTTTTCCCCATTTCTTCCTTCCACCCATTATGACACACAAACAGCTGTTTAGACTAGCATCAAAGTCTTATTGGTTATAATGATTATAAAGGAATGGTTATAATGGAATGAAGCTGGAGGTGGGGAGATTCAGGCTGGACATGAGGAGGAAGTTCTTCACCATGAGAGTGGTGAAGCCCTGGAATGGGTTGTCCAGGGAGGTGGTTGAGGCCCCATCCCTGGAGGTGTTTAAGCCCAGGCTGGGTGAGGCTGTGGCCAGCCTGATCTAGTGTGGGGTTGTCCCTGCCCATGGCAGGGGGGTTGGAACTAGATGATCCTTGTGGTCCCTTCCAACCCTGACTGATACTGTGATACTATGATTTCCCTGGCTCCTCTACAGGGAGGAGCTGAGTCCTCCAATAACCTTCTCCACACATCTAGACACCTTCCTTCCCCAGTGGACTTGGCAATAAAACTGCTATCCCAAAAGACCTTGAATGTCTCCATGCCTGTCCTAGCCAGGGATCCCTTTGCAATACTTCAGCTGAAGCCACAGGACCAGCTCTTGTGGTCTAGAGGAAACCATTTGTAATTCAACCTTTTAGCAGAACTAACTACAAATGGATCATATAAATTATGGACATCTTGTTGGTGTGTGCTCAGGAGCTGTTCCTCATGACTGATGTTCGAGGGAAGCCACAAAGTCTTTCGGATGCAGTGGGAAGAGCAACTGTTTCCATTATTTCATTGATTTCCTACCATTCATCCATTTGCTTCACAGCCCATACAGAATCATAGAATCAAAGAATGGTTTGGGTTAGAAGGGACCTCCAAAGATCATCTAGTCCAAGCTCCCTGTAGTGAGCAGGGACATCCTCAACTAGATCAGGTTTCCCAGAGCTCTGTTGAGCCTCACCTTGAATATCTCCAGGGACGGGGCCTCAATCACCTCCCTAGGCAACCTCATGGTGAAGAACTTGTTCCAAACATCCAGTCTAAATCTCCTCTTCTCTAATTTCAAACGATTGCCCCTCATCCTATCACAACAGGCCCTTGGAAACAGTCCCTTTCCAGCCTTCTTGTAGGCCCCATTATGGTATTAGAAGGCTACTTTTAGGTCTACCCAGAGCCTTCTCTTCTCCAATCTGAACAACCCCAGGTCCCTCAGCCTGTCCTCACAGCAGAGGTGTTCCAGCCCCCTCATCATTTTTGTGGCACTCCTCTGGACCAATTCCATCAGGCCATATCTGAGAAAGTTCCTGAGGACTGGTAGAGCTGAAGACAGCTACCAGAAATTACCAAATAGGTTCACATTTGGAAAGCACCTAAGAGAAACACTGACATCGAACTCCAACTCAGGACACTGCTTTGTATGCTACTACTGCCTTAGGTTTTGACAGTAGGTTTTAATCAAAGCATGAAATTAAAGAAAGTTCTTGCAGCTAGGAGTCAGATGGTTTGAATTGAACTGAAAAGGTTGGTTTGTTCCTATACAAATGTACCACATCTCTTTCTATATATAGCATATGCTCCCTACTGTCTCGTTTCCTTTGGTACCAACAATGGCACTGCACCAAGGGTCAGTGGTCTCAGACTCTCATGGAGTAGCTGCTAAACTCCAGTGACACTTCTAGGGGACATCTATAGCATTAAAACCGCCTGTGTCAATAAAAACCAAAACACATGGGTCAGGAACCCAACAGGGAATTATATTATCAGAGAATTGTTTTGCTTGGAAAAGACCTTTAAGATCAAGTTCAACTGCTAACCAAATACTGCCAGGCCACCACTAAACCTGATCTAGGTACACCTGAGTCAGCATGGGGGCTGCAATCAATGATGGTCAGAGGTTCCTTTCAACCCCTATGATTCCATGTTTCCATGATTCTGTGTTTCTATGATTCTATGAAACCATGTCACTCTAAGCACCATATCTACATGCCTTTTTAATCCCTCCAGGGATGAGGACTTCACCATTCTGGGCTAGAGGACCTCACCTATGAGGAAAGACTGAGAGAGTTGGGGCTGTTCAGTCTGGAGAAGAGAAGGCTCCGAGGTGACCTAATTGTGGCCTTCCAGTATCTGAAGGGGGCTACAAGAAAGCTGGGGAGGAACATTTTAGGCTGTGAGGTAGTGATAGGACTCTCCTATATTCACTGGAGTGAGTGAGGGATGGCCACACTCACACAGCCACAACATCCCCCGTGGGAAGGCTGAGCCACAGCTCCATTGCTTCGCTTTAAATTTTCAGGGCAGAAGAGGGTGCTCTAGTCTCTCTCTCAGACCTCTTACAACAGCTTGGCCAGACAGCCTCTCAGGAGATGCTTCTCTGAGCAGCTCAAGCATGCTGGAAATAAAATGTGTTTGGTAATGAATTGGATGAACAAATTCAAAGGGCACCACTGAATGAAACTGAGGTGTCTGGAAAGCTTCTGCAGCCATCAAAGAGAAAGAGGGAAAAGGGTTGGCTCCTCTTCTACTTCTGACTTTCCCTGTAGAAAAGTCTCATATCTTCACTGATTATGGACAAAACTGAGGGAGAGCAGCATGCCAATGTTTGCTTTTCTTCACATCCACTGAGCCTTAATTAAAAGATCCAGCCTTGGAGGATCTACCAGGTTCCCACGTCTATTATTCCAGCTCTTAATTACCCTCACCATTAAAAATACCCACTTAATGTCTACTGTGTCTGGTTTCAGCTTCCTGAAACTGCTTCTCCCTCCACCTATGCCTGGGAAACAAAAACCCCAGGAAGCACAATAAATATCACCTCCCTTTAGTCATCTGCACACCATAATTAGCTTACATTCTAGTCAGCCTCTCAGAAAAAGAAGTAAACAGCTCCTCAAGGCTATAGAAGAGAACTTCAGGATTTTATCCTTTCAGTTCTTCTTCCCCCCCACATCCTTCCTTAATTTTCTTTCTCTTTGCTAATTAAACCCAGTATCACAGAACCATAGAATTGTTAAGGTTGGAATATACCTCAAGGATCATCCAGTTCCAACCCCCCTGCCATGGCCAGCGACACCTCACACTAGATCAGGCCCAGCCTGGCCTTAAAAGCATCCAGGGATGAGGCCTCCACCACCTCCCTGGGCAACCCGTTACAAGGTCTCACCACCCTCATGGGGAAGAATTCTTCCTAACATCCAATCTGAATCTACCCATTTCTAGTTTTGTACCATTCCCCCCAGTCCTATCACTCCCTGACACCCTAAAAAGTCCCTCACCAGCTTTCTTGTAACCCCCTTCAGATACTGGAAGGCCACAATTAGGTCTCCTTGGAGCCTTCTCTTTTCCAGACTGAACAGCCCCAACTCTCTCAGTCTGTCCTCATGGGAGAGGAACTCCAGCCCTCTGATCATCCTCATCATCTCTGGACACCTTCCAGCACCTCCAGGTCCTTCCTGTAATAGGGGTTCCAGAACTGGACACAGTACTCCAGGTGGGGTCTCACAAGAGTGGAGTAGAGGGGGAGAATCACCTCCCTCAACCTGCTGGCTATGCTTCTCTTGCTGCAGCCCAGGATCTGATTGGCTTTCAGGGCTGCAAGTGCACACTGCTGGCTCCTGTTGAGTTTCTCATCCACCAGCACCTCCAAGTCCTATTCTTCAGGGCTGCTCTCAAGCCAGTCCCTGCCCAGCCTATATTGGTGCTTAGGATTGCCCTGACTCAGATGCAGGACTTTGCACTTGGTCTTGTTGAACCCCATGAGGTTGTCATGGGGACAGCTCTCAGAATCACAGAATCAACCATGTTGGAGGACACCTCTGAGATCATCAAGTCCAATTGATCACCCAACCCCATCCAAGCAACTAAACCATGGTGCTTCATTCAGTCCCAAACACCTCCAGGGATGCTGACCCCACCACCTCCATGGGCAGCCCATTCCAATGGCCAATCTCTCTTTCTGTGAAGAAATTTTTTCTAAGATCAAGCCTAAACTTTCCCTGCAGAGCTTGAGACTGTGTACTCTTGTTTTGCTAGCAAGCCTCGGTCTTTCATGTTGAATATAGAGGAGGTATGTAGGCTTGAGGCAGAATGCCTGGAAAGCCACCCTTGGTAATGTGCATCGGGGTATTGGTCAACAGCCAGCTGAAGAAAAACCAGTTGTGTACCCAGGTGGCCATGAAGGCCAATAACATCCTTGCCTGGATCAGCAATAGGTGGCCAGCAAGAGTAATCTCTTTCAGTATCACTAAGGTTGGAAGAGACCTCAAAGATCATCAAGTCCAACCTGTCACCACAGAGACCTCAGGACTAGAGTAGGGCAGACACTACTGCCCACTGCAGACTTGAACTCACATTAAGGGTCTAGACAGATGCTTGTTCCCCTGTACTCAGCATTGGGGAGGCTGCACCTCAAACCCTCAGCTCCATTTTGGTCCCCTCATTACAAGAAGGATATTGAGGTGCTAGAGAATGTTCAAAGAACTGCAACAAAGCTCATGAAAGGTCTAGAACACAAGACTTGCAAAGAGCAGCTGGGCGAAATGGAGTTGTTTAGCCTGGGGGAAAGGAGGTTCAGGGGAGACTACATCACTGTCTATAACTCCCTGAGAGGAGGTTGGAGCCAGGTGGGTGTTGGCTTCCTCTCCCAAGGAACAAGGATTATGACAAGAGCAAATGGTCTTAAGTTGCAAGAGTGAAAGTTTAATTTGGGTATTAGGAAATATTTCTTGCCTGACAGAGTTATCAAGACCTGGAAATTTTTGCCCATGGCAGTGATGGAGGTATTTAAAAGCTGTGTAGATGTGGTGCTGAGGGGCATGGTTTAGTGGTGACTAGGCAGTTCTGGCAGTTCTGATGATCTTAAAGGCCATCTGCTATCTGAAGGGGGCTACAATAAAGCTGGGGAGGGACTTTTTAGGGTGTCAGGGAGTGATAGGACTGGGGGGAATGGAGCAAAACTAGAAATGGGTAGATTCAGATTGGATGTTAGGAAGAAGTTCTTCCCCATGAGGGTGGTGAGACACTGGCACAGGTTGCCCACAGAGGTGGTAGAAGCTTCATCCCTGGAGGTTTTGAAGGCCAGGCTGGATGTGGCTCTGAGCAACCTGATGTGAGGTGTCCCTGCTCATGTCAGGCGGGGTGGAACTAGATGATCTTTAAGGGCCCTTTCAACCCTGACAACACAGGGTTGGATTCCTCTTCTATGGGACTCAACCTAGGAAGTGGCTACTGTTCACCATTTTCTTTGCATGAGGTTTAGCAAGGCTGGGCTTTTAATAAGCAAGTTAAAGCCAGGTGCTGGAGTAGATGGAAGCACTGGAAAACTTGCTAAACACATCTGAAATGTTTCTCTTGAAACATGTCAAGTTCCCCAAACTTCAGACATGTCTGGATCTGTGGCTGAAGACCTTAGAAATTGCCATGGGTCATCTGGGAATGAAGGTATCAAGTGGGTCTGTCTTGGGGGCAGAGAAGCTGAAAGCAGATGAATGAGTGATGTATGTTTCTCAAGCCTCACCCTCAACAAGACATATTTGCCACAGCAACACCATACAGCACTACATGCTGGAGAGCAGCCAGGCAGAGAGGGCCCTTAGGGTGCTGGTTGACAGTAGGCTGAACATGAGCCAGCACTGTGCCCAGGTGGCCAAGAAGGCCAATGGCATCCTGGCCTGCATCAGGAATAGTGTGGCCAGCAGGAGCAGGGAAGTCATCCTGCCCTGTACTCAGCACTGGTTAGACCACACCATGAGTTCTGTGTCCGGTTCTGGACTCCTCAGGTTAGGAAAGATGTTGAGTTGCTGGAAGGTGTCCAGAGAAGGGCAACAAAGCTGGGGAGGGGTTTGGAGCACAGCCCTGTGTGGAGAGGCTGAGGGAGGTGGGGGTGTTTAGCCTGGAGAAGAGGAGGCTCAGAGGAGACTTTATTGCCATGTACAACTACCTGAAAGGAGGTTGTAGCCAGGTGGGGTTTGGTCTCTTCTCCCAGGCAAGCACCAACAGAACAAGAGGACACAGTCTCAAGCTGTGTAAGGGGAGGTTTAGGCTGGATGTTACGATGAAGTTCTTCCTGGAAAGAGAGATTGCCCATTGGAATGGGCTGCCCAGGGAGGTTGGTGGAGTCACCATCACTGGAAGTGTTAGTGCCATGGTTTCTTTGATTAGATGGTGTTGGGTGATAGGTTGGACTCGATGATCTTGAAGGTCTTTTCCAGCCTGCTTAATCCTGTATTCTCAAGGAGAAGTCTGAGGATCAGCCTCAGAAGCTCAGTGACAATCAAATAGTTTAATTGATGGCCTTAACAGAAAACCTGAAGGAAACACCAAACTCAGCCAGCACTTGCAAAGTTCAGGAAGCTTGCAGTTGTTTAGATAATGGAAAACCAGATTACTTCATCACAGTAAGAAACACAAAAAGAAACAAAAAACAAGATTGCACTAAATCTTCTGGAAGACAAAGAATGATGGATTTTGGCCAGCCCTGTTCATGGTGAATGGCAACAAGACTCCCAAGTGCGTCAATGGACTCATGAATGGTTGGCTGATGTTTTAACATGATGACTTACCTTGTGCTGTGTTGCAAGTTCTCCCACAAGCTCATAACCTTACTGGAACACTCAGCAGATCCTGCCAGATCTGATAAGAGGCATTTATCCTTAAAACAAAGCTTGAAAACCATGCTGAGCTGCATTGCCTTTACGCCAAGGCTTCACAAAGCCTGCAGAGGAAATAATCACAGAAGATCTACTCTGCTCTGGTGAGACTCCACCTGGAGTACTGCATCTAGTTCTGGAGCCCCTATTACAAGTAGGGTCTGGGGGGTGCTGAAAGGTATCCAGAGAAGGGCCAGGAGGATGAGCAGAGGGCTGGAGCTCCTCTGCTATGGAGACAGACTGAGAGAGTTGGGGTTGTTCAGTCTGGAGAAGAGAAGGCTCCAAGGAGACCTTATTGTGGCCTTCTGATATTTAAAGGGTCCTAAAAGAAAGCTGGGGAGGGACTTTTTAGGGTGTCAGGTAGTGATAGGACTAGGGGAAATGGAGCAAAACTAGAAATGGGTAGCTTCAGATTGGGTGTTAGGAAGAAGTTCTTCAGCATGAGGGTGGTGAAACACTGGAAGAGGTTGTCCAGGGAGGTGGTGGAAGCCTCATCCCTGGAGGTTTTTAAGGCCAGGCTGGATGTGGCTCTGAGCAACCTGATGTAGTGTGAGGTGTCCCTGGCCATGGCAGAGGGGTTAGAACTAGCTGATCCTTGAGGTCCCTTCCAACCCTAGCAATTCTATGATTCTCTCATCTTCTGTCCCAGTAGGTCTTTCCTAGCCACTGTTGTTGTTGGCAGCTTGAAGGAAGCAGCCACTTTTACAACCTTATCTAAACATTCGAGCCTTCAGATGTTTGCGGCAGGGATTTTAACTTAGATACTGAACTACAGCACAAGCCACAGGGCACTGGTGTTGTATCTTCCTCCAGCTTTCACCTTGCCTACAACAATATGAACCTTTGTCCCCTGTTATCAGGCTACCCAAACATCTAGGCAATGTGTGGTGAAAAAGTAAGTGTCTGCTCTTCTCCAGGCTAAATGCCCTTAGGTCTCTCAGCCTTTCCTTGTAAGAAAGATGCTCCAGCTCTTTCATCATCTTTGTAGCCTTCACTGGACTCTCTCCAGTATCTCCCTGCCTCTCTTAAACTGGGGAGCCCAGAATTGGACACAGCAGTCCAGGTGTGCTCTCACTAGGGCAGAGCAGAAGAATAGAATAGAATAGAATAGAATAGAATAGAATAGAATAGAATAGAATAGAATAGAATAGAATAGAATAGAATAGAATAGAATAAACCAGGTTGGAAGAAACCTTCAAGATCATCGTGTCCAACCTATCATCCAACACCACCTAATCAACTAACCCATGGCACCAAGCATCCTGTCAAGCCTTGCCCTGAACACCCCCAGCAATGGCGACCCCAGAGATCCTAACAGAAGGAGAGAATCTCTCTTGACTTGCTCTAACACTTCTATGATTCTGTTGCTGGTTATTTGATGACTAGGTGGCAGTCAGGACTGATTCTTTCTATACCCCCAGGAGGCAAAAATGAAAAGAGACTCTGTGTGTTTTTCTCTGTTATCTCTGGTCTTAGCTTTCCTGAAGCATGTGTTCACCAGATATGTCAGCCTAGCTGGGTCAACTGGCTTTGAGCAGCACTACAAAACAACCATCTGCAACAGTCTGTGTGGTTCAAATTGCCTTGGAAAGATTCATCTCAAGGGCTGTGTTCACAAATGACAGTTAAAGGGCACTAAAAAGTAGGTGTTCTCTGAAACCGTGCACATTGATCCTCATTAAGTTTTCTGCAGGCTCTGGAAACAAAGTGAAGCCAAAATAGTTCCTTCTGAGATGGTCCTCAGAAAGGCTTTAAATGCAGCTTTCAAAAGTACCAGTAGAAATTCCTACAGATTTGCTTTTCTGCCAGTTTGAAATAGGACCAGTTAATTCCTATTAAACTGAGCAAGCACTTGCCCAAGCCTGTGGGCATAGGGGGGATTAGTGGGAAGGCTTGGGAAGACCGTAGGCTGTCTGTGGGAGAGGACTTTGCAGGGAGTCATTAAAGCCAGACAGCAGTGAGGAGCTGGCATTCCTGCCACACTGCAATGCAGAGCAGCTGCCAGACCCCCCAGACAGCTCAGGGGGTAGACACAAAACTGAATGTATGTGTATAGATATAAAAAATAATCATATATAAAAATATACATAAATATATATATATCACAGAATCACAGAAACATTCAGGTTGGAAAAAAAAAAGACCCTCAGGATCACCAAGTCCAACACAGAACCCTACTCTACAAAGCTCACCCCTAAACCATAGACCCAAGCACTACATGCAAACCACCTTCATACACATCCAGGCTTGGTGACTCAATCACCTCCCTGCCCAGCACATTCCAGTGCCTGAACACTCTTGATGAGAAAAAATGTTTCCAACTGTCCAGTCTAAACCTACCCAGTCACAGCTTGAGGCCATTCCCTCTTGTTCTAATGACCTGTGAGAAGAGACCAGCAGCAGCCTCTCCACGATGTCCTTTCAGGTCACTGTAGACAGCAATGAGGTCTCCCCTCAGCTTCCTCTTTTCCAAACTAACCATCCCCAGCTCCTTCAGTTGCTCTCCATCAGATTTATCCTCCAGGCCCTTCCCCAGCTTCCTTGCCCTCCTCTGCACTGGCTCCAGCACCTCCACATCTCGCTTGTATTGAGGTGCCCAAAACTGAACACAATACTCAAGGTGTGGCCTCACCAGAGCTGAGTACAAGCAGACAATCCCCTCCCTGCTCCTGCTAGAGTGTTATATATATAGAACACTGAATTAGAAGGGATGAAGCCAGGAGGTTGCTGGAGTCTGCTGCTTACTAAGACTTTCCACCTACCCAGGGAAATTCATACCTAACACATGTTCCAAGAGGGTTGGTCTCTTCTCCCAGAACAAGAGGACACAAGTCTCAAGCTGTGCCAGGGGAAGTTTAGGCTCAAGGTGAAGAGAAAGTTCTTCACAGAGAGAGCTGTTAGCTGTTGGAATGTGCTGCCCAGGGAGGTGGTGGAGTCACCATCCCTGGAGGGGTTCAAGAGGGGATTGGATGTGGCACTTGGTAGTAGTCATGAGGTCTTGGGTGACAGGTTGGACTTGATGATCTTTGAGGTCTTTTCCAACTTTATTGGACTTGATGATCTTTGAGGTCTTTTCCAACTTTATTGATTCTATGATTATATGATTCTGTGTTTTGGTAACTCCTCATTATGGATGAAGTGGTGCTAGAAAAGGGAGCTATAAGAAACTATTGCTTATGCTGCTGGCAAAATAATCAAGTGTGTTGTGACAGCAAAGCTCTGAGGTAGTAGAAGTTTCATCTTGGGAAGTTCAGATGCTGTCAGACATGTCATGGTAATGCAGCTCAGAGCCTTAGATGATTCCTTTCTCTGCTCTTGAATGTTTTTCTGTTTATGATCTGGCTGGTCATGCAGAGATCTCATCTTAAAAATGCTGACCTAAGACCTCCACGGTGGAAATTTACATTTAAAACAGTGGGAACATACCTCCTGGACATTGTTTCATCCCACACTGAAAATAACATAAAACTTTGGGTCTGGTACACAGATTTCACATGCAGCCTAGGCTAGATAGCTGAA
The DNA here is from genome assembly GCF_014839835.1 of Dryobates pubescens. Classification (NCBI taxonomy): domain Eukaryota; kingdom Metazoa; phylum Chordata; class Aves; order Piciformes; family Picidae; genus Dryobates; species Dryobates pubescens. The sequence goes on along the minus strand of NC_071621.1, from coordinate 13,929,941 downwards.
CTTCATGAGTCCTCAGTTTCTAAACCTTTAAATGCATTAATCAGCAGGTTAAGGGAGGTTCTCTTCTCCCCTTACTCTGACCTAGTGAGGCCACATCTACAGTCTGGGATCCCCAGTTCAAGAGAGACAAGGAACTACTGGAGAGAGTCCAGTGGAGACTACAAAGGCACTGGAGCATCTCTCTTACAAGGAAAGCCTGAGAGACCTTGGAAGGGACCTTAAAGATCATCTAGTTCCAAATTCCCTGCCACAGGCAGGGATACTTTCCACCAGACCAGGTTGCTCAAGGCTTCATCCAACCTTGCCTTGAACACTTCCATGTACAGCCTCCCTGGGCAACCTGTGACAGTATCTCACTACCCTCACTGTAAATAGTTTCTTCCTTGCAGCAAGTCTAAATCTACCCTCCTCAAGCTTAAAACCATTAGAGGATGACCAAAAAAAATCACAGGATATATCTGGGTGGAAGAGACCTCAAAGATCATTCAGTCCAACCCTTAAACCAACACTGAAGAGTCAATAACAAACCATGTCCTCAGCAAGCAAGTCCATAGGCTGCTTGAACCCCCCCCCAGGGATGGTGACTCCACTTTGCAGACCATTCCAATGTTTGATAACTCTTTCAGGGAAGAAATATTTCCTAATATCTAGCCTAAACCTCTCCTTGATGCTGTACAACCTGCTTTAGGTGATCCTGCTTTAGCAGAGGGGTTGGACTAGATGATCCCCAACGGTCCTTTCCGACCCCTAGCATTCTGTGATTTGATGTAACTATGGCAAGGGGAAAGGAAATTAAACAATCAATCTATCTTCATGCCAGCCATGTGATTATTTTGTTTGGTTTGGTTTGTTGGGTGTTTTTTTTAAGAGGAATTATCATTTAATGAAAACATTGAGAGCAGCAAGGCAAAGGATAAATCCCAGTGTAAACATTGCCTTAATCCCAAGCCAGATTCTGCAGGTGTCCCAAACAAACCCCCCCCAGATATTAATCCCTTCATCTGAAACACGCACATCCAGGCTAACACCTCACTAATTCTGTATTATCTGCTGCTGCACAGTGTGGCAGGCTACAGCAGGGCAAGTGTGGGATGACAACCTCATGAGGTTCAACAAGAGCAAGTGCAAGGTCCTGCATCTGGGTCAGCACTGATATAGGCTGGGCAGGGACTGGCTTGAGAGCAGCCCTGAAGAATAGGACTTGGAGGTGCTGGTGGATGAGAAGCTCGACAGGAGCCAGCAGTGTGCACTTGCAGCCCAGAAAGCCAATCACATCCTGAGCTGCATCAAGAGAAGCATAGCCAGCAGGTCGAGGGAGGTGATTCTCCCCCTCTGCTCCCCTTTGCTCAGTACCTAGGTACTGCATGCAATTATGGAGCCTCTATTACAGGAAGGATCTGGAGGTGCTGGAAGGTGTCCAGAGAAGAGCCACGAGGATGATCAGAGAGCTGGAGCTCCTCTCCTGTGAGGACTGAAGGAGCTGGGGCTGTTCAGTCTGGAAAAGAGAAGGCTCTGAGGAGACCTTCTTGTGGCCTTCCAGTATCTGAAGGGTGCTACAAGAAAGCTGGGGAGGGACTTTTTAGGGTGTCAGGGAGTGATATGACTAGGGGGAATGGAACAAAAATAGAAATGGGTAGATTCAGATTGGATGTTAGGAAGAAGTTCTTCCCCATGAGGGTGGTGAGACACTGGCACAGGTTGCCCAGGGAGGTGGTGGAAGCCTCATCCCTGGAGGTTTTTAAGGCCGGGCTGGATGTGGCTCTGAGCAACCTGACCTGGTGTGAGGTGTCCCTGCCCATGGCAGGGGCGTTGGACCTAGCTGATCCCTGAGCTCCTTTCCACCCCTAACAATTCTATGATTATAAAAGAAGAGAAAAAACAGATTAAAACTACTGGTAAAAAAAATAAGCACTGACCCAGAAGTCATCCAGTTCTTGGAAACAGCAGCAACCTGCTCCTGCTCCAGCTTTTCAGAGTGGTCATCATGAAGGGTCCCTTCCAGAGAGGTGAGATAAATAAACAGCATGCTCCTTGTGGAGAAAGAAACCCTTCAGAGAAACTGAACTTTCAAAGCACATCTGTGGCTAAAGAGCCAAGCCATTAGCAGCTGAAGATCAGCATGGCACTGGTGTGGTTCATGAAGCAATTATTTCAGCCAGGATGAACAGAGGAAGAGTCCCAGAGCTGCAGCTCAGGTCTTCTGGTGCCCATTTAAGGGAATTGATAATATCTTTGTCTCTTTGGGTGTGAAAGTGTCTCTGCTGATTAAAATTCCCTGAAGCCCTACATCTCCTAAGCTGATAATGATAAGCCTCTCAGGCTGCCTGTGTGATGCTCTGTTCCTTCCAGTGCTCATGTGGATGAGCAGCAGACATGAGGCACAAGTAGTTCACTGCTGAGAGCTCTGCAAGCTGTGCTCAGAGCCATTGGAGAAAGAGGCAGGAGCAACACATGGGTCTGGGGATGCAGCAAATCTGCTGCCCTAGGAACTACTTCCCCTGGCTTGCCTATGGCCAGATCAGGCTGCCTGAATGTCTGCAGGGCCTGTAGAGCAGGAGCAGGGAGGTGATTGTCCCCTTGTACTCGGCTCTGGTCAGGCCACACCTCGAGTATTGTGTCCAGCTTTGGACACCTCAATACAAGAGAGATGTGGAGGTGCTGGAGCCAGTGCAGAGGAGGGCAGCATAGCTGGGGAAGGGCCTGGAGAATAAATCTGTTGAAGAGTGACTGAAGGAGCTGGGGATGGCTAGTTCCTAAACTGTCCTGGGCTCTGACAAACTGCTTCTGACTTCTCATAGCTCCTGGCTGTTGCTCCCCATCAGATATGTGATCTAGAGAAGACTGGCAGGAGATGTTCTCAATGCTTATCAGTATCTAAAGGGCAAGGGTCAAGGGGATGGGGCCAGACTCTTTTCAGTGGTGCACAGTGATAAGACAAGGGGCTTCAGGCACAAACTAGAGCACAGGAGGTTCCATAAGGAACTTCATAAGGAAGAACTTTGCTGTGAAGGTGCTGGAGCCCTGGAGCCCAGAGGGGTTGTGGAGTCTCCTTCTCTGGAGAGATTCCAAAGTGTCTGGACATTGTGATCCTGTGCAATCTGCTGTGGGTGACCCTACTTCAGCAAAGGTGTTGAACTAGATGATCTTCAGAGGTCCCTTCCAGCCCCCACCACTCTCTAATTCTGTGATCTGATCTGAGACTCATTCCCAGGCCAGGCCACTTCTCATTTGACCTTTCAAATCAAAGTCATAGTGTCTCTGTGAGGCTTGCAACGTTCAAAGGCAGGCAAAATAGAGAGGTGTAGTGAGAAATGACTTCCCCAGGTACTAGGATTGCCTCCTTCTCAGATGGATTTAATAGGGGCAAGGCAATGGGGAGGACAGCTTGCCTTTTTCTCCTAGCACTGGAGGTTTCATGCTGTGAAAAAGGGATATAGTTGCTGCCTTCATTCTTCTATCATTTTACCTCCTGCAGGTGATCTGCAGCACAACATGTACTTTTGTACAATAAGACACCAGAGCCTTGATTACTTTTTGCTGTGTTTTAAGGAGCACAGGATGTGTCCAAGCCTGCATCTGGATCAGCGTTACTGTGAGCAACTGCGGTACCAAGTAGCTAATCCAGCAGGTGCAGCAAAGAGTTGTCACTTCTCCTTCTTCCCTGAGACACAGCAAGGACATAAGTGCAAGCCATGTTTTATCCCATGTTGAGCAGCAGATGCTATTTTTCCTGAGCACTAAGCTGTTCAGACGGGAATCTGCTGGAAGATTTCATATCTGGCTGACTGGCAGGGAGGATGTCAGGGAGCTGTGTAAATAGGCCATCAGGTGTGCAGCTGATGGACTGAAGATGCTCAGCCACAGCAGTACCAAACTCTGCTTCTGGTCCTACCTCACCCTCTGAGCATTATCCTTGGAGTGGAAAAGCCAAGGAGAAGTTCTTCTGGGCCAAGAGGAAAGTCAATACAGTCAAATAGGTAAGGAGATGCTTAACTGTAACAATTAAGATTTCATATATTAGCTCAGCTCCATGTGCTGGACCTGGGCTGGAACAGCTTCCAACTCTCTGCTTGGAGCTTCCTGGTGGCTTTTCTAGTTTCTGAAAGCTCCTGTGTGATGAAATGCAGCAGAGAAGGGTATGTATGTGGGTGCAATGCAAGAAAAGTAATGAGCATGTTCTCCACAGTACACCAAGGCAGGTCCAAAGTGGTGGAGCATGCTCCAGGCAGGAGAACACATTTCAGGGTTTCCTGCTTTGTCCTTTGCCTTTTGTAAGAGCAGGGGCAAATAATTTCACCCAGACAGTAAAGATGTGTGGCTGCAAGACTTTAAAAGGGAGTGTGAAGCAGGGTCTTCCTCCCATTCATCATCCTCATTTCTTCTTCCTCCTTGCATAGAATCATAAAAACATAGAATCACAGAATGGTCCAGGCCAGGAGGGACCTCCAAAGATCAGCCAGTCTCAAACTGCACCAGGGGAGGTTTAGGCTTGAGGAGAGAGTTCTTCACAGAAAGAGTTGTTAGCCATTGGAATGTGCTGCCCAGGGAGGTGGTGGAGTCACCATTCCTGGAGGGGTTCAAGAGGGGACTGTATGTGGCACTTGGTGCCATGGTTTAGTAGTCATGAGGTCTTGGGTGACAAGTTGGACTTAATGATCTTTGAGGTGTTTTCCAACCTTATTGATTCTATGACATCCTCAACTAGATCAGGTTGCCCAGGGCCCTGTCAAGCCTCACCTTGAATATCTCTGGGGAAGGGGCCTCAACCACCTCCCTGGGCAACCTGTTCCAGTGTTCCACTGCCCTCATAGTAAAGAGCTTCTTCCTGATTTCCTATCTAAATCTGCTCTTCACTAGTTTGAAGGTATTTCCCCTTGTCCTGTCACTGCAGGTCTTTGTAAACAGTCTCTCTCCAGCCTCCTTGTTGCACCCTTCAGTTACTTGAAAGCTGCTATGAGGTTGCCCCAGAGCCTCCTCCAGACTGAACACCCTCAGCCTGTCCTCATATCAGAGTTGCTCCAACCCCCTGATCATTTTTGTGGCCCTCCTCTGGACCCTCTCCATCAGCTCCATGTCCTTCCTATTTTGACAGCTCCAGAGTTGGATGCAGTACTCCAGGTGAAGTCTTCCCAGAGCAAAGTAGCAGAACCACCTCTCTGGATCTGCTGGCCATGCATCTTTTGATGCAGCCCAGGCTACCATTGACCTTCTGGGCTGCAAGCTCACACTGCCTGCTCATGTCCAGCTTCTCACCCATCACCACCCCCAAGTCCTTTTCCTCAGGGATGCATTCTATCCCCTCTTACCCCAGTCTGTATTGATAGTGAGGATTGTTCCAGCCCAAGGGCAGAACCCTGCACTTGCTCTTCTTGAATTTCATGGGCAAAATAACACCCACACAAAATTGCCTGCTCCTGCTGCCATCCTCAGGTGCTGTTTGCTTTGCCAAGGCCCCAGCATGGGCAAAGTTAGAGCAAACTCAGCATGTCTGTGTCTTGCAGCCAACTGTCCTGCCTGAATTTAGAAGTCATAAGCCCCAGCTAGGGGTCGTGACACACTAGACCTTCCCTTTCATCTCAGCTGACATCAGGCAGCACTGTGGGTGCCTAAAGTGGCTCTGGGGGATGTATTTGATTTATTTGTACTCCCTTTTCTTTGATTAGACTTATAAAATCATGGACTGGTTTGGGTTGAAAGGGACCTTTAATGGTCATCTAGTCCAAACCCCGTGCAGACAGCAGGAACCTCTGGAAATAGACCAAACTGCTCAGGGTCCTATCCAACCTGATCTTTAAGTACTGAAAGACAACAATAAGGTTTCCCTTCAGCCTTCTCTTGTCCAGGCTGAACAACCCCAACTCTTTCAACCTGTCCTCACAGCAGAGGGATTTCAAACCTCTGATCATGTTGGTAGCCTCCTTTGTTCCCATTCCAACAGGTCCACATGGTCTCTCTTGTGCTGAGGACTCCAGAGCTGGACTCAACACTGCAGGTGGAGTCTCAGCAGAGAAGAACAGAGGTGCAGAATCCCTTTTCTTGACCTGTTGGGCATGCTGCTGAGGATGCAGCCCAGGACATGAGTGGCCTTCAGGGCTGTGAGTTCACATTGCAGCTTTTCATACAAGGTTCTTCAAGGAGAAAACCAAAACAGTCTGACATCTGGTTGCACTTCACTGCCCTGCTGCCTTATGTCATGTCTTTCTTCCACAGGCTTTATTTTCTTTATGAGTCACCTCTGAGCCAACACAAATGACACAGGCTTGAAGCCTCATGCAGCCCACGAGAGAGCCTTCCCTCACCGGTACACTGCACACTTTGCCAACTGGTTAGGTTGGAAATCAACTCAGCCAGGGTAGCTTGGCCCTTAGGCTGCCCTCTAAACCCCTTCTCACCCAAATCATAGAATCAAAGAATTATGGAATCATGGAATCATAGAATCATGGAATCATAGAACCATGGAATCATTGAGTTGTTTGGGTTGGAAGAGACCTCAAGGGTTATTATCAAGTCCAACCATCACCCCAACACCACCATGGCCACCAAACCATGTCCCCAGGTGCCATGGCTGCACATTTCTTGAACACCTCCAGGCATGGTGGCTCCACCACCTCCCTGGGCAGCCTGTTCCAGTGTCTGACATCTCCATTTTCCACCATCACAACCCAAACCTAACACAATCCTCAGCTCCCAGTGCACCTCCCCATATCACAGCAGTGCCTTCCCTACCCACCTAAATCCTCCCACCAAAGTCAGCTCCCTGGGAATCAGACACTATGCATCAGCATCTAGCCTGTCAGGAGGGTTTCCTCCAGGGAAGAGGTTTCTGTAGGACACAAGAACTTGCGAGCAAAACAGCAGAGCATGATAAAAGAAGGGATTTCTTTTCTCCCAAGGAGAACGTGCAAGTGTGGTTTGCCAGTTCATCATCTGGACTAAACTGTCACCAGTAGGATTTTTTGAGCCTTAGAGCAAGCTGAAATCTGTACTGGTAAAACATATTTCACTGCCCTCAGCCTTTCTTTTCATGTTCAGAGGCCTGCTGTCCAAAAGAGCTTTGGTTGTTCCACTAAGCCAGCAAGCACACCTTGCTCCTCCAATTAAGCAGTGAGATGCTGTGGAGAGAGGTGTGGTGAACTTGTCTCAGTGCCTCATTTTAACTAAGTTTCCCTTGTGGTGAACTTCTGAGGATGGCAGACAGTTCAGATGACTCCCCCAAACGCCAGGCTTAGAACAACTCCTGGTTTTGTGCTGTTCTGAGGTGGTTTTTTTCCCCCTTTCTTCCTGCTCTGATGATCACTGGGTCTCATCAAGCCATGTGCCTTAAGAGTCCTCAGCTCTGGTGAGGCCACACCTCGAGTATCATGTCCAGCTTTGGGCACCTCAATACAACAGAGATGTGGAGGTGCTGGAGCCAGTGCAGAGGAGGGCAAGGAAGATGAGGAAGGGCCTGGAGAATAAATCTGATGGAGAGCAACTGAAGGAGCTGGGGATGGTTAGTTTGGAGAAGAGGCGGCTGAGGGGAGACCTCATTGGTCTACAACTACCTGCAGGGAGGTTGTAGCCTGGTGGGGGTTGGTCTCTTCTTACAGGTAATTGGTGATAGAACAAGAGGGAATGGCCTAAGCTGCCACTGGGTAGGTTTAGACTGGACAGTAGGAAACATTTTTTCCCATCAAGAGCAATCAGGCACTGGAATGTGCTGGGCAGGGAGGTGTCCCCAACTCTGGATGTGTTTCAAGGTGGTTTGGATGTGGTGCTTGGGGCTATGGTTTAGGGGTGACCCTTGTAGAGTAGGGTTCTGGGTTGGACTTGGTGATCCTGAGGGTCTTTTCCAGACTTAATATTTCTGTGATTCTGTAAGGAGCACATCACAGCTGCAGCCCCCGACTTGCCACACCCTGCAGCTGTGATGTGATGCCAGAAAAACATTCAATGAGGCATGATGCCTGAAAAACACCCAGCTCATTCCTCCAGGGAACGGTAATACCCTCAGCCATGATTAAAGTGATGCTCAGACCTGGTGGCTGGTGGGGAGGATGGTGTTCATAGCATCGTCAGAGAACCATAGAGTGGCTTGAGTTGAAGAGACCTGAAAGTTTCAAACCCCCTGCCATGGACAGGGACATCTCCTACTCGATCAGGTTGCAGCAAGCCTCTCATCCAGCCTGGTGTTAAACACTTCCAGGGACGAGGAATCCACAAGTTCTTCTGGGCAACCCATTCCAGAGTCTCACCAACCTCATAGTAAAAAATTTCTTCCTGATGTCCAATCTAAATCTATCCTGCTCTAGTTTACAACCTTTGCCCCTTGTACTATCAACACAGGCCCTTGTACAAAGTCCCTTCTCAGCTTTCTTGTAGGTGCCCTTCTGGCACTGGAAGCCTGCTATAAGGTGTCCCCAGAGCCTTCTCTTCTCCAGGCTGAACAGTCCCAGCTTGCTCAGACTATTCTTGTAGGACTCGCTCCAGCCCTCTGCTTATCTTTGTGGTCACCTCTGGATGCCCTCAAACAGATCCATGTCCTTCTTGTGTTGGGTGCTTCAGGTCTGGATGCAGTACCCCAGGTGGTGTCTCACAAGAGCAGAGTAGAAGGGGCAGAATCACCTCCCTTGACCTGATGTCCACCCATTTTTTGATGCAGCCCAGGACATGGTTGGCTTTTTGGGCTGCCAGCACACATTGCCAGCTCATGCCAAGTGTTGGCTGCCTGGTGTGCTCTGTCTCTCACACCTTGCTCTGTGCTGGATGGCACTGTTTGATTCAGCATCCTGAGGCTTTGGGAGAGGGGAAGAAAGACTGTCCTCTCCAGAGTCTCCTCCAGGCTGTCTCTTCCAGAGTTTGTTTAGCTGGAACTGGCTTGTTATAAACATCCAGTCGAAGGTAGGAGCCCTAATCCCTAGTATGTCATTGTCTGGCAGAAAAACATAAATAGAAGAAAAACAAATAATCCCCCTGAGTGGCCATCTGTGCTGATACCAAAGGAGCTCCCAGCAAGAGCTACAGACAGGGTCATGCTTAGCAGTGAGTTAACCTTTGCAGAGGATCATATTAAAACATCTGTTCTGCACAGAACTTGTTCAGCCCTCCCCCCTGGAGCTGAACCCTCCAGCTGGGTTGATGTCTCTCTTCACAGTATCCATCTCCTCACAAGGAGTCGCAGAATCATTTTGGTTGGAAAAGACTTCTAAGATCATTGAGTCCCAACATTGAAGCTTTGTTCCAGGGTAGAAGACATCTTGTTCTGGGAAATGAGCCCCCTGACACCAAGCAAGGATGAGGTGTAGTAATGAAGGGCTGTATCCTGGGCTGCATCAAGAGAAGTGTGACCAGCAGGACAAGGGAGGTGATTCTCCCCCTCTACTCCATTCTGGTGAGACCCCACTTGGAGTACTGCATCCAGTTCTGGAGCCTCTATTACAAGAAGGATCTGGAGCTGCTGGAATGTGTCCAGAAAAACGCCACCAGGGTGAGCAGAGGGCTGGAGCTCCTCTCTTGTAAGGACAGACTGAGAGAGTTGGGGTTGTTCAGTCTGGAGAAGGCTCTGAGGAGACCTAATTATGACCTTCCAGTATCTGAAGGGAACTACAAGAAAGCTGGGGAGGGACTTTTTAGCGTGTCAGGGAGTGATAGGACTAGGGGGAATGGAACAAAACTAATGGCTAGCTTTAGATTGGATGTTAGGAAGAAGTTCCTCAGCATGAGGGTGGTGAGACACTGGAACAGGTTGCCCAGGGAGGTGGTAGAATCCTCATGCCTGGAGGTTTTTAAGGCCAGGCTGGATGGAGTGGCTGGAGCAGGTCTAGAGGAGGCCACAAAGATAATCAGAGGGCTGAAGAACCTTCCCTGTGGGGACAGCCTGAGAGAGTTGAGGCTGTTAAACCTGGTTCCAAGGCTGCTTAGCGTAGCCTTCTGGTAGCTGAAGGGGGGCTACAAGAAAGCCAAGAAAGGACTTTTTGCATAAGCTTGTAGTGATAGGATGAAAGGGATTGAGACTGGAGATTAGGAAGAAATTCTTGGCAGTGAAGGTGGGGAGACATTGGAACAGGTTGCCCAGGGAGGTTGTGGATGCCCCCTCCCTGGAGGAGTTCAAGACCTGGCTGGATCTGGCCTTGGGCAACCTGGTCTAGTGCACAGTGTCCTTGCATGTGGCAGGGAGGTTGGAACTAGATGATCCTCAAGGTCCCTTCCAGCTAAAACCATTCTATGAATCTATGAATAAACCTCTGCAGCAATTTGTTATGAAACAGAACATTTCTGCTGAACTCTTAAGCACCACAGACCTCCACAAATGTCTCTAATATATACAGAGGATCATTAAATTTTCAGTGTGCAATCCTGGAGGGAAAAAGCCAAAACAAAACAAACCCAACCAAAATGAAAAAGAAGCTAGCAAGCAAATTTCTGACTCTAAATGGGGTATGTTTACCTCATGTCCGACATTGTGACTAGAGATGAAGCAGAGGTGTTGTGGAGCTCTTTATCCACAGGAAAAACCAAAGCAGTTTGCCTGAGAGGAAAAAGTTGACACCTCAGAGGTCTCTGTCACCACCCTTAGTAGATAACTATCCAGGTATTTCTAATAAGCCTCAGAGTACCTTGTCATAGAACCACAGGATGCTTTGGGACAGAAGGGACATTTAAAGGCCATCAAGCTCAACACCCATGTCATGGACAGGAACATCTGGAAGTACATCAGATTGCTCAGGGCCCTGTCCAACCTGACCTGGAATGTTTTGAGGGATAGAGTGTCTGCCACCTCTCTGGGCAACCTAGGACAGCATTTTGCCACCCTCTATGGAAAACGATTGTTCCTTCTCTCTAACCTGAATCTCCATCTTTTAGTTCAAACCCACTACCCTCTGTCCTGTTGCTACAGGTCTTGCTGCCCCCATCTTTCTTCTAGGCCCCTTTAAGTGCTGAAAGACTGCAATAAGATTTCCCTGCAACCTTCTCTCCTCTGGGCTGAACTACCCCAACTCTCTCAACTTGACCTCACAGAGAGGGGTTCCAGCCCTTGCATCACTTTTGTGGCCTCCTCTGGACCTGCTCCAACAGGTCCACGTCTTTCTTATGCTGAAGTCTCCAGAGCTGAATACAGTACTGCAGGTGGGGTCTCAGCATAGCACAGAGGGGCAGAGGCTACAGGCTGGGGTCAGAGTGGCTGGAGAGCTCCCAAACAGAGAGGGACCTGGGGGTACTGATTGACAGCCACCTAAACATGAGCCAGCAGTGTGCCCAGGTGGCCAAGAAAGCCAACGGGATCCTGGCCTGTATTAGGAATAGTGTGGTCAGCAGGAGCAGGGAAGTCATTGTGCCTCTGTACTCTGCATTGGTTAGGCCACACCTTGAGTCCTGTGTCCAGTTCTGGGCCCCTCAGTTTAGGAAGGACATTGAGACACTTGAACGTGTCCAGAGAAGGGCAACAAGGCTGGGGAGAGGCCTTGAGCACAGCCCTGTGAGGAGAGGCTGAGGGAGCTGGGGTTGTTTAGCCTGGAGAAGAGGAGGCTCAGGGGAGACCTCATTGCTCTCTACAACTACCTGAAAGGTGGTTGTAGCCAGGAAGGGGTTTGTCTCTTCTCCCAGGCAACCAGCACCAGAACAAGAGGACACAGTCTCAAGCTATGCCAGGGGAGGTTTAGACTTGAGGTGGGGAGAAAGTTCTTCACCAAGTGAGTCATTCGTCATTGGAATGTGCTGCCCAGGGAGGTGGTGGAGTCACCGTCCCTGGAGGTGTTCAAGAGGGGATTGGATGTGGCACTTGGTGCCATGGTCTAGTCATGAGGTCTGTGGAGACAGTTTGGACTCGATGGTCCTCGAGGTCTCTTCCAACCTTAGTGATACTGTGATACTGTGAAAGCAGAACAGAGGTGCAGAATCCCCTCCCTCGAAGCTGCTGGGGATGCAGCCCAGGACCTGGTTGGCTTTTGGGCTACGGGCATGCATTGCCAGCTCATGTCCAGCTTTTCACCCACCAGTTCCCCCAAGTAGTTCTCTGTAGGGCTGCTCCTCATCCCTTCATCTCCCAGCATGTGTTGATACCAGGAATAGTGGATACAGTTCTGCACTAACACCGCTGATGATATAGAAAGCCTCAGCAGTTTTGCTCTGCTGCATTTTGCTATGGAGGGGATGCAGCGTAACAGCCATAACAAA